>NC_135737.1:46184975-46490430 GCF_041903045.1 Epinephelus lanceolatus
CTGTAACACGTCGTCACCCGTCCAGTTTAACGTTTCCTGGTATTTGAGGAACTCGCACTGCTACGATGAAGTCTTCAGCCTGGACGTAAGACACTGTTTTCTCTACTGTACTCTACACCTGTCTTCTGTTCAGAGCTGCAACGATTAGCCAATTAAATGATTAATTGAGAAAATATTCTACAGATTAACAGGTAAATTACATAATCGTTAATTGCAGCCTGACTTCTCTTTAGGTGTTCAGATCCTCAACCCGAGAGCTCAGCTTGGGTTGAGGATTGTAGCTCTGGTTTAGATGTGAAAAAACATAAATATGTATTTACATAGTGCCTGGAAGCATTAATCCAGGCACATTTTTATTCTTAACCTGCAGAGGCCCACCTGGTATGCAGACAGGGAAACAGGAGACCTGTAGTTAAAAAAAAATTAAAATAGGTTTAAATACATCAACTTTTATCTCCAGTACTGAAGCAGAATGGAAGTGGATGACAAAGTTATTTATTAAGTTAATTTTAGTTTATAAAGTTACTTATCAAGTCTTTTATCTGCTCTGCTCTCCACCACTGCGTTTGTCCTTTCTTCATACACAGTGTGGGGTAAAATACTCAGATATTTTCTGTCTAGTTTGAATGCACAATATGTATTCGTCTGCCGCTACGGGTCTCAATCAAACCATTAAGAAAAGATGCAGCATTACAGTCGGTTTCTCCTGGTTAGGATTCTGTCAGCGTTCATTGTTCAGGAGGTTTTTACTAGGAGCCGAATTATCCGCAGAGGTCTTTTCCTCTCCAAGACAAACAGACCAGGTGATTTAAACCATAAAAAAAAAACACTGAATAAAGTAGTTTCACTTTAGACATCGGTGTTTCTCTGATGCTGTTTGGCACGGCAGGGGCTGGAGCTGAGCTGCTGCTAACGTTTGCTCAGCTTGTTTCTCGGATAACTTTAGATCCAGATGTTCAGGAGGTTTTTTAACATGAGCCGAATTATCCACAGTGGTCTCTTCCTCTCCAGGACAAACAGACCAGGTGTTTTAAATCGGTCAAAACAATAAAATAGTTTTACGTTTAAAACCAGTGTTTCTCAAATGCTGTTTGGCACGGCAGGGGCTGGAGCTGAGCTGCCACTGTGTTTGCTCAGCTTGTTTCTCTAATAAATTAAGTTCCAGACATTTGATGACTAAAGTCCTTTATCAGATGTCAATCTTATACAAATCAATAACACATCTCTTTGTCATGTTTATTATTGTTGGTTGGTTTGTTTATCTCCAGGCGCAGCGGGTAGGAAGTTACTTCAAGTCGACGGAGGTCAAACCAGGAGGAGGAAGTGGATATTACGTTTTTCACCAGTATCAGGCCATCGTCTGCCAGCCACACATAAGCCCCAACACGGTGATACTCACACACACACAACACACACACACAGTGTACACATTGACTCACAGTGCAAACACATAAGTGATAAAGTGAGTGTATGTGGTGATTATGTTTTAAAGTCTTTGTCTTACGACACAGTTCAGCCTGGATGCATTTGAGACGATAACACGACTGACGGAAGTGCCGCAGCAACAGGTGAGACATTTCCTGCTTCTGCAAACAGTAGTCTGAGCTGACCAATCACAGCTCAGGCTATCAGCTGCTGTATAGCTTTAATACAGGCAACCTTAATGCACAACTATAAGCACAGCTTTATTGTTCTGAGAGGTGAAACCCAGCATTATTTCCTGTGTTGCTGTAGTTTGAGGATGATTTGGAGTCTCTCCAGACTCTTCAGGCCTCTTCTCTGATAACAATCAGTCACAGCCCTTGCCTTTTGTTTCCACACCTTGTGTCAGACAGGATCATATTCTGCTGTTCGGGTCCGTTTCAGCTCTGAACGTCAAACTGGTTTTTGTTTGCTAGAATAACAATGAAGAATCTGTGTGTGCACTGTACTTTACAGTACCAGTGTTTCTACTAAATCTATGTGTCTCTGTGTGTCTACTGTCTTTTACACAGAGTGATAGAAATATTTGAAAGAAGCTGGTTTTAACCAACATATTCAGTCCCTCCAGGATTTCATGGGCTTTTTAGGCCTATGTGCTGGCGATAGCCAAGGGTGGAGGCATACATTTTTTTGGGTTGTCCATCCCTCCGTCTGTCCCGTAAATGCGATATGTCAAGAACGCCTTGAGGCATTTTCTTCAAATTTGGTACAAACACTCACTTGGACTTAACAATGAACTGATTAGAATTTTGTGGTCAGAGGTCAAGGTCACTGTGACCTTGCATCCATCTTATTATCTTGAACTTAATATCTTAAGAAGGCCTTGACGGAGTTTCCTTGATTTTGGCACAAATGTCTACTGGACTCAAGAATTAACTGTTAATATTTTGTTGGTCAAAGGTCACTGTGACCTCACAAAACATGTTTTTCGCTATAACTTAAGAATTCATCCTCTAAATATGACAACATTTTGCACAAATGTCTACTAGGGTAAAATGATGAAGTGATGACATTAAATATCCAAAAGGTCAAAGGTCAGCTTCACTGTGACTTGTTCCAGTGAGAAAAAAACAGTGCATTTCTCTGAGTTTGTGATTTATACTACACTAACGTCATCACTAGCCCACATATTCAGTGTAACTCACATTGATTCTTTCAGCAGGAGCAGCAGATCTGATGCAACATCCTCTATCATGATGCTTTATCTGTTGGCAACACATTTCAGCCGTTGCCGTAAAAAAGTTTTCTCAATCTTTTTCCATTTCTGTTTCACCACAAGGTTGCATGCGGTGCAGTCCCTGCTGTCATGCATAACATCAGGGATTTGCTTTGCACAGTTTTTAGCAGTAGTTTTTGTTGGTAAATGTGAGACGTTGGTGTCACATGTTTGCATCTTTACAAACAAAAACAAGGAAGTGAGTGTGAAGCGTTGTGCAGGGAACTGCTATGTTTGGTGAAACTCACAGGAAACTATGATGTATGGTCATGTTTGCAGAGAAGTTGAGGTGACTGGACAAAATTGCAAGATTGTGCTGAATTCATGGGGATTGGTTGAATTTGCATTTATGTTTGCAATCGCAACATTGCAACGTCCTGGAGGAGCTGCAGATTGCAGTTATCTTTAAGAATCTTTCAGAATTGTTTCATTTATAATCACCAGCTATGTTAAACATATTTTCTTTTTCTGTTTGTTTGTCAGCCAATCACAGAGCAGACTTCAGGCAGGAGGAGGAGACAGGTGGAGCCTCCAAAACCAAAGGTGTGTACACCCAGTTCACTCAGGCAGCAGACCAGAAAGTAGAACATGCACTAAAGAAAATTCTGTCATACACCAAAAGATGCTTGGCCCACATGGGCCCACATGCCATTACAAAACATTAGAAACAAGAGCAATAACACCATGGTGCAAACCATATCTTTAAAATGTCAAACATATGCAGTTGGTAAGCATTTGACACAAACTGAGCTAACTGAAACACTTAACTGAAACAATAAACTCAAGTCTACATTCAAACAAACAAATCAGGACAATCTGCAGACAATTTAAGGAAAAGCTTATATCTGAGACTGCAATAAAGTGGACAATAGTGCAAGAAGTGTATTTCGTTTTTAATCTCTCAGAGGTCACACAAGGGACATTTTATGTTAAATTGAATGAATACGTCTGTTCTCCACTGCCAGAGGCAGGATACCACATCTCACCTGGGCACAGACAGACCTCTGCTCAAGTCAAGGATGACACAGTGCTCTGGGCGGTATATATGCTTAATTAGACCATATGTTCTCAGTTTTGGTTTACACAGATTTTCTCCTGACCATTTCTGTTTATAATTTTCAAATAATATTGTTTAATTTGACTTACTCTGCAACATGATTTATTTCTGTAGATAAACTCAAGACTAACACTACCAATATTTTTGCAAGCTCCCTTGTCTAGATGTAATTATTTCAAAAATCCCAACAGAAAATTTGTTTAGTCAGTCTACAATCAGGCATGTCGACTAATCTGTTTTATAGACATGTCACCCTTATGCCACACTTTACAAGGCATATAATAATACACATAATGTAGTAGAACCTGCAGTAAAAACTTTACAACATACAGTTTAACATGAAGCATGAAAAAGAAATAGGGTGGTTGAGCTCATGGCACAGGAAGCTCTTATATGTGCAGTAGAGAATACAACAGTATTATGGCTAAAATATAAATAAATATAAATATTATAAATAATGAATATACAATATGATCTAATCCTGCCCGGCCAAGCGTTTCTTTGGCACCACTGTCACCCCGATTGGTCACTTCAAGAAACATTTTGGGGACAAGCTTCAGCGGCTTATTTAAAAAACAAAAAAAACAGTGAGTTTGTTGATGTTGGACAAACTTTGATCGATTTATGGACAAATCTTTTGTGACAGGCCAGTGCACTTGTTTGGAAATAGTGGTGCCCCCCTGTTGAGCAGTTTCAGAATAATTTTACACATGTGGTTCAGCGTTGTTATGAAACATATCCTGTGAGTTTTGTAAGAACTGTAAATTCCTGATTTACAGTCTGATTTGTGTTATGCCACACCTGTTTTTTCTTTTTTCATGTGTAGCGCCCCCTAGTAATCAGTTTGAAGGAAATTTTCAGGTTATATTTCAGGTACTTATGTGGACATCAGCACATGAAAGTTTCATACTGAGCAGCCCAATGGTTTTGGAGTTAGGTCTTATAAGCTGTGAGCCACGTCCCTTTAATGTTCATCGGTCAATATCTTCAAAACACAGTGAGATAGCGACAAGCTTTTGATAATTTTTGATAAGCTCAGTCCAATGATGATACACAGAAAATTGGGTACAAATCGGACCTAATGTTTAGGAGGAGATGTCAGAAATGTATTTTTCAAAAAAATGTAAAATGGCGGAAAATCTGCAGAGGCAGACCTCAGTGGTTCTTGAGGCTTTTCTGTAGAAAACATTGAGCTGGAAGTGTGTGTGTCGAATTTCAAGTCAAGCAGACTTATGGTGCAAGGGGCGAGGCCTTTCTAAAATTGCATTTCTTGGCCGTAATTATAGCGCCCCTATTTGGCCGATTGGGGTCATATTTGTTGAGCAGCACTTTGTCACAACTTTCAATCACTGGTGAAAATTCTTTGTGCATACGGTGTACTGTGTCACAGGAAATTGCACAAATATTTGGGAAGAAAAGAAAGCAGCACAAAGACAACAGGGTTTTAAGCCCCTGATTAAATCAAATTAATGTAATAATGGAAGTAGATCATTTTTCTCTGTGTTATCGATTCCTGCAGCGTTGTTATTGTTTCTGTCCTGCAGTGAAACATGCAGAATTCAGGGTTCTCTAAAAAGTTTTCTTGAAGAAGAATTCATGTTCTTTAGATGCTGAATTATTAAATGTTTGACTCACTGGTTCCACTGCTCTCTGTGTCTCAGGCTGCTGCAGAGAAGGAAGGTGCTTCGGCTGAAACAGGAAAACCTTCCGTCTCTGATAAAGAGGTCAGTCTGGTTCGTCCAGTTGGATTAGTTAAATCTGCTTATTACAACGGCTGAGGCAAGGTTGCTGGTTTGAATCCCAGGATACATAAATGGGGCGTTACACAACCGTATTTATCATGCAAAGCTGGAACACTGTGCCAGCAATCTTGTCAGGTGACATTTTAGCTCCATCCATCCATTTTCTGCTGCTTATCTGCTGCTCCAGCCTAAATACCACAAGTGTGACATTGTATGTGTGTCCAGGCTCGGACTGAACAGTCAGGTGTCAACAGGCGATTACTTTTTGTTTCTGTTAAATGTTCAATATGTAATTTTCCGCCCCTCAAATTAATAAAAAAAGATGGAGCAATGTCATCATTGCAGTCAGTTTCTCCAGTTAGGATTCCTTTTGGGTTCAGGAGGTTTTCACGTGAAGCTAAATTATCCACAGAGGTCTTTTTGTCTCCAACAGTAATGGACCAGCTTGTTTCTCAGATAACTTAAGATCCAGATGTCCGATGACTAAAATCCTTTATCCGGATAAAAACAACTAATCTTAATCTAAAAAGTGTGTTGTAAAAAAGTGGCTATAACATATAACATACAGACAATAACAACAGATATTTTAATATGGAAAAGTTACATTTCAGGGGCGTTGGTGGCTTAGTGGATAGAGCAGGCGCCCCATGTACAAGGCTGTTGCCGCAGCGGCCCAGGTTCGACTCCAGCCTGTGGCCCTTTGCTGCATGTCACTCCCTCTCTCTCTCACCCTTTCACACTTGTCTGTCCCAAAAAAAAAAGTTACAATTTCATATAATCTAACCTCCTGCGTGTGTTTGCTCAGGTGGCGCCTGCTCATCATCACTTCGATGCTGTGGCTCTGAGCTGGGAGGACGGACCCTACATGTTCATCCTGAATATCAAAGAAATCAAAGAAAAGAACCGAGCCTCTGCCAACCCCCCCGCACCCTGGAGCCTACAGTGTCAGTCAAACTCACAAATAAACCATACACACACACACACACACACACACACACACACACACATTACCACTCATTTGTTTAACCATTAACCATTAGTCATTTCCTGTTTCCATTGCTGGGAAACGGAAAATGTAGCAGTGACAGATGCTACATTTGCACCAGATTTCTGTTACACTGCAGGTTTATGGATGCCACCATCGTGATGCGTTTGTGCACCCAAACAAAATACTTGACTGTATTCTGACAAACAGAAGAAAGCGGCACAGTGCAAACTTATCCTACAGAAAGCCTACAGTCAAATGAATCACACAGTTTTGTTACACAGATGAATGCACGAAGAGCTCGTCCTGCTCACTAGGGATGCATGATATGGATTTTGGCGATACCGATAAAGGATAATTGCCTGCTTCTCATGACCAACAACTGATAATTTCACATTTTTGTATCTTAAAACAAACTTAATAACCTGTAGTTTATGCACACCTGAGGGTCGCCCTGGTGCCCTCTTCAAAAAGCCAATGGGATTTCTCCATTGAATTTTGGATTATTGCAGAAAATAAACTCTGTGGCAAACAAACATTTATGATATTTGGATGTTTTGTTCAGCAAGATAACCTTCACTCATGAACACCACTTTTATGATGTTTGAAGCCTAAATCAATCAAGTAAAAAGTTAACGTAAGGCTATAAACAAACTACTGTATAATCGCATGACTTAATATCACCACCACAGCACAGCAGTAAGGCCATGCTTGGCGTGATGAGGACTCAGCATGGCTGTTATCTTTCAGTCGTCGCCAAAAGATAATCATGAGCTGATTGAACTGCCAATCTGAAAGTGTCTCTTTGTGTTTGCAGTGCAGGTCAGCATGAAGGGTCCCCATGACTACATATCAGCCTCTGAGTGGCCGATGATGGTGGTAAGAACACACACACACAAAACACAAAATAACACTTCAAGAACAGAAGTCAAACATTCATCTTTGTGGAGTAAAAAGAGAAGTCTAGTGTTATTGTTGATTGTACTTTTTGTCAACAAATTCCATGTTTAGACTCAAACCAATGATGTGATGCTCTAATAGTTTCTGACTTCCTGTCTGTGGCACCTCGGCCCCAGCTCATTGCTTCCAGCTTAAGACATACATATTTAAAAACACATCACAAATCAGGACATGAGGTACGAGGTTGATGCGAACAAGTTTGCTCAAATATTAGGGGGGACACTTTTGTCCTCTCAAAATATTGGTAGGGACATGTCCCTACTTTCCATATGCAAACCTACGCCCTTGAAGAAAATATAAGACACCACCAGACTTATCCTTCAAAGGAGCATTTAAAAAAAGGTTCAAACACTGTTTAATGACCAGTCAGGGCCTACAGGAATACATGAGTGCCGCTAATTACACTTCAGCAGGTCAAAGTTGAAACTCCAAAACTCATTTTCAAAAGCATCTTTAATATTTGACAAACTCTGTTTTCTCTTTGTGGGATTGTGTCCCCAGTTCTACATGGTGATGTGCATCGTGTACGTGCTGCTGGCAGTGCTGTGGTTGGTGCTGTCAGCGTGTTACTGGAGGGATCTGCTCAGGATCCAGTTCTGGATCGGGGGAGTCATCTTCCTGGGCATGTTGGAAAAAGCTGTCTACTACGCTGAGTACCAGAGCATCAGATACGACGGCTTGTCAGGTAGGTGAGGATACAGAGGTGGTTTCTCTCTGGACTGATGGAGGGTGAACCTTTGACCCAGCATGTGTTAAGTAATGTGTCCTCCTGCAGTCCAGGGGGCCGTGGTTTTTGCTGAGGTGCTCTCTGCAGTGAAGAGGACTCTGGCCAGGGTGTTGGTGATCATCGCCAGTCTGGGTTATGGCATCGTCAAGTAAGCACAGTGCTCTCTCTTTAGTAGTTTTAACATAATGAGGTTTCCTCGTAAGATTTTTAAAACCAACTTTATAACTCTCACCTTTTCATGAACTTAAATTTGAAGTAGGAAAAGGACCTGAGTAAAGATCACTTTCAGATCATCCCTCAGACTATAACATGTGAAACATTATGATCACACGTTATTTCAGGGTGATGGGATCTGTTTGTCTTCCAGGCCCCGACTTGGTGCATTGCTCCACAGAGTGGTCGGAGTCGGTCTGCTCTACTTGATCTTTTCCATCGTCGAGGGGATCCTAAGAGTCAACGCTGTAAGTCACACGCACGGTGTGTATTTGTGTGTGTGTGTTTGTGTGTGTGTGTTTGTGTCTCTAACCTGTTTCTCTCTCCAGGATCGAGGCAAGAAAAACAGCAGTACATTGTTGTGTGACATAGTGCTGGCCTTCACTGACTCCTGTGTTGTCTGGTGGATATCCTTTAACATGAACATTGATTGAGCACTGACCACATCGGTGACCAGTAATTCATTAGTTCTTTAAAGTGTAAAAGAATACTTCACCCCCAGAACGACCATTTGTATTTAAGTTACTCTCCCTGTGTTGTGTTGAATTTGTCAAAAAGCTTTGTTTTCTTCATATGCGTCTACGATGAACGGAGAATCCGTAAAGGGGACCATCAAGTTTACAACTGCAAAACTATCTATCAGGGCTTCATACTCCTGTGTTGTACCTACAGCGTAGACTCTGCGTAGACTCATACCCTATGTCCTAGCCTGACATGCAACTCCACAGAAATGTGACTGTAGGTTGCAGCAACCTCCTGTTTATTTTTGTAAACTGAAAAACAATTTCCCTCAGTGGAGACAAAGTTTTGATTTATTTTTATTTCACGGATAAGAAATGTTTGTGTTTATCCTGGATTCATATGAGTAGAGAAAAACTCTGCTAGCCACAAGGCTAATTTATACAATGTAAAATGCCATGCTGAAATGCTATAAACATTAGCATGTTGTCTTTGTGCGGAAAGCATGTTTAATATTAGACAGTTTGTTGTCTGTGAATCTTGTGAGTTATCAAACTTTACTGCCCTTCACAGAAACCCGACTGCCGACTAGTGTCTTGGAGGTGTAAATGCAGAGCAAAACAGATGCACCGCCATACAAGTAGAAAATTCTCACAACAGCGTCACAGATTTGTGTTACCAAGCCTGTTATCAAGCCTGATTTCACAGTCTCAAAGTAACTATAGTTTTATTAACGGACACTTTTTGAAGATGTCAGCACCCCAGCCTGCTGCTGATGTTGTGCCTGCTGCCACTAGAGGGCGATAACAGACAGAAACCTGCTCTTCTGTCTGTCTGTCTGGGTTTAGGCATGTTTAGGCATGTTGTTTGCTCAGCAGATTTGACTCCAGGATGTTGTCTGTGTTTTGTTCTGTTGATGGGATAAACCCCACCCACCTGGTATGTTGTTTAGCGAAACAAACTCTTTTTTTTTAGAATGAACTGTAGCAGCTTATTGAGTGTGGCACTCTGTGTCTGCATTTCTGTTCCGTCTCGTTTGCCTCTCCACATCTTCCTCTTCTTCCCCTAGCGTTCAAACTTTCTTAATCCTTTTTCACATCCTGCTTTCTTGGCCTCCTTCTCTCCATCTTCCTTTTATCTATTCTTCTGTCGTTCTTTTCTTTCCCTGTAGGCTGAAGATGATGTAGTTCTCCTGGCTGCTATTCCCCTGGCTGTGCTCGACTCTACCCTCTGCTGGTGGATATCCGCTACTGCACATTCCCCTTTTTAGTACAACTGAAAGTTTTTTTCTCTCTCTCTCACTTTCTCTCATTTTCCCTATTCTTCTGCTTTGTTCGTCTATGCGTATAGTTTTTTGTGTCCAGCAGAAATCCTGTGGAGCTACAATGTGCAGCATGTAAAGTCTTTAAAAGAACTCTTGAGACTATGGTATCTTGTTTGTTGTACAAACCTCTCCAACCACAGGAGTTTGGGAGGGTAGACATTGCTCAGTCATTAAACGGAAGAAAATAATCAGATACAGAGAACTTAAATAGAGAGAAAAAACAAAATCCAGCTGGTAGTGTTTATTGAATGTGCCGTTGATGTTCCTTGACTGTGTCGTCACATCTTTGTGAGTCTGGCTCAGACGATGAAGCTACTGAAGCTGAGGAGGAACGTGGTGAAGCTCTCTCTCTACAGACACTTCACCAACACGCTCATCTTCGCTGTCATAGGTATGAAAAATATTCTGCTTGTGTTTGAATGTTTGCTGAAAAATGTTTCACGTCTTTAAAGCTTGCATGTGTGTGTTTTTCAGCGTCGGTCATCTTCATCATTTGGACCTACAGGACCTTCAAGATTCCTAAATGTCTGTCTGTGAGTATTTGAGATTTTTGAAATACTCAGCAGGATGCAGAGCCTGGGTTACTCGGCTTGATAAAAAGCTTCACAAATGTCTAATAGGATAAAATAAAGAACTGATGACATTTTACAGGAGGGATGTAAGTTTTTCATATCCCCCAATTTTTTTTTGAACACGTCTAAAAAATGTGGAAGTGACTGGCATCCATGTGTCTGCACTGTAACACTGCTGTTGTGACCAGGATAGTTTGCCCTGAATGTGGGGTGTGACGAAGAAGAAGAAGTTTTTCCAGCCAATTTCTCTCAATCTCTTGGAACTTGTGGACGAGTGTTGTGTTGCAAGTGTTAATTTTATGGTTTTGTCACCTTTGTTAGGATATTTATGCGACTCTCCTCTATTGATCAATTTTTCAACCGACTGCATTCTTTGATATTTTTTTTGCTCAGGGAGATTTTCCAGCCAGCAAAAACAAAAAAAAAAAACATTTTCTTCCTGTAAATGAAGATTTCAGATTGCTTTTCAAGTGTTGTCATTAAAAGCATCTCTCTCCATCTGTGTCTGTAGGACTGGAGGGAGCTGTGGATAGATGACGCATTCTGGCGCTTCTTGTTCTCCATCATCCTATTGGTCATTATGTTCCTATGGCGACCGTCAGCCAATAACCAGAGGTAACAGGGGATGTCAGGGACGTCTTCTGACAGCTTTGCTCTCTTTTTGACTGTAAATTAAAGCCAGTGTCTTTGTCTCTCTTTGTCAGGTATGCCTTCAGTCCTCTGTTGGATGAAGAGAGTGAGGAAGAGGAGAAGGAGCCCATGATGAACGAGGCTTTCGGTCAGAAACCTTCCTCCTTTGCTCCCTTGCTTCCTCTCTCCTCTCCTCCTACCTTCCTTGCTCACCTGTTGCCTCCTCTCTCTCTTTCTGGCTATTTTCTGTCTCACCTCTGTTTGAATGTTCTTGGTGCTCTCCTATTTCTTTCTTTATTTTTTAGATAGATAGTTAGTTAGGGTGACACTGTGACACTTTTTAATATTTGTCTCTCAGCCAGTTGTTAAATTATTGATTTAAACTAAAAATGAAACATAAAAACTTATGTAGTCGAAACCAGCTTCTGTGTACGATAAGCTTTCAGTGAAATATGCTTCATTTTAAGTTATAAATGTGACTTTAATACATCCTCACTTTCATATTTTCCTTTTTATCTGTATGTCTTTGTTTTTTACTCCTGTCTGTCTGTAGAGGGGATGAAAATGAGGGGCATGAAAAATGAAGCCAACGGTACGGCCAAAGCCAACAAAGTGGTGAGTGGCGATCCACATCAGCTGCCATTTTTAATAAACTAAAACCATACTTGCTCTCCAGCATTCTTTTCTCATTTAGTGTTCGCAAACTAATTTGTTTAAATGTTGTCAGCGGTAGTTCCAGTTTCACCTCAGATTGAATTATTATTTCTCCACAGTTCAGAGTGCAGTAGGTGAGTCAGGAACAATACTGTGATAGAGCACCACTGTACTCACAGCTCCGCAGCGATGAAAAGTATAATTTGAGTTTTGTGTGTGTGTTTAGAGTCTCTGTGTGGATGAAATTATAAAGGTCATATATGTGAGTCATACTACTGCAGATACAGCTCAGATATTCAGCACTTGCTTTTATCAGGAGTGAAACAAAGCACCAGTTGACCTGTTGTGCAATTCTAGTCTTGTCTTTAAACATGTGGGATATCATTAGTTTTAGCAGCTCAGTCAGTCAAAAGTCCCACATGCAGTATAATACTTCTTTTTCAATAAATACTCATAGAGGAAATACATCAGCTGATTTGATTATTTTTCCAGGATGAGGATCTGAAATGGGTTGAAGAGAACATCCCCACATCGATGGCAGATGTGTAAGTCATCATCAGCATAAAGTCGGCATGTTGGCACTGACTATTACATATCAGACATGATCATAAATTATTCGAATTTAATGTTAAAAGTCTTTGTTTTTCCTTCTCACAGCGCCCTGCCCCCGCTGCTGGACTCCGATGAGGTAAGTCATTAGGTTGTCTAAATTATGATGTAATACAGACAATAAGAGAAGATTAAACTTTTTAGATCCTCATCCAGAATTGAGGTCATTTCAGGGTCAAATAAAAATATTCAGCAACCCAAAACTGAAAATCAGAGTAAAGTTAAATAGTTTTTAAGTATCGTTTGTTGCCCATATCTGGCTGGTGAGCAGGAAACTAAAAACTGTTGACATAAATTCAGAGAGGTTAGATAAAAATAGTATACAGTATGTCAATTATTAAATGTCAGCTATTTTTTTCTCTCTGTAAATATGTGTTTTAATTTCTACTGCTGCCTGTCTTGGACAGGTTCTCCCTTGAAAAAAATCTCAGTGGGACTCTCCCCGTAAAACAGAGATGAAATAAAAAATATAACATATCTTTAACCCTATATGATACCGTCTTGCCTCTAGGTAACGTACCCATTTTTAAAACATTTTTTTAGTTTAACTGAAGACAAAATTTATATATATATATATAGATTTATATATGTATGTTTATATATGTTTATATATGCAGGACACACACACACACACACACACACACACACACTTGTTTATCCTATTTGCAGTTGTGATTGTGAGCAGCAGGGGGCGGCAGACAATCAGAGCAGAGAGCAGCTGTTGCTACGGTTACGTCACACTGTTGTTTATCCTCCTCTGTGTTGTCATGGCGAGCAGAACAATGTGACGGCGACGTGCCTGTGTGTGTGTGTTTTGGATGTTATTACATTGATGATCATCTTTAACACAAATACACTTTATGAAAGAAGCTGATTTATCTGATGTTGAACATAAATCCTCAGTCAGAATCTCCTTTGTCGTCTTTTATATATTTAATATGTGTTTATTTTGTTTATCTTCTGCGTTGACTGTCTTACCATTTTCTAAATTATTTACTCTTTGATCTCTAACTGAACCTTTTTTAAGTGACCCAGCAATCAACAGAGTGCCTCTTATGTAGAATCAATTTCTTATGTAAGCTGCTGTATGAACGCTGAGAGATATTAAATCCATAGAAAGCATTAAGTCCTCGCACACTGCAGTGTCCTTTATGGTGTTTCTGTTTTAAGGAAAGAAGGAGGAAACGTTTTGAGTAGGCTTAGATTAAAATTGTTTCCATCAGATTCATCAGGTGTACTTGTCGTAGTAATTGAAGGTCACTTGTTTTTCTGTCACATCAGTGATTTTAAACTGCAGGCTGTTTGACATGTGGGTGAGCACTGACAATGTGATGAATCTCCCTTATTAGAAGGTGAAATTAAGGGGAAATAATCGCCTTAAAGCTGGGGTCGGTTCCTTAGCGTCCCCATGTTTGGTCCCCCTCTGTTGGGGTACCTAGCACACAGATCTGGTACTAAAAGGTGGAGCTGTGAACACTGCAGTCTGATTGGTCAGTAGAGGACGGTCACTCTGCTCAGGGCTGAGTTGTGTCTGGTTTTGAGGCTCATGTAACCACTGTTCATACTGTGGAGAGTTTTATTAGTGAACTGTAACTACAAAATGAAAGGATGTTTTGCTGCCTCTCACAGCAGCTGGAGTCTGAGAAACAATAACTTCATTCACTGGGCCGACTGCCAGCAACTTTTAAGGTGGAACGTTAACTTGTAATGTTACTCAATGCATGAGTTGATGACATGAATCCATCAGCACACCTTAAATTTCACTGTGACAACTTTGACCATCACTTTAGTTTTTATTGTCTCTCTTGGATGACACAGACTTTTGGTAGTGAGCAGATCTTCAAGATTAAAAATATGTATTAATTTTGACGGGACAATACTGTGGTCTTAGCTTTCTATTGCAAAATAGAAGCGAAGTGCTTGCTGTGCTAAAACATCACTAGTATCATGTGATACACATAGACCAGACCGGCATCTGGCCATTGCCAAGGCTTTGCCCCCTTTTGGGTCACTGATCCACTTGGACGGTCTAAAGGGACATTACGGTAATCAACTTCAATCAAATAGGAAAGCTCTCTCTCTGGAACGACCTGTGATTGACCAAAGTCTCCCGTCACAGGTCACATTTTTTAGAGTCTGAAAACAGCGCTGAGAGGAGGTGCAGGAGTCTAGTTTTCTCTCAGACCACTTGAATTACAATATGCTCAAATGCTATTACATTTTACCCAATGAAGCCAAAATTAAACTGCCTTCTCCAGCTTTGACTCCATACTATTCAGTCCTTATGACAGATTATGTAATGTACTCTCTTATTTAAGAGGGAGACCCTACCCTGCCCATTATCCTTATAATGATAAATTATGTAATTCATCACGATTAAGGAGGGAATTAAAGGGAAATTACTTTACCCTGCCACCACCCCAATGCTCAGATATGCTCTCAGTGTTATTAACCTGGATTTTGATAGCTTCACTAGTGTCAGAGCACTTGTTTGTTTATTGTTTCGTCACAAATAAGATTCCTTCAACATTAGATCCACATTCACATGTACTCTTTATCATCCCAGAATCTTACACTACTTAATATACAGACTCTGACAGAATTAGAAGCCTCCTGTTCCTCACGTTTTCACCATTGATGGAAAGTGCATAGAACAGGTGGCTTCCTATAAATATCTTGGAGTCTGGCTTGATTCTAAACTTACTTTTTCTATTCATTTGGATAATCTTGCCAAAAAACTCAGGATTAAACTAGGATTTTACTTTAGAAACAAGCATTGTTTTAATCTCACTGCCAAAAAGAGACTTGTCATGACTACCTTTCTTCCCATGATTGATTATGGTGATGTTCTTTATATGCATGCCTCTGCTGCATCCCTTAAGGCTATAGACACAGTCTATCATGGTGCCTTGCGCTTCATTTTGAATGCCAAATCTCTCACCCATCATTGTTTCTTATATGAAGGGTCTGGTCTGACATCACTAAACTATTGCAGATGGCGCCACTGGCATATTTTTATCTACAAAGCCATCTTAGGGCTACTCCCTGGCTATTTGAACCGCCTACTGAATCACTCTACTAGTGGGTACAGCCTGCGCTCTCAGGACTTCTTGTTGTTTTCGGTCCCTCACGCCTTCACTGAATTTGGGAAGACCGCTTTTAGTTATTATGCCCCTTGGTCCTGGAATCAGCTCCAGAAAACGCTAAAATTGGCTGACCTTGTTTCCTTGGGTGATTTTAAATGTTTGTTACAGTCTGTAAAAACAGAGCTCTGCAACTGCTTTCTTTGAATTTGATGTGTACTGTATGTACTTTATGTATCTATGTACTGCTGTGTTTATGTTTTTTGTTGTTGTATTGTTGTAACATTGGTTTGCTGCCTTCTTGGCCAGGGCTCCCTTGTAAAAGAGATGTCAATCTCAATGGGACTCACCTGGTTAAATAAAGGATAAATAAAATAAAATAAAATAAAATAAATTAGGCAACCACAAAGGACACAATTAGTCCTGCTAATTTTTAGGGAGGAAATGGAGAAAAAGGAAAAGTTTCTTTTGTAGCGGCCCATCAGCTGACACATTTCTCCGTCAGCCTGCCTAAAATGGTGAATTCGTATTGAAACCACGAAGCACAATTAGCTCTATTTCAGACTGGATTTCTTGTTAAAACTGGACAAATTGGCTTCTTCATGTGGAATGTGATCTTCTCTGCCACTCTGTGGTTTTCATCCATCATGTCTGCAACAAAAGGAATCATCTTAACAATGTCGGCCTCCTCACTGAGGGGTGAATAGAAGAGGGAGGGATGGACAAAAGAGGGGATGGAGAAGGATGAAGGATAGGGTGATTCAGTAAGTCTGAAATACTGAGACGTCAGGTCCATGAAATTGCCTGCCACTGATTAAAGATGGAGGGAGAACGGTGGGGAAGAAGATAGTAATGGCAGTAAACCGTCCACTTTTCTGTCTGGAGCAGCAATGTCACCTTATTTTGATCATAGACTATGAAAACATGAATATATTCATCCCTGAGGTCAGACAGAGTTCCTGAAGGGACATTTTAAACCTGGAGTTTTGCTTTACAGCCAGAAAGGCTCCAGTAAACACGCTCAAACATGCCCCCCTTTTAAAAACAGTAGTATCTCAGTAATATTATGAGGAATTGAAAATAACTATCAGAGAGCTTCTTGTGCAAACAATTATCAATTTTCTGGAGAAATGTTTGAGGTCTTCTCATTCACAGCAATACAGTCAAGAGTTTCACTGGAGTAGCATCTAGTGGCCATTAGTGGCACTGCAGCTTAAACCCCTTTGGTTGCTTTCTGACCAATATTAAAGGAGTAGTTCATTAAAAAGCAATAAAAATTGTATAGAATATTCACCTTCCTAGGCTCTTTATGGTGCAGAAAAGACTTTGATAGAATCCAAACAAAAGACAGCAAAATGGTCATAAAACATCCAAAAAAAGTTATGAAAATTCTTGGTCAGCATTATCTAAATGTCTTGTATCCCTTCGTGGGGTCATGGAAATCAAACACAGCATTTTTCTGTGAACAAAGCATTTCTCCTGAATGAATTTTTTGTGCACATACCAATTCCTTGATGGGGACGATAATCAAAAAAAATGCTTTGTTTTAGAAGGAATAGTTCTATAACCTTTTGTGATACCTTTTTTGTTCTCCATGAAAGTCTGTTTGCATCAGTTTGATTGATAATACCGTTTAAAATTTTTTGGGGTGAATTATTATTTTAAGGGGCCAATACTTAAGCCCCCACCCTGACATCTGTCCAGCATTAGATTAGGGAGAGCTGTGTCCTCAGCCCAACTGCCAGAAGACAATTTTGGCAATATACGCTTCTGCAAACCACAGAAACATTACATTTGCACATTTCATACACATCATATTAATGTTTCTAGAGTGATGCAGTACACTTTGGGTGGTGTGACACCTAGGAGAAGCACCTGCCAAACTGCAGACCACTGTTAAAGACCAACAAGCAACAAAACTGGTTGTGATTTAGCAAGTCACTTTTTAACCTCCAGACATGGGTGTTTTTGCAGCCCATTGCTGATTTTTCAGTGGGGATAGTTCCACAAAAAACTGTTGTTTTCATGCCTTTGGAGCAGTGATAGCTGTGGCTGTAAGCATGATGTTTTCGGGTTGCCTATCCATCTGTCCATCATATTCTTGTGAACACGACATTTCAAGAATGCCATGAGGGAATTTCTTCAGCCTTGGCACAAACATTCACTTGGATTTAACAATGAACTGATTAGATTTTGGTGGTCAAAGGTCACTGTGACCTTGTCTGTCTCATTTTTGCAATTGCAATATCTCATGAAAACCTTGAGGGAATTCTTCAAATTTGGCACAAACATCCTCTTGAACTCAAGAATGAACTGATTAGAATTTGGTTGTTGTAGGTCAAGGTCACTGTGACTTCTCAAAATATGTTTTTGGCCATAACTCAATAATTCATTTGCTAATTATGACAAAAAATTCACACAGATGTCTAATATAAAATGATGATGATGTGACATTTTGTATCCAAAAGGTGAAAGGTCAACTTCACTGTGACATCACAATATTCAGACAGGAGGAGAGACATTTGAATTGGTGACTCGAATCTTGAAACTGTGTTGATTGTTTAGATCTTCTGTGCTGTTGGGGGAAGATGTGTGAAGCATCCATTTTTTAAAACTTTAAACTAAAGAGAAACTTGACTGGTTTGCGGCGGCATACAAATGCAAAGTGGTTATTCTAATTTGCTGTGACAATGCTTTCCAGTGGGGATAGTGCCAGACTTAGTTCTGAGTTAACCATGGCATTGTTGAGACATGAAGTTTCAATTTGTCCGCTACATAACAATGTTGAAACGGATCTGTGGTTTGCAGAAGCAAATAAACATTTTTTCTGACGATTGGTTTGATGTCCCACAATTTCTGCAACTTTCTGAAACCAGTGAAGACACATTCATGCACTTTAGGCTGTGATTGGTGGGCTGTGTGGAGGTGAGAAAGGAGCCAGGGTTTTAACTTCACTAGCTTTCTTTTTTGAATCTTCACACAACTTTTTGTTGCTTCTCAGTCAACATTAAGAATGTCTGCACCGTTATCTCCATATTTAAATAATATCACATCCCCCACCCCTCTATGGAGGCCATATTCTCACCCTAGCTTTGAGTTTAGCTGTTCAGAACAACTATAAACACTTTTGATTCATAAATCTAGTTTCTAGAATTATTATCACAGTCAGAGTTTCTTCTTTGTAACCAAGGAGTAATTCAGTACGATGGTGTGTTATCTGTTGCAGGAGACCATGACGACTAAGTTTGAGATGTCCAAGATGGAGTAGAGCAGAAGAGGAAGGATGGACAAAAGGAGGGAACATGGAGGAGTGTTTAAAAAACACCAATCTGGTAAACAGATGGATAAATGATACAGATTAATATTGGTGGAGTAAAAGAGAATGATGGCTGATTTAATGCACATGTGAGGAGAGATAGATCGACTGGATGAAAGAGGGAACACAGAGAATAACGAGTGTTTGCTTTAAAAGACGGAGAGATTTAACCCCTGACTTTATGAGCTTTGTAAGCCTTGACTGTACATACACTGGGAGTAAAATCGATGACAGCAGCACACAGTTTCTTTTTTTTTCTTTTTATTGCCTGTTTGTATTTATATTTCTATATATATACAGTATATTTGGACAGATTTGATGCTAATGATGTTCTCTGCTACAGGAGTGGCTTGTTTGCCTTTTCACCGTTTACATGCGAAAATGTGATTTTCGAATATTGTCTCATTAGACATATTGTGTGTTTTTCCCTGTTGCCACAACAAGAGCACTCCCCGTCTCTGCTGTCTGTGTTTTTTTGAGTTGACACCTGTTGAGTGGGTTTCATTTTGATCCTTTAAACAGGCAAAAAAATAGAATGCCGCCTATGGACTGGTGTTGAAAATTAGCACGTGTGCTACATACACCTAAGCAAAGGCATCTGGTCTGTCCACTGGGACAGTCTCAATGTATTTGTGATGTCCATATCAAATAAAATAAACCTAACCTAACCTAAAACCAAAGTTGTGAATTTGAAAGTAAAAAAGAAACAAGGATGTGAATTAAAATATTGTTTCCTCAGTCTTACTTTTTTGGAGTTGTGAGGTTTGTCATCAAGCTTGTTCCAGCTTTTGTTCCAGTGAAATTTATACCATCAGATCACAGACTGTGCATGAAAATTATTTTATTTAATTGTTTCACTGTTTCTTCGTGTCTCTGTAAAGAAATTTTGGCAGGTTTTTTTCTACAAAGAAGGAGAGATGTGCTACAGCTGACTAATTAAAGGGATAGTTCAGATTTTTTTTAAAGTGGGTTTGAATGAGATACATAGTCAGCTTATTATCTACAGTCAGCACGCCCCCAGTTTGGAGAAGCAGTCTCAAGTACAGCAAGGAAGCTTAGCAATGTACTGCTGTGGACAGGTCAGCAACAAAACGTATTTTAGCCACTTTACCTTTCCATAAAACAGTGATTTCCGATGAGGAACTGAAGCCATTATATTGCTCTCTTTAAAGCCACCAGACTCCACTGAGAAAAACTGTGATTTAACATTGCTGAACACAGGAGCTGCTGTTCTACTGCATTGGTTAGTTTGTTTGTGCTATTGTGTGACTTTGGTGTTTAAATGGTTATTTTGGATGCACCAAATTCACACAATAACAAAACCTAATTAACTGATCAAAGCGGTCATAGATCAACAGCTCCAGCAGTGAGCTAGAATTACTGTTTTTCTCATCAGGGTCTGGTGGCTTTGATGAGAAATGAGGAACTGAAGCTATAAATATCTTCCCTGTCAGATTGGTCTGTCTGACGGAAAGCAGTGGAAATGCTGTCAATATAGCATACAGTGTTCTGCAGCTCTGCTCTGCTCCCTGTTACATTCACACTTAAGAGAATTTCATTAACATTTTCTTCACTGATGATGTATTATTTCACCCACCTGCAACCCATCTGCACTTCCCTGTGTGTGTGACAAGCAGTGTGTATGTATGTTGTGACCCTGCCTATGGAGGCACATCTGAATCATCATTGTGGTGGATGGGTTCAGCAACCACTGACTTATCACCTGGGGGGCCGGTGTTTGCTGTAAAGCAAAACTCTGTTCATTTTTTCTAAACCCAACCACTTGCATTTTTTGTTGAGGAGAAGAAAAGGTCAATTTGCGGTGTTGTACCAATATATATGTGGCGGATAGGCCCAACAACAAGTGACTATCACTCAGGAGGGGGTAGATTGTAAAGCCAAACCCTGCTCTTTTACCTAAATGTAACCATAAGCTTTTGGTGTTGAAGGAAAAACATCAATTTGCAGTGTTTTACCGACATAGTACGTTTATTTTGAAAGAGACTGTATGCAAACTGTACATTTCCTTTGAAAACCGAAGTATAGTTTGAAAACAGACAATGCATATAACGGGCTGAAGTTGACACGGCGTACCAGAACGTCAACAACCAACACACCCAGGGTACCTTGGACGTCATATCTTGATGTGGAAGTCCATGACCAAACGTCAAGTTATGACATGGTTGGAGTGAGCATGTGTTGGAAAATACCATACCATTCTGGTCAGTTGTTCTCTGTTGCCTCAAACAGCAATACGTTAACAATGCATCTGACCACACCTCATTTAAAGACTGACATGCCCATTGGCACACAGATACTTGTGCAAAGTGGCTGCTGGCCGTGACAATCCTCTAAGTTAGAAATGTATACGGACAGGGATGGAGCCTTCTCTTTGTACTCTATGTTCATTTTGTCCATATTTATGCACGTTTTCTGAAAGCTTTCAGATACTGATACCACAGGAGGTCATGGAGGCAGTGCAGTGTAGTTCAAGTGACATACGACTGTAGGAGGCAGCATTTACAAAATGGCAGCACAGAATGAGTTTGTAGTGAAAAGAATCCTCCATCCACATGCAGTGATTTATTGAATGGCCTCATAGACCACTGTCGTCTACAAGCTGCCTCCACTGAAAGGTACAATATTACAACTTCCTCCACCATTGCCTCGTTTGTTGTCAGAAACTTTTGACTACGCCCTTGGAGCCCTTAGTTTTGACTGAGACGTTATGACGGGTAATGGGTCAGTTCTGGTACTGAGCTTTAAAGGTATGGGCGGGTGCGGGTTTTCAGAAATGGTCCCATGCTGTACTTTGATGCCAACATCACGGAAGCAAAAGAGGCGTGACATGTAACAAAACAGCCTCGGCCTCCAGTGTGACACATAACATACACATCAGCAGGACTTTCTAAACAATAACAACGACACAACATTTCAGTAATAATCATTTACCATCTCTGTTGTATGGCGGCTGATCTCGTCGTCTGCAGGGAGGGTAAGGAGCTCCTGGACCTCATTGATTTCACTATTTGGGGATATTTATGGCCGCTGTTCTACTTTGAGTTAGCTGCTAACAGCTAACAGCTGCCTTCTTGTGGTGGGTCACCAACATAATGCGTGATAAAAACATCACATCTGTTCCACCCATGGTCACGTTTTTGACATTGTTACCACCTCCAGTCCCAGCTCAGAGGTGAGACCACTCTGTTCCCCCATTCCATGATTGTACCTAATATACGAAATGGCGAGGTGGCATAACGGCGCGATATTTCTGCCTTCAACAGGCGGTGTAAAAGTGACGTATCCTTTCCCTGTCTCCATGTCTTCTGTCTCCATTATTTAAATGGAAACCCTGCCAGACGAACCCATCAAGCATGCCCATCTATTTCAATATCTGTCCTCCTCGTACACAGAAACAAAACTTTATTCATTCAATTATTTGCTTGATCACACACGACCATGGCCACTTAGTATCTGCTCTCACACACACACACACACACACGTTACGCCTGTCCCAGCCTTGTGTGTTTTCTATGACAGCAGCCATTATCGCTCTGAGTGTCCAGCAGCCATGTGAACATATAGACTAGTGTGTGTATGTGTGTGTGTGTGTGTGTGTGTGTGTTTTCCAGCCTGCTAAGTGTTGACAGTGACTTGTCTGAATGGACTAAACGCTCTATACATCATCCAGTTGCGCCGCAGGGAAAAGTCCACTCTCCCTCTCTGCTGTCGGCTCCCGTCAGCCTGCAGCAGCTCGCTGTTATCAGGAACATCACATCCAGTGTTTTAGGTTTTTTGTGTGTGGCTGATTTCAGGTTTGAGACTGAATTTATTGTTGTTTTTTCCGCACAATCCTAATCTGAATATCTGATTCAGCATTTATATTTTCTTACATAAAGCAGCCATGATGGAGATTTAGATAAAGCATGTTTGACAGCTCGCACTGTTTCATTTTAAATTCAGTGTGCAGGAGTATAGGGCCATTACAGCTTTCTGCAGGCTGCGGAGTAAAACCCAAGTATTGTAAGTGACAGGATTTGAGAATTATTTTTTTTTTACCCACATTCAAATCTCATTAAAGCAAAATATCTGCCACAGTGTGAGAGCACGGAGCAGTATTTGTTTATGGGGCTATTAAATTTAGATGGAAGGGAAAAGTAATGAAAATGGTTTTAAGAACTAAACATCTGTTCCTTCTGAGTTGTTCAGTTTGTGGTGTGAAATGTGGAGGCAGGCGTCACTTAAAGTAATTAGACGTATTTAAAAAGCCTTTGTGATTACTTTCTCCTGTTAATCAGTCTGAAAGACTTAAGTGTGGATTTGTATCATGTCTCATTTTGGAGAGAAACTCTTCAGTCTGGTGTCTCCACATTAGAATGTGTTCCAGTTTTGTCTCACTTCATATCACACAGCAGCATCTGTTTGTTGTTCTCCAAAAAAAAAAAATCTTGATTATGTAAAGTACCGTGCTGTTTGGTTTGTAAATAAATCAAAAAAGTTAATAATAAAAATTTGGAAAGTAAACTATTAGCTTTGTTTTCTGTCTGTTTTTTTCCTTTTGGATATTTGTGAAAAATAAAATGATAACAGTTCTGGGACCTTAAAGGGATAGTTCAGATTTTTTGAGGTGGGATTGTATATACACTCACCAGCTATACTTCATCAGGTGCTAGCTCCAGGTTGGACCCCGTTGGCCTTCAGACCTATCTTAATTCTTGGTGTCATAGATTCAACAAGGTGCTGGAAACATTCCTCAGAGATTCTGGTCCATATTGACATGATGACATCACACAGCTGCTGCAGATTTGTTGGCTGCACATCCATGATGAGAATCTCCCGTTCCAGCACATCCCAAAGGTGCTCTATTGGACTGAGATCTGGTGACTGTGGAGGCCATTGGAGTACAGTGAACTCATTGTCATGTTTGAGATGATGTGAGCTTTGTGACATGGTGCGTTATCCTGCTGGAAGTAGCCATCAGAAGATGGGTACACTGTGGTCATAAAGGGATGGACACGCTCAGCAACAATACTCAGGTAGGCTGTGGTGTTTAAACCATGCTCAGTTGGTACTAAGAAAATCTCCCCCACACCATTACACCAGCAGCAGCAGCCTGAAGCATTGATACAAGGCAGGATGGATCCATGCTTCCATCTGAATGTGGTTTTTCCAATCTTCTATTGTCCAGTTTTGGTGAGAAAACCCGTGTGAATTGTAGCCTCAGTTTCCTGTTGTTAGCTGACAGGAGTGGCACCTGGTGTGGTCTTCTGCTGCTGTAGCCCATCTGCTTCAAGGTTGGACAAGGTGTTGTTGCTTCAGAGATGCTCTTCTGCACACCTTGGTTGGAACCAGTGCTTATTTGACTTCCTGTTGCCTTTCTATCATCTTGAAGCAGTCTGGCCATTCTCCTCTGACCTCTGGCATCAACAAGGTATTTTGGCTCACTGGATATTTTCTCTTTTTGGGACCATCCTCTGTAAACCCTAGAGATGGTTGTGCTGAAAATCCCAGTAAATACTCAGACCAGCCCGTCTGGCACCAACAACCATGCCACGTTCAAAGTCACTTAAATCACCTTTCTTCATCATTCTGATGCTCCGTTTGAACTTCAGCAGCTCGTCTTCACCATGTCTACATGACTAAATGCACTGAGTTGCTGTTACGTGATTGGCTGATTAGCTATTGCGTTAATGAGCAGTTGAACAAGTGTACCTTATAAAGTGGCCAGTGAATGTACTATCCAGTTTACAGGTCTATAAAGTCATCAATGAATATTCTTTCATCATTTGTAAATCTTTGCAGATCCTGACCTGTTGGCCATTTGATGGGAAACAAACACTGGTGGCTTATGATGAAACACCCGCACCCATTTCTCTATGTAAGCCTATACTCTCATGGTAACTTGACATGTGTCAGCTTATTCAGTGCTGCATACATCAGTGGCATCCCATGGCATTGCATAAAGCTGGAATTATGCTTTTCTGGGCTGCCATCGAGGTGACAACCCAACTGCCAGAAAAAATGTTGGTGTTGTGTGTATCCTGTAAACCATGGATACATTACATTTGTACATTATTATGTAGCAGATATGTTGTAACTTAACATCCACTTAAATGCCATGCACTGTAATGAATGTTGCAGCCTCTAGGGGACTAGCAGTATATAGTGAGCTCATTCCATATTAACTATAACATGTCCACTTCTACCGTATTAATATCACACATGCAGCATGCACCAGCTAGTGTTAACTCTGCTCTCCATCTGAATCATTTCTGTGCTTAAAATGTCTTTAAACTTGACCCCAAATCCTCCATCTGCAGACTCTAATTTGATCTAATGAGAGCAGCTGTAGCCTAAATGTCAGTCACTTAGCTGCAGTCAGTTCTTTGCTAAACTCCTCACAAATTTAAATGTCCTGATGTAATTTAATCTAAGTATGAAGACAGAAGCTTGGTATGTGAGCCCAGTACACATTCTGTAGGTGTAGATTTAGCAGCTGGTGTCTTCACGTTATAATCCTGACATGTAATCCATCTGTTCAGCCTTTTTTCCGTGTCTTTGACCTCAAGTGTGGCCCAATGAGAAGCAAATCTAAAGACGACTGTAACCACTCAGACATTATCATTATCTCGACATATTCTCCATCTGCTATTGAAAGCTGCTTCCAATTCAGTGATGAAGCTCTTTGTTAGATCGTTGTTCACTTACACTCCGACACATCGTCGAAACTGACATGATTATTACCCCACTTTGTCCATTAAAATGCCTTTGAACCATCAGTGTGTGTGTGTGTGTGTGTGTGTGTGTAGCTACTGTACTCTGGCATTACGGCTGTAATAACATAATCCCAGAGATTTGGCCTGACAGCAAGACAGTATGCTGCCGATTTCAACTGACAGTAGGGAATTATCGTCACCGTGCACTTTACAGACGGCTAGACATGTGTTATTATTGCTGCTGTGAGTCTCAACATGTGGCCCGTCGACCCTCTGAGGACGCTGACAGCAGCAGTTTAAGGATGAGTTAAGTCTAGAGTGATTTGGAAGTTATAACAGGGAAATAAACTTCAAACAGACCATCAGGTCCATTTAAGCTTTTTAAATAACAGAACTTTAGTTTATTGTTAGTAACTTTAATTAGTATTTGTTTTACAAACCAATCACCATAAAAAACATTTGGGGGCTAAGAAGACACTGGAAAAAGAGACACTAGTCCCAAAAAACACCCACATTTGGGGGGCTGAAAAGCAGCTGGAAAAACAGCCACAGGTCCCCCCCCCCAAAAAAAAACCATATTAGGGGGCTAAAAACCTGCTTGAAAAAGAGCCACAGGTCCCTTTAAAAAAAATACATTTGGGAGTTGAAAAACAGCTGTAAAAACAGCCATGGGTCCCCAGAAAACACCCATTTGGAAGCCAAAAAGCGTTTTGAAAAACAGCTATAGGTCCCTAAAAAAACATCACGTTTAGGAGCTGAATATCCGCTGGAAAAACAGCCATGGGTCCCTGAAAAACACCTAAGTTTGGGGGCTAAAAAGCTGCTAAAAAAACAGCAATAGACGCAACACAGCAACACACAGAATTCTGCGGGAAAAACAGCCATGGGTTCCAAAAAAACACCCACGTTTGGTGGCTGATGTTTGCAGAAATGTACAATACCAACATTTTCCTCTGACAATTGGTCTGAAATTTCTTACACAGAATACACTGGACCTAAAATCCCACACCCTGGCTGTGCTTTTAGATTGTCACAGGCTCAAATCTACAAAATATCTTCACATAGTTATGACTTAACTATTGAAAAACATGAGATAATTAACATTGTACAATTTCAGTTCTACTTGTATCCTCACTGCACATGTTCACGCTTTTTTTCAGAAGAAGAGTTAGCATCAGTTTAAGCTGGATAAACTGAAACATCAAATTAAAGTGCCATCCCAGCAGAACTAGGTTAACTGATATGAGTTTAGATACACTGCAAATTTAGATTTGACCGGAGTCACTGTGACAAACTTCCACACCCTGAAATGTGACCTGTATGACCACGAGTCCTCCTGAATATGCGCACATTGTGTCTGAACGTTTGCCTGACATGTGTTGCAGTTTCCTTTGTTTATTACAAAGGTGTGTCAGCAGCTCACATTCAGATCTGCTTACACTGAGTGAGCAGGTTCAGCATTTGGCTCAAGGACACTTTGACAGGACGCTTCTCTACCAAGCTCTCACCTTGGTCTTACTAACGATGCTTTGGCCTAAACAGGATCTGTAATCTGAGTAGCAAACACTTATTAATAAAGAAATACAGCTGTAAATAGCAAATGTCCACAACTACAATGATAGATTCCCCTTTGAAGAAAAAAAGGAGAAATTCACCTTTTATATTTCTCCCCCTATTTCACCACCACCAAATGTCCAAACTGGTCATTTTTGATGCTTCTAAGGTGCTGCTAGTCTTAAAATGACTGTACACGTACTTGCTACAACACAGGAAACGGTGTAAAGATGCTGCTGAAGACACTGAAATGAAGCAGATCATGAAAGCACTGGACAGACTCAGATACAAATGGCTCTTAGACACCTTCCAGAAGAGAGAAGAAGCCCACGCAGCAGCTATGAGGACATCAAATGTTCCCAGAAAAAGAGGTGAAATTCTGAAGCTGAGATGGCGAGGAAGAAACTGTTCTTTTAATTTGTAATAGTGAGAAGAAAGAAGACACGAGAATTACTGCATTGTGGTTGAATGCCTCTGCAGAGCAGTCAAGTTGCAGTTACAGTTTACATGGGTGTCTGTGAAATCATGGATGCTTCACACACAGAAGATCTATACAGTCAGCACAGTCTCAATATTAGAGTCACCAATTCAGTATCTGACCAAATGCCCCCCCTTCTGTTCCTGAGATATGATGTTGAGTAATAGCCAACTCACTGTTTTATACAGAACCTTATGATGAAGTTGACCTTTGACCTTAGGATATAAAACATCATCACTTTATCATTATATCCTATTAGACATTTGTGTGAAATTTTGGTCATAATTAACATATGAACTCATAAGTTATGGCCTAAAACATGTTTTTTGAGGTCACAGTGACTTTGACCTTCGACCACTGAATTCTAACCAGTTTATCCTCGAGTCTAAGTGGACATTTCTACCAAATTCAAAGAAAAAGCCTCCGGGTGTTCTTGAGATATAACGTTCATGAGAATGCAACAGATGCAAGGTCACAGTGACCTTTGACCACCAAAGTCTAATCAGTCCATTGATGAGTTCAAGTGGACGTCTGTGCCAAATTTGAAGAAATCATCTCAAGACGTTCTTGAGATATTATGTTCAGAAGAATGAGACAGACGGACAGACGGACAGACTGATGGATGGATGGACAACCTGAAAACATTATGCCTTGGCCATGGCTGTCACTGGCGCAGAGACAGAAAAATTGAGACAGAGGTAAGCATGGGCTTAAGCTTTTTCTGGAAACCTACTTTATCTTCATGTTTCTTTTTTCCCACAATGCCAAAAGAAAAGATTTTTTTTCATACAATTTCAGTGTTTCGCTTGTCTTTTCTTTAACATGATGGTGCTCAGAACATTTTCCCACCTCTGTGCTGTATTGAGCTTCACTGTTTGATAAATTTGGGTGCTTCATTTCAAAGAGTTTTTCTCGTCCAGCCCTGAGATGGAAATTCCTACTGAGACATTTCCACATTACCTGAAACGCAGTGATTGTGTCAGTTTCAGATAGTTTAAAAACCTTGCATACTCCTAGGAAAGGAACCTTTGTGTATAATCCAGTAAAAACCTCCTGAAGGAGTTCTCGCTGTGAGAAGTTTCAGTTGGTGGCAATCTGTGATTTACCGCTAGACACCACCAAATCCCCCTGAATCCTACTGGACCTTTAAATTTCACTTTGATGTTGTCACTAAACTTACTAAAATGTGGTGCAACTAGAGGGCCAGAGGTCATTGAGTCCCTTTATAGTCTTATCTGAACATGTGAAATATAAATATAGTGAGATAAAGGACAGTGGCTGGCATATGAACGTCCCCTCCTGCCTACATGAAACACCAGCAGCCTGCTGCCAGATAATACATACAGATCTACTTTAATACAAAGAAATCTCGTATTATTCCGCCCATTACGTAAAAGGATGAGATTATCGATACACAGATTAATGAACATCCAATGGTATTCCAGCGGAACGCCCCACCCCGCCCTGCCCCGCCCCTCCACCCTCCACCCTCCACCCGCCCGTCTACACACAACACTTCCATCATCCAGATAAAAATAGAAACCCCCACAATGACTTGCAGTTTAGTTGTTAGATTTTAGTCTTTATTGTACTATTTTTTCTTGACAATTTGCTAGCGGACATGTGAAAACTTGGACCAACAAAACATCATCATTATTATTATTATTATTATTTTTTAATTACAGCATATCGCCAGACTGCGGTAACAGTGAGAAGATGTGTTTTTAAAAAATAAAACAAGAAAGAAAAAAAAGAGAATCCAAACCAAAACAGGAAAAAGAAAAAACATTTTGACTTCAATATTTGATGGTGTTTTTTTTTTCAATTCATGTACACAATATAACAGTCTAAAAACATTAAACACACAGAGCTGAAGACATTGCAGTGTTGGTTGGGAAGTGGCAGTCCTCAGGGCAGTTTATATACTGTAGCAACATGGTCCTGCTGTACTGTCAAATATCTACTGGGACGGATGGGGAGGGAGGGCGAAGGGGGGGTTGAGGGGGGGACTACAAACCAAAATGGCCGTCAATATAAAACTAACAGTCTTTTTTTTTTTCTTTTTGTTGTTTAAATCCACCAATCAGGAGTCGGTAGAGACAGAGAGCGGAGTTAAGTAGCTTGACGAGGAGGAAAATAGGACGGCGGGGGGAAATAGGGGGGGTGGAATGTCTCGATTTTCATTTTTTACATTTCTGCATTTTTCTTTTCTCTCGTAGACAATATAAAATCTCACAGACAAGCAAAGAAAAAAATAAAAACACTGGATGTTTGTATGTATGTATGCATGTGTCGGACGGAGGGGATGGATGGATGGAGGGATGGATGGGGGGACGAAAAGAAGGGCTTGAATTATTGCTTTCTGAGGAATTATTATTTTTCACTTCTCATCTACATGAATTGCATCGTTCTCATTCTCTCAATCTCTCTCTCTCTCTTTCTCACCATGGCGTTCTGTTAACACGTGATTACTCTGTTTACTCGGGAGGAAGGAGGAGGGATGAAGGGAGAGAGGAGGAAGAGGAGGGGGAGGAAGGAGGAGGAGGAGTTAGGATAGGGGGCGGGGCTCAGAGCTCCTTGCTCAGCGAATCCCGGGCAGTTCTAATCCTCTTTGTGTGGCCTCACACGTTTCCCGCCTTTTTGTCTGGTAAATGATAACAGAAGAGATTGAAAAAATGTATTAAAAAATAGGTCTTGGAAAAAGAATAATAATAAACAGTCATATAAAAAAGGGTTATATGTGTGTTTAGTGGTTTAGTACAGATGTTGCTCACTCTAGTGTTGGGTTAGTTTAAGTTATTTTTGTGTTAAGGACAAAGCAAACAACATCAACACAACAGTTTCATGAGAAAAATAAGTGTTGTCACGTTATAATAAAAAAAATCATCACATGATAACAACAGGAAGACGTACAGTCTGTCTTTCTTTCTGCCTGTCTGTCTCTGTCCTGTACCTGAATTTGTGCCTTTTATGTTTTTGACTTTTGTCTTTTGTGCTCAGAGCTCACAGACTCTTAAGACTTTTCCCTGAAATCAAACGACCTGACCATCCACTCATCTGTCTATATTTGTCGTTATGTTGGCTTCCCCCCCCAGACAGAGACGGCAGAGGGAGAGAGAGAGAAGGCTAGTTAATCTGGCTTGTTGAAGAGGCTCCGTGACACTTTGATTTTGCCCGCTAATCCGTTGATGGACTCAACTCTATTGATGTCTGCTAAACCAGCTTTTCTTTTCCCGAGCAAACAGAGAGCTAACTATCTAAGCTACGGCTAGTTAGAGCTAGCAGCCAGCTGCCTATCAGCTGGAGGATTGAGGAGGGAGGCCAAAACACGAAGGCTGAGGGTCTGCAATGAAGCTTTTGGTGGTTGTGAGTGGTTTCATGTCAGCTCTTCTTTCTGTGTCCCTCCATATGTGCATTGAAATCCAAAAACAAAAACCCCCAAAACTAAACTGCTTGTTGTTTTTGGATACGTAACAAAAGAGGAGTTGTGCAGCATTCATTTTTTTGTAAATTGGTTAAGTAGTTTAAAGGGGAACTCTAATATTTCTTAACTTGGAACCTGTTTCCCCATGTTTTTGTGTCTAAGTGACAATGGGAACAACATTTTTGCAATCGGTCCAGTATTGAGAGAAAGTGCTGCAGCCAGCAGCGGCTAATCAGCTTGCACTGTAACCATTAGGGACAACTGTGCACTGTCAGCGTGCATCCACTAGAAGTGCTTGTTTTTGCCACTGACAGGCTCAGAAGTGTCTGACAATATTAAAGAAAGGATCCCTACAGAATTAGACCTTTTTGTTTAATCAGAAACAGCCCTGAAATCACCATCACCAAACCTACCAGACTCCATTTAAATAATAGTAATTTCATCCACATAAAACACACTTGATTCAGAGTCAACAAAAACAAACTAAAACTCACAAAACACATCACACTCTATGTTTCCACGGTTCCAACAATTACCAACTCTGGTTTGCTTGAAATAAACCCTTAATTCACCCAGATGGTTGTGAAAATATGCAGACAATATACATACTAAAATTACTGGTTGTTTAAATGGAGCCTGGTGGGTTTGGTGATTTCATGGCTGTTACTGGTTAAACAAAAGGGATCATACTCTTTAACATAAAGGTCTATCACTGTAGGGATCCTTTCCACAGTTTTTTCAGGCACTTAAGACCCTGACACAGCAAGCTAACAGTTGGCCGTTGGTCAGTGTTGGACTGTTGATGAGGGTCTGCTGCCCTAGACGGTGCGATGTGTCCCACATCATTGCACCTCATAGGCCCCCATGGGCTTCTTTTCCCAGCAGATTCAGCATGTTGAATTGGTGACTGCGGAGCCCATCAGTGAATAAAATCACTCTGATTGGCAGTTCAACTCAGCGCATGAGAAGAGAAACGGAAGTGAGGAATGTAAGCAAAGAGCTAAAGTCAAAACAAACTTGTTACATAAGGTAAGATAATTTTCTTTAGCAGAAATGTTTTGTGAAGGTTTGTGTTTTTGTTCACTGGTGCATGATAAATATGCTCTGTTCTTTCAACACTGGCTAACTAGCGACAAGACAGTCTTCCCTTTCTTAATGATCATAGACCAGTGCTCTGCTGGTGTGGAGTATTATTTCCTCTAATGCAGGAGTACAATGCACGCGCTGGCTGGCCGTCGACTGTGGTCTTTGTGGTGTGTTCGTGTGCAACTTTTTGACCGAGACAGGTGACATAGCAGGGGGCCTTTTGCTAGTTCTCTGAAGTCGGTTTAGTGTGTTTGGGTGTTTAGAATAATAATCTGAGCCTGTCAGTGGCAAAAACAAACACTTTAAACTGACAGTGCCAACATGCCCCAAGTGGTTACATTGCAGCCTGTTTTGCCGCTGTCGGCTGCAGCGTTTTCTCTTAATACAGAACCACTTTCAAAAATTGTTGTTCCCATTTGTCACACAGACACAAAAACATGGAAAAATAGGGTCCATGTGGTAAAATATTTAACTTAGCTTTGCTCTTTGAAAACATTATCTTGCAAAAAAAACAATTCCTGAGATAATTATCATTTTGGTGTCAGTGCAGCTTGGGTTCATTCAGTATATCTGCATGGAAGACGACGACAAGAAAGCAAATGACTTGTCAGTCAAGTCCAGTTGAAAAGTGAAACCTTTTTTACAGTCACAAACGCGTTAGCAACAGTTTACAGTGAGCTGTTTCTGTGGAACCTTTCAGTATTGACTGGAAGACTGTGATAACGTAGAGAGGTCAATCAAATCTACAAAAACAATGTTATCTTCAAATTAATAAATCATTTCCCTCCAAAATGAACTGTGAAATTAACTGTGCATGGGCTTACATAAGCAATAGTTTCTGGCAGACTGTGGTAGAAAAGAGGAGCTGCATAATGTAGAAACACTTAAAGTCTAAGAAGACTAACTTTAAACGTAACCGACTCATGCACACCAGACATTTCACTCGCGTAACCTGAAGGGTCTTCTTAGGTTTGCTTTTATTTTATTTTACAGGCATAGCTAAGGTGTTTTTTTTCCGAGCTCTACGGGCTGCAAAAACGCAGGTTATCTGCTCAGTGCCATTTTCAGTTTGAGCTCCCACTAAGTCCATGCATGTCAACAAGCTTAAAGAGCAGAATAGGGCACCAGTTTTACACTTGTTCAGTTGTGAGGACTTTTGTTCTCTGCTTCTGTGCTGGCAGCCCAGTCAACAGAAGAAAATGTTGCCATTGTACGTTTCTGCAAACCATGGATATGTTACATATGTATGTTTCATATCAGCATTTAAAAGTGATGTAATATATGAGCTGACTTTGTCATTGGGAGGTGGAGGGGATGGTGGATGGCGTGACACTTCAGAGAGACGCCTGTCAAGCTGCAGACTACAGTTCAAGACTGACAAACAGTGGAACAGGTTGTTTTTTAGTGAGTCATTGCTGTGTTTCCTGCCAGGATAGTGCCATAAAAAAGCTGGTATTTTAAGAAAAATCATGATCTTTTCCAAACAATAACCAAGTGGTTTCTGTGCCTAAACCTCACCACACATTAATCACAGCTGCAGACCAACAAACAACCAAACCGGTTGTGTCATAGTGACCAGTCGCTGTTTTTAGGCACCAAACCTGGGTGTGGTTTTGTGCCTGAAACTAACCTCACATAAGTTTCAATGTATTTGGTTTGCAGAAACGTACACTGTCAACATTTTTTTCTGTTGACTGTGTTGGTGCTGGTGGGCACAAGGTTGTACATATTTTAACTTAAATCTCAAAGGTGTCTTACATGCTATTGTTTACTGCTTGATTGGGTCATCTGAGAGGCAGTACTCAGGTGAGAAAGCCACATTCATGTCATATGAGAGTTACCGTAATCACCTGTTTCTGACTTGTAAATAATATTGTTTACACCAATTTCAAATCGTCATTACTATAAGAAAACTCCAATATTTTGAACATGGAGCTCAGTAATACAAATGTGCCTGAAAAATCTAAGAAAAATGGCTCCCATGCATCAGCCTGGGTCTTTTCTTTAAGGACGTCAAACCCAAATTTAATGGATATATTTTAATTGCACAGTATATAAACTAACCATCACACAACTAGCTCTACAACACGTCTAAAGTCATCCAATTAAATTGTAAATGGAAAAGCTAGCATCCCACAAGATGTGGCCCTGATATACGGGTCTATAAAACAAAGTGTCCTCCATCTAGAACAACTAAATGTGACCTCAGCTAATGCAATTAAGAGCATCTCATTTGGTACTGGACATCTGACGGTGTATCTAATGTGCTTTTCAGCTTGAATTGAATTTTATTTTCAGTAAAAAATCAGTTGCTGGTGTGCAGAGAGCTTGGCACAGTTTCAGGCCTCAGTAAGCTGAAGACTAGGTGTTAAACAGAGTTCAATTTTAGCAAAAGAGTCAGAGCTTCAAAGAGGCTTCCAGTAAGCCGCGCGGCAACAGCAGGAGCCGCAGCACTCTCCACAAACATCTGTTGGGCTGTGTGAGATCAAAGTGAGGCGGGGTTGCTGGACCCCGAGCCTCACACTGCACTTGAATAGAGAGGGAGGCTGGGACTGATAAATAATGGAGGAGGGAACAGAGCACCTTCTGGTTCACAGGCACTTCACCTCCTCGTGCTCGGTGTCCAGCAGCTTCTGAGCTCCAGCTCCCAGGTGGGAACGTGTAAAACGGTAGAAGTGAAGCTTTGCTAGAAGAGAGCTCTGAAAAAAGCCTCTTGATCGACAAAAAAATAAGCTTAAATGGAGATGTAAAAACTTCATTTAAATCCCTTCATGTCTGCAGGTCATGATAGACTGCACCAAATAAAAGCTAAGAAACATGTTACTGCTTAATCTCCTTTTAAAGAACAGTTTAATGGGGGCTGTAGTTAGCTTGCACTGACAGGCTGTGCCGTGCAGCAGTTAATCTGATATTTATATTTTTGAACAAGTTCATGAACAGTCAGCCTCCAAACGTAGCTGCCCTGGGAATCCATGCTCACCACCTGAGTCCTTGTTATTGTTAAATGGTTTCGTCGTTTGGCTGTTCATGAACTTGATAAAATCAGAGGTGATTAAATGAGAAGGATGCTTCTCTCTCTCTTTCCATCTCTCTTTCTCTCCTCTATTGAAAACTCGTTGGATATTTACAGGTGAGCAAACACTTATTCAACAACTACACTACTTTAAATTCTTTAAAGGGATTTAGGAAGAACTGCTGCATTAGTTTTTTATCATGCAAAGTTGACATGCCTATGTATATGTGGTTCTGCATAAACAATGGCTTTACTTATGTGCGTGCAACTTAAAATAAAAAGCTCAACTTGTGTAGTTTAAAGGGTAACTGCAATATTTTTCAACCTGGACCCTACTTTCCCACGTTTTTGTGTCTAAGTGATGAATAGAAACAACTGTTGAAATTGGTCCAGTATTGAGAGAGAGTGCTGCAACCAGCAATGCTGAAACAAGCTGCAATGTAACCACGCTGGGCATGTTCGCCCCATCAATTTATGTCAATTGAAAGTGCTTGTTCTATCTCTCACAGGCTCCGCCCTCTACTGGACTATATGGCTAATACTCCTCTTAACACACTGAGAAACTCATAAACATGTCTGGCCAATTAGGACAAGCCTACCTGAATATGTGTAGGCCCCACAGGCGGATTCCCGCCATCAGACATGCTTTTTCTCTTAAGTGAACAGTGAGTAGCACACTGAGCCAGTCAAGATCAGTGTGGCCGGGTCGATGTTATGTCGCGACAGGGCGTTCATTCTTTGGGCTCTACCCACTGCTCCCAAAGAGTCCAGTAGAGGGCGGAGCCTCTGTGAGATAGACAGACAGGCTCAGATTGTTATCATGAGTGTCTTACAACATTACGTATCAGACCCTACAAAGAAATGTTAAATTTTTCTGTACCTTTCACTTGTTCTGTTCTGTTCAAGTCAAACTAATGAGCAGTCTTGTTCCTAAATCGCACAGACTTTTTCCACATGGTCGAAAAATGCCGAACATTCAGCCATGACACTGAAAATCTTTTAGGTAAGAGTAAGATACTCCTAACACAAAAAACTGTAACTAGCACTCCTCTTTCCAAACCTGACTCGTGTTTCCACGGTTTACTTCCTGCAACAAGTCACCTCTTGTGAGATTTCAGAACAAGACTCATGACCAGAATCTAACAAGAGGTGACTTGTTGCAGGAAGAAAACAGCGGACACGCGAGTGAAAGTTGGTAAGAGAAGTGTCAGTAATGGTTTGCTGTGTTGGAGTACAGACGGCATATTTTACTCTTACCCAAAAGATTTTCAGTGTCATGGATGAATACTGATTTCGACAATGTGAAAAACTCAGTGAGATTTCAGAGCAAGACTTCCTGTTCATGAGACTTAGAGCAGAACAAGTGAAAGGTATGGTATCCTTCCTGTAATGTTGTCAGACACTCATAATAACAATCTGAGCCTGTCAGTGGCAAAAACAAACACTTTTAATGGACATAAATTGATGAGGTGCACCAGCCCTGGGTGGTTACATTGCAGCCTGTTTCGCCACTGCTGGCTGCAGCTCTTTCTTAATACTGGACCAGTTTCAAAAATCTTGTTTTCTGATTAGTCACATAGGCACAAAAACTTGGGAAAACAGGGTCCAGGCTGAAAAATACTGACTTTCCCTTTATGTAAGGAGTTGGAGTCAGAACATGGAGCCAAGCTAGCCATTTCCTCCTCCCTCCAGTCTTTATGCTAAGCTAGGCTAACCATGTCCTGAGTCCTTGATCTTGTTCTTCTCATCTGTCACATCGGGGAAAAAAGTGAATACTGTAAGTGTCCCAAACTGTTAAACTATTCCTTTAACATGTGTGTTTTCATGCCTGTGCTCATATGAGTAAACTTTACATTTGGCACATTTAGGAGCATTTCATGCAAGTCAGAACTTACATGAAGAGTGTGTTTCCACACACATGTGTTCACCTGTGCACACATGTGTGTGTTTGTGTTCTTAGTATCAAATATCGGCGTCGAAACACCCATTCAGACCGTTGTCGACACACAGCTCCCTCTCTAATTGGTCAGTTGCTGCTGACATCACGTTCTGAACGATGGCCACCGCTGCCTCTCGAAGTTCCCTCTTCCTCATCTCCTCCTCCTCTTCCTCCCCCTCCCTCTCTCCCTGGTCACATGACTCATCGTGACAACCTCCATTTCGTGGAGACTCTGCCTTCCCCCCCTGCCCCACCTCCTCCTCCTCCTCCCTGCTAAAGGCTAGTGCTAGCTCAGCTCCATGGCAGCTGGTTTTAGTTTGGTTACTGCTATCGTTTGTTAGTGCTGGTACTTGTTGTTGTTGTCTGTTGTTAGTATCTCCTTCTTTGCTGCTGCTGCTGCTGTTTTGTGGCTCATCAGAGTCCCGGTCGGCGTGCTCTAACTCACCGCTGTTCACAGCCGCCGTGGCGTTGATGATCTTGGCGTTGGCATCCTCTTTCGCTCCTCCTGCCTCCTTACTCTTCTTCATGGGGCTGCCCCCCGTCGTCTTCTCCTCCTCCTGGTGATTGTGTGTGGCATTCTCCTCCCCTGTGCCGTTGGAGCAGCCATTCTCCCCGTTGGTCACCGGAGCTTCAGCTGGCGTCTTCTCCACCTCCTTTGCGGCCTCCCCTCCGGTCTCTGCTGCCGGCGTCTTCTCAGCCTCTGCTGCATCTTTGTCATTGGTCTCCTCAGTCGCTGTGGCAACTTCACCGTCGACAGCTGCCTCCTCTGTTGCTTCTCCTCCCTCTGCAGCCTCCTCCTCCTCCTCCTTGGCACCCTCACCCATGTCCACACTGGTGGACTTGCCCTTTCGCAGGATGAAGTTCTTCAGGGAAACTGCACGGCCAAAATGTGAACGCTTGGCCTTGGCTGACTTGCCATCTTTGCCTTCCTCTGCTGCTCCATCCTCACCTGCAGGGAAGAAGAGAGTTAAGGGTTAAAGCTTCTTTGTCAATAAAGAGATTCTATGATTTATAATTTTATTAGGATCCCCATTCGCTGATGAATAACACTGACCATTCTTCCAGTCTATATGCCTTGTCCATGACAGTTTACAATCTAAAGTTACACCAAGGAGCTTTGTTTCTTCCACTTGCTCAACAGCTCCACTGTTCAACATCAAATTCAGCTGGGTTTAGAACTTCAGCATGTTGAATTAGTGATGGCAACGGTGGAGCCCATTGGTGATTGAAATCACTGTGATTGGCAGTTCAGCTCAGCGCACGAGAAGAGAAACAGAAGTCAGGAAAATAAACAAAGGGCTAAAGTCAAGAGGGAGTGAGACCAAAACAAATGTGTTACATAAAGTCATTTTATTTTTCTTTAGCCATTGAGCTCTTTAGCAGAAATGTTTCCTGATGTTGTGCGCACAGTAAATATTCTCTTTCAACACTGGATTGTGTTGTTAATGTGCAATCTGGCTAACTAGTGTCATGACAGTCTTCCGGTTTCCCTTTTTAAATGATAAATAGCCTTCTGCTGGTGTGGTCAGTTATTTCCTCTCATGCAAGTGCAGAGCAAATGTGCTGGTTGGCTGTAGTCAACTTTCTGGCTGAGACACGGCAACATCAGGTGATGCAGCAGTGGGCCTTCATCATCTAGTTCTCTGAAATTGGTTTTGTGTGCCTGGGCCTTAAGGCTAGTTTATTACTAATGGCACATTCTTGTACTGTCTACAACTCTTTGTTGAGGATTGTAGTGATTACTGTGGGTGCATGCATGTATATTGTTGTATCATCAGCATACATGAACACAGCGCCAAATAAGATCTCAGGACACACAGTTGCAGCCCAAGCGATGCAGGCTCAGCTCACTGTAGGACTGAAAGTCTGCGCAATGATTCTTAAACAAAGAAATACTTCCACAGAAATTTTACAAGCTTTTTTAGAACAGCAAACAGTGAGTGGCTCTCTCGTTAGGCTCAGACCAGTGTGCAGCTACCTGAGAGGAAGTGACACTGACAATGGAATTTTTGTACAAAAGAAGAACAGATCACAGACTACCAGTGCTTCTCAAAGTCAAGGATGTCTCCTTTGGTAGGACGAGTCCTTCCAAGTCAGGTCCTACAGAGGCTAGACGAGACTCCTTCCTAGCATTCAGTGAACACACATTGGCACAGGTTAGTGAGTGCCCAAGTGTGTGTCATTGAAGAGGCCCTGCCTTCAGTTCCAGCAAATAGTGCAAAGAGGGGGTGGGTACTTCGTGCCCACTGAGGATCCACACATGCATCCTAGAAAATACTCTAAAGGAAGGACTCGGATCCTTGACATTGGAACAGTCCTAAGATGGGATTCAATGATGTAGCCTCTTTGAAAATCAGCTGTTTAAGGATCCTTCCTTAACTTCAAGAAGCATCACATCTCTAAAAAGTAAGAAACAGCACTTCCTCCTGCAGAATGATTGATCGCAAAGGGTTGAAATAAATTAATTAATGGGTGAGTTTATTATTTTTGCAAGTATAATGATTAAGATAATTATATTTATTTATACACATACAGCCACCACTGTTTCACTGGCTTAATAAATTGATATGGAAGAAGACTGTGACCATCTGATGAATGTAAGTTCAATATTTACTCTACTTTTAGCTCCATTTGCGTCTTCATTTAGCAACTTTTCTAACCAGCCAAACTGAATTAAAGAAATAAATACATTTTATAAATTCCAGGTGGAAATCAAATTTGAAAAAAGAAAACCATTTAAAACTCTGTTTCTTATCCTTTTTGACACAACTCTGGTGGTTAATTAGCATCACATTTGTGTTTTCTGCCCATTTTTTTGCTTCACATTCTTTTATAAGAAATTGAGTTAAACCACTCTCCTCTGTTTACAAATGTGTATATTCTCCACTGAAAATCAATAAAAACCAAAACACAACGAGCCCAGCATTCTGTCTTTTTGTACCATTTTTTAATGTAGCCAGAAAGCAGAAAGTCGGCTAAATTTAGTCTTTACTGTTGACTGAAGCCACAGTGTGACTTGAATTTCACATCAGACGTTGAATATTTTATTTGGGAGAATGTTCAATTACATTACCTCCTCCAGAGTTAGCAAGCCACTAACTCCTGTCTGTACTCCCTGGACAGGGACAGACACAAAATGCATGTGAACACACTGTCGGCTTCTGAGTCTGAATGTTTTAATGGCCCCCGTGTTGAACCCTTTGATACGAAACAATAGGCTTGCTGTTTTTATGCTCTTGAATCCATGTTTAAAGTTTTTTCTGCAGCTTCTTATAAAATGAATGTCAGCATTAAATAAATAGAATTACTACCACATGGTTGTATGCCTTTGCCAACCAGTCAAGTTACGGTTTACATCCATGTTGGTTCAGACTCATATGTAGCCATGGCTCTAGACGAGGCTTCAAATGTTGCTGCAAAGAAGCTTTAAATTCTAAAGCATGACCACCAAAATGGTCCACGTGGATGTTTATGCCAAATATGAAGAAATTTCTCAAGGCGTTCTTGAGATACGAGAATGGGGCGTATAGGCTGACAGACAAGACATGTTTTGTGAGGCCATAGTTACCTTTGACCACACAATCTAATCAGTTCAGTCATTCATCATTCATCAGTCATCATTCAGACCAATGCTGTCTTTAAATGTAACTCATGAGTTTGCGGTTATGACATGGAAAGCCGTGTACACTATGTGCTTGACTTTCAAGCTGTTATGCATGAGAGCACCGTTTCTAGGCAATGGTGACAGATACAAGCTCACGATGACCTTTGACCACCAAAATCTAATCAGGTCATTGTTGAGTCTAAGTGGACACTTGTGCCAAATTTAAGGAATTTCCCTCAAAGCGTTCCTCAGATATTGCATTCACAAGAACAAGATGGACGGACAACCTGAAGACATAATGCCTCATAACTTAACCTTTTTTAAGCTCAAATAAAACTACCTGAATTTGTCAAGTGGTCCCAACCAGAAGCTGCTCTTTATGTGAGGGGTCACCATGTTTGTTTCTTCTCACCTGAGGCAGCAGCTGCATCCTCCTCCCCGCTGGGGGCGCACTCTGTGTTGGCGCGTTTAGACTTTGGGATGACTCGCTTCTTGAAGGAGGTCCAGATCTCGTTGGCGTGTTGCGTCACTGTCCCACCTCCTGCTGTTGCTGCCTTCTCCTCTTCCCCTCCCTCAGCCTTCTCTTCCCCTCCCTCTGTCTTGGCCTCCTCTGCTCCTCCCTCTGCCTTGGCCTCCTCTCCTTCCTCAGCTCCTCCCGCCGCTGCTGCCTCCTCTGGCTTCGTGTTGTCAGCAGAGTCTTTGTCGGAGCCCTTGGCCTTGCCGCTGATGCCGACCATGGATGGGTCTCTCTTCAGGCCCTGGAAGGTCCAGGAGCGTTTCAGCTTCCACCTCTTCTGTCCCGACTCCTTGGAGTCCAGTGTGGAGGAGTCTCCGCCTCCTTCTCCCTCTGCCCCCTCTTCCTTTACGTCCTCTGCTCCTCCTCCACTCTTCTTGTGCGCCTTCTGAGCCATGAGCTTCTTAAAGGAGTGCCAGCGTTTCATGTGCTTGGTGGCTGCCGAGGAGGACGACGCTTTCTGTTCTCCATCTGCGCCTCCCTCTGCGCCTCCTTCTGCTCCTCCTGCTGCTCCTCCCTCCTCTATGGTTGAGTCAGCAGTGGTGTTAAGTGCTTCTGGATCTTCCAGCCGGTCAAGGGACTTGGATCGAACCTTTACTTGTTTCTGGGGTTCTGCAGCAGCACCGTCCTTCTTCTCGGTGCTGCGATGAGAGAAGATCCTCGCCACTGGCTTCCTGATCAGATCTCGAACTGTGGATTTAGCCTCCGCTGGTTTGCTCTTCTCTGCTTTCTTCTCCTCCTCCTTCTCTCCACTTTCTGGAGCTTTCTCTATCGCTGCATCGCCCTCTGCACCTCCCTCTGCTCCTCCCTCAGCTGCTGCGGCCTCCTCACCTCCTTTCTCTCCCTCTTTCTCCCCTCCTTCAGCTGCGTTGTCCTCTCCTCCAGAGGCTGTGCTCTGCTCCTTCTTCTTCCTTCCTCCCATCACCTTCCCCAGACCGCTCTTGTTGAGGAAGGAGTCCAGGAATGAGGTCTTGGGCTCAGCAGAGGAGGTGTTTTCTGAGCTCTGAGGAGCTGCTGCCTCCCCGCTTGCTGCTGCTTCTCCTTCCTCACCTCCTGCCGCCGCCGCTGTGTCATTATTCACAGTCTCTTTGTTATCGACAACCTCGTTGTTGACAGCGGTGCCATCTTTATCGACAACTTCGCTGTTGACAGTCTCTGAGTTTGCGTTTTTAGCTGGTTGCTCGGCCTCTGTCGGCTTGCTCTCGGGGGTTTTCCCATCTTCTTGGACCACCGGCGCCGCATTGGCCTCCGTCGCCGCCATTTCCGAAAGGGAAAACAAACAACAACAACAAAAAAAGTGTGTTCCTTCCTTCCTTCCTTCCCTGGCCTTCTGCCCTCCTCTTCCTCTCTCTCTCTCTGTTGTTTCGTTCCTCCCGCTGTGGTGGCGCTCTCAGGTCATGGAGAGCAGGGTGGAGAACAGTGGCGAGGAGGAAAGATACTCAGCATCCTACTAGTCCTCCAAACTCCTGCAGAGGAAAGACAAGCAGGGAGCAGAGGAGATAGTGGGGGTGAGGGAAGAGGAATGAGAAGAGGGGCAGAGAGAGGAAGAGGCGCAGATGGTTAATAGTCTGAATCAACACCATAGACACTCAATTAGTCTGGTCTAGACTGTGCCTTGAATGGGGAATGAAGTGTAACAAAATAGAGAATCTCAGCGGGAAATGCAATGCAATTATGATGTTTCCTAATCAGTCACACTTCCAAAATTTACACCCTGTACGATCAGTGAGGACACACACACACACACACACACACACACACACACACTGCTACGTTTTCTTTTTAAATGAAATAGCTGAAGAGGTTTTTGGAGATGCAAAACTTGCACCAGACAGCAGCAATAAAAGGCCTTGGAGTTTGCTGCTTAACTTTCATCAACTGGTGTTTCAAAACCACGGATGAACAGCCTTGAGCTGAGTCCAGATACTCCTAATCGTTTTCTGTTTGACAGTCTCATCCAGCTCAGACGTGTTCTTTAGGCAACATGGTGATGCATGCTGAATGTCGTCTAAGTTAAGAACTCTCAACCTCACTTAAAAAGGCCATAGAGTTGATTCACAAGAAACAAATGAAAACAGAATGGCCGTCCTTGAGATATCCTGAATTTTAGTCCCTTGTATGGTTCAAGCTCTAAAAAATCTGGCTCCTGCATTTCAAATAAAGACTAGCACCTTTAGTTGGATACTCCATACTTGGTATACACCCACAGCTTTCAAGGGGTCATCACATGATCAGAGTGAAAGGGTAACTTTTTCAACCTGAATGCTATTTCCCCATGCTTTTTGTGTCTGAGTGACTAATGGGAACAACAACTTTTGATGTTGGTCCAGCATTGAGCTACAGCCAGCAGCGGTGAAACAGGCTGCAATGTAATCCCTGTGGGCAACTGAGTACCGTCAATATACGTCCACTAAAAGTGTTTGTTTTTGTTACTGACAGACTCAGATTGTTATTCTAAGTGTCTGAAGGCATTATGGAAATGATCCCGACAGAGATAGACCTTTTTGTTGAAGAGTAAGATCCTTTTTGTTTAACTAAAGGCAGCCCCAAAATTTGCGTAACAGTAATTTTATCATCGTAAAACACACTTAATTCAAAGTTGACAGAAACAAAATAAAACTCACAAAAGCTGTCTTGGTTCGTCACCAACTCTGATTTGGTTGAAATAAACCCTTAATTCACTCAGATAGATGTGAATATATGCTGCCTCTATACATGCTAAAAGTACTGGTTGTTGAAATGGAGTCTGGTTGGTTTTGTGATGGTGATTTTGGGGCTGTTTCTAGACAAGCAAAACGGATTTTACTCTATGACAAAAAGGTTTATCTCTGTAGAGATCCTTAAAATAGTTTTGTCAGACACTTGGAATAACAATCTGAGCCTGTCAATGGCAGAAACAGGGCTATTAAGCACTGTCAAAAATTGACTTAATAGCCCTGGGGATTACACTGCAGCCTGCTGCACGGCATGGGAACACAGGGTCCAGATTGGAAAATACCAAAATACCGGCCTGACAAAGCAGCATACAAAAGTTACAAAGGTTTGGTTTCTCATGAAAATGCTTCACAAAAGTCTTAGTAATCTCCTAAAACAGCTGTTCACTGTAGTTTTCAAAAATTTTTCAGTAGGTTTACAGTCAGGAAATAATTCATTTATTTGGGTCTGTTTTCAGTGGTAGATGAATCGACATTTAGTGAGTATTTGTGGCAGCAGGACGGTGTGTGCAGGATTGAGTCAAAATAAACTACAATGTGTTTGTTCATGGTAATGAAGGGACATGTCACCCAGTGACATAGTGGGGCTCGCTGATGTGTTTTTAATACAGCACAGAGGAAGAAGATATATCAAGCTTTGACACAATGACGATACTAGAGAGGTGGAGTTGTCTTTTCGTGGGAGCTGTTGACAAAAAGAAAAATACAGAATATCACCAGAGCTCTCCTTTAAACACCGCTGCTCGGTTGTAACACCTTTGGAGAATTTAATGAATGAATGAGCAGATCAATGAATCTGTGAGTCACACGCTGATGTGTAGTAACCGACATTCAGCTGCGAGAGACTGCAGAGAGTCCAGACGCTGAGCGAACACAGTCACACACTCTCAGAGGAGAAGGTGAAAGAGTGAGTCAGACTAAAGGGAGGTAGAGAGATGCAGACAGAGAGGCACTCAGGTGGAGAAGCAATCTCACAGGGAAGATGGAGGGGCGAGCGAGGGAGGAAAGCACAGTCAGACAGATGGAGAGAAAGAGAGAGAGGTGTAAACACATACATCACATGCTCCAGATAATCTCACAATGTTGTTGCCACAACTGACTGACTGACTGACTGACTGACCAACTGGATGGCTTACTGGTTGACTGGCTGCCATATTGGCTCACTGGCTACACTGGCTGCCTTACTGCCTGATGGGAAGGCTGACTGACTGACTGATTCAATGGCTTCATTCACTAACTGCCTGGTTAGTTTACTGCATAACTGTTAGCACAACCTATATTCAGACAAGTAGCTTACATGAAACTAGAATTACCACCCTGCAGTTGTATGCCTCCGCACATCCGTTTCTTTTACAGTTTACATCCCTGTCTGTGAAAACATGGATGCTTCACACATAGAAGATCTATACAATCAGCACAGTTTCCAGATTAGAGTCACCAATTCAGTATCTGACCAAACGTCTCCACTTCTGTTCCTGAGATATGATGTACAAAAATGGCCAGAAAAGTGTTTAATGCTGATAATTATAATGTCACAGGGAAGTTGACCTTTGACCTTTTGGATATAACATATCATCACTTCATCATTTCATCCTGTTAGACATTTGTGTGAAGTTTTGTCATAATTAGTGTAAGAATTCTTGAGTTACAGCCAAAAACATGTTTCGTGAGGTCACTGTGGTCTTTGACCAGCAAAATCTGATCAGTTCATTGTTGAGTTCAAGTGGACGTTTGTGCCAAACTGAAGGACATTCTTAAGATACCGAGTTCATAAGAATGAGACACACATGAGGTCACCGTGACCTTCACCCTCAATCACCAAATTCTAATCAGTTCATTCTTGAGTCCATGAGGACGTTTGTGCCAAATTTGAGAAAGCTCCCTCAAGGCCTTCTTGCGATATTGTGTTGATGAGAATGAGATGGATGCTAGATCAAACTGACCCTGACCTTTGATCACCAAGATCTAATCAGTTAATCGTTAAGTCCAAGTGGATGTTTGTGCCTAAGTTGAAGAAAATCCCTCCACGTTTTCTTGAGATATCTTGTTTACAAGAATGAGATGGCTGCAAAGTCACAGTGACCTTGCCCTTTGACCAATAAAATCTAAACAGTTCATCAAGTCCAGGAGTGGATGTCCAAGTGGATGTTTAAGTCCAAGTGGATGTTTAAGAAATTCCCTCAGGGTGTCCTTGAGATATTGCTTTCACAAGAATGGGACTGACGCACAGACATACAGACGTACGTATGTAAGGAAAACCCAAAAACAATAACGCCTCCGGCCACAGCTATTACCAGCACAGAGACATAAAAACGACTGCTTTTTGTGGCACTTTTCAGGCAGGAAAAACAGCAATGGATTGCTACAAAACACTCACGTTTAGGGGTTATAAAGCCGCTGGAAACACAGCAACATATACTACGTCACTTTAAAAACCTTGATATGACATATGACACCAACATATTCATAGTTTGCAGAAATGTACAATGCCAAAATTTTCTCCTAGTGACTTTATGACAAGCACCCTGTTTGAGGTGAGTGGATGCTCTTTCCTGCTGCTGTGACACTTTAAAGTTCATTGGTTAAATGCACCTTGCATGCAGGTGTAGCAGTCCTGCAGATAAACATGACCTGACAAGCTCCCAACTATCCCGTTGCATGACTGGCTAGTGGCCTCGTCCTCCTTCTCATGCCTTAATGCCACACTGTACACTGTCTCTTGTTTACTCCTCTGAGCTGTTAGCCTGTTAGCTGCTCATTTAGCAACTCATTTACTCTGCCTGCTAGTAGCCTAAAGATAGAAATGAACACCTCCACCTCTGCACACAGACACAGCTACACACTCTTACTATCAGGCAGTATTAGAATCAAAGTGTTATTCAGCAGGTGCAACAAATGTACACAAATTAGTCTCAGTGACATCAACACAAAGGCTAACAGCGACACCAAGAACACTGATACTTTCAGCTATCTGCAGATGTCAGTTGTCGTTTTTTCTTTGCCGGGACTGAGTGATTTATCTCAGAGTTCACACGACTTCAGCAGTGAGTGATTTATCCCACATTACAAACGAGTGCACCATTAGAGCTGCTCAGCGCCGGGCATTTCGCCTCTTCAGTTTGTGTTTGCAGTTACAACAGACATTCATTGGCCGACACGTTTGCTCAGACTGTTGGGAAAGTGACATTAGCAGCTGAATTTGGATGGAGATTACGAAGCTCTTGATCTAATATTCTGCTAATCAATAATTCAGCCTTTGATGTCTGGATTCTTCAAAATACTTCACATGCAAAAGTAGGGTCTCCTTTGCTCTACACTGTTCTCCTCTATTTTATTCCTGCAGTCTCTACTTGCTGCTTCAACTTTCTCTTTTCCTTTCTGTGTATTTTTGAAAGTGTCTGCAGGACTTTGAAGTATCAGAACATATCTAAAATCATCTTGAATTTTCTACAAGAATTTAAAAAAGCCATAATTTTTTGTGCACCATTATTCTGATGACCAACAATTTGCATGAACTCTGTTTATTTCTGGTAATCTGACCAGTTTTAATTCACTCTATTCTACTCTAGATTTCCGTTATCCCTTTAAGTAAATGATTCCTGATTATTGCCCCTCTCTATAGCCCTTTTTACACAGAGATGGCGCTATGTAGCTGCTACCAAGTCCCTTCTTGACACCGCCTTTGTGATTTTACACAGAACCACAACATGCCACACAGCAGAGACAACCTCATGCCTGCTTTCGGCGATCGTACCTTTTATAAAGAATAAGGCATAGCAGCTTGTTATTCGTGCCTTGAACAGGCAGTGTATGAAGGGCTTCTGATGGCCAGCTTTTCACCACACCTTCAACTGTGGCTGTATAAACATTTTTGCCTTTTGTCAGTGTGTTCAGATGACATGTTGTATTAACTTGTTATCATCAAACATATCTTTGCCTTTAAATCACAACGCAGTCTCTTTCCAAAGTCATCGAAATCCAGCACTTGGTCAGTGACTTCGGTGTCAGACACCCACGAAACAACCCATCTTTTCACGTTGACACGATGCACGGCCAGTTGCCAACAAGACTGAAAGTTAAGGCAGTGACAGGCAGTTTTGCCAACTACTTGTGTGTGTTGGCAAAACGTAACCATGTGAGTTTGTTGTTGCGGTGTCAAAGTGGTGTGTTTGAAATAAACTGTATGCAAACGGTACACTTCCTGTGAAAACAGAAGTGTATTTTGAAAACACACAATGCATTTAACATGCAGAACTTGGCACAGCGTCCCAGAACGTTTACAACCAACACACCCAGGGTACCTTGCACATGGTATCTGGACGTCGAGCGTCCATGATCAGGCATCGATATGTGACGAGGTCGGAGTGAGAGTGGGTTGTAAATCCATGATTCTGTTCTGTCAAAGCTGTTAACCACAGCTGTCACAAGAGGCAGTGGGGCTGATGGGAAATGTAGTCTTAATTCAAAAGAAAATTGTAGCTCAGACAAAACAGGAGGCAACCGATCGTCTCAACCCTGAATTCACTGGTTTACAGTCATTAAACAGGATTTAAGGATGAATCAAACAGCGATACACTGAGGAATAAAAATCCCCAACATCGCAGCTTTAAACCGACGTTACAGTATTAATAAATGTAAGTTTCTGCTGGACTCTACCCAGCTGTGTGAGGCACGTTCAGCCACACGAGACGAGACAGAGCCCTACCACAGCTCGTCTTTGTTTCTCTTTATTTTGGGTTGATTATTTTTTGTCTTGGTGGCTGATTACGCCGCAGCAGCAGAGGAGCATTAGCGCGTTGGATGGTGGATGTGAGGCTGAAGCCCCGAGGTGTTGGAACAGCATCAGACAGAGGAGGACGACAAAATGGAGGGAGGGATGGGATGGGATGGGAGGAAGAAGAGGAGGGGGGTGCAGGATGGGAGGAAGACGCGGAGGATTGGTGCAGACATGGGCTGATTGTGAATCGTCTCTCTGTTTCAGTTCGCCCGTCTCTGCCTTTCCTTCTTCACCTTTGTCTGTCTGTGTCACTGTCTGCTTTTTCCTCTTGTCCATGTCTTTTACTTCAGTCTGTTTTTCTGCCTCCATCTCTTTTTTTGCATTTGCTCCTGTCTCCTTTGTTTACCTCTGTCTGTCTCTGTCTCGTTTTACCCCCCCCCTTCCCATCCGTCTCTCTGCCTCTTTTACTTTCTGTTTTCTCCTCTTGGCCTCTCTTTTCTTTTCTGTTTGCCTTTTTCTCCAGCTTTCATTCTGCGTTTGTCTCTCTCACTTAATTTCTCTCCTTCACCTCCCCTCTGTCTGTCTCTCTTTCCAACTCTTTCTGTCTCCCTGTTGCTCCTCTTAAGCAGGACTTATACTTCTGCATTGAAATGACGTCGTACATAAGGCATATACTCTGCGCAGATGTGTAACCTGCACCTTAGCCTGATGTGCACCTCCCCAGAAATTTAATTACACATCGTGGTGACGCAGACCTTCTGAATGTTTCTGTAAGCTGAAACCATTTCCCCCAGTGGAAACAAAGATTTAATATCTCATTGATTTAATAGAAAATAAACAATAAATTGTGAAGACAATAAATCCCCCACACAAAGGCATTTTAAGTCCAAAGCAAATGTGTAACAAAGCAAAGATCAAGCAAGTGTCCCCATGGTCTCATTATAAAGTCAAATTAAAAACAAAGAGAGAGAGAGTATCAAGGACACACTTTGTCATTGATGTTAAACAGGTTGAAACCAGGTTCAGTGAAAATCTTCAACCTGCAGTTTCAATCTTACCTGCGCCTTCTGCAGGCAAGGAAAGTAGCAGCTGTTGCAGTTTTAACACTTATGCTACCTGAAGGCAATGAGCTGTGTGGGGATGGTGGATGGTGTGTCATCTAGGTGAGACTGCCTGCCAAGCTGCAGACCACTGTTTGAAACCATCAAACAACAAAACTGGTGACTTGTTGCTGTGTTTCCAGCAGGTTTTTGCGCACTAAATGTGTTTTTTTAGTGACTTTTTTTGAGGATTTTTTGAGGATTTCCACAAAAAGTGAGCGTTTTTTACAGACATTGCTACAGTTCCTGCCAGGATGGTGCCGTAAAAACAGGTATTTTAAGCCAAAATACAACCTTTTATAACCATAACCACGTGTTTTTTGTGCCTAAACATAATCACGCATTAACCACAGGTTGTTTCAATGTAAAGTTTCAACATATCTGCTACATGATAACTTGGAAGTGTGATGTATATTGTGGTTTGCAGAAATTAACAATGCCAACATTTATTTTGACGATTTGGTTGGAAGATTCAACCAGATACTACCCAAAATAACCTAATGGTCCCTCTACCAACTTTTGGGCACAGGGAAATAATAAATTAATTTCCAAAATCTTCCAAAGTCAACATTTGGTAGTTAACCTGCTTGTCACATGTGCAATTAGAAAGAGACAAGAAGCAGTTGTCAGTCAATTTCTACGGAGCACTGCGACACCTAAACTGAGGTGAAACAATATTCTTTGTTTCTAATTCTCACAGAAAGCAAAAAGCACAGCAACTGCCCAGTCATTGCTTCATGTGTAAATGTAATGTGGTCTGCTCATATACAGTACAGACCGACTGTTTGTCTCTTTGTATTTGTGCATGTGACCACACTATTACAGCCATGAGCTGATTTGTATTTCTGGATTGTGACACAATGTTCAACTCTGTCACCTAGAAACTATCTGCTAATTTGCGACAGCAAATACAGTTTGAGAAAAATGTAATCTAGTTTTTTCCTTAAATCAACATGATGGGAAATCATTTTTAATGAATGTATCTACAAAGGCACAAAATTTTCACTGACAATGGACTTCATTTGTTTTCAAACAATATCTGCCTGTAGTGATTAATGCATGATTAATCATTTATGGTAGCCATGTTTAGGCAACTCACACTATGGTTACAGTAAGAGGGAGGCAACACTAAGGTCGCAGGATTTGAGTGATCTCAGGTGTCAAATCCTTCAGCTCTGTAAGCACTGAACATGTTTACAATGTAACACGTCACCTACTGAAAAAAATGCATTTGCATTTGTTCCAAAATGTCATTACTACAACATATTTTCTTCTACTGTATATAAGCATAATTTCTAGGGACACAGGGTTGCATTATTTATTCCAAAACAGCACCTACAAGTAAGAAACTGTCTGCAGGTGGTGCAAAAGTAGAAATTAAAGCATCTTTGCTTGTAGGTGGCAGCACTTGTTGGTGCAGATTTGCATGCAAAGAGAATGAACGGCTGCCTCTGGTGGAGACCCTGCAGCTTCATAAGTGTATGTGCACACCTAAACCTCAGAATCAGGACCAATTTGTCTTCTACAATTCTAATATTCCACTACATTTACACAGATTAATGCAACCCACTCACCAAGAGAAATGCTGGGAAACGTTTCTGCAAACCATGGATATGTTACATTTGTCTGTTATTATGTAGGAATGTATGCAAGAAACATTGAAACTTCACATGTCTGTATGTTTCAACATCTCTGTGGTAAATGTGTGGTTAGGTTTAGGCACTAAAAACACTTTATTATGGTTAGGAAAATATCAGTGTCTTGGCTTAAAACACATTTCATGGCACTCTCCCAGAAGAATATATAGAAGCGGTGTTTCTGTACAAAACAACTGCTTTTCATGGCACCATTCCCGGTGGAAAATCAGCAAAGGGTCAATACAATTCACCCGTGTTTAGTGCCTAAAAAAAAGCTGTTTGAAAAACAGCAACAGGTCACTAACACCCAAGTTTGGTACCTTAAAAACTGCTTGTAAAACACTGATGGGTCGCTAAAAAACACCCACACTTGGTGCCCAAAAAGCTGCTCATAAAACAGTGACGTCTATAAAAAAACCACCCACATTTGATGCCTAAAAAGCTGTGTTGATAAAAAAATGCCTAAAATTGGTGCCTAAATAGCTGCTGGAAAAACGACTGGTCACTAAAACACAACCTGTTTGGTGGTTTGTTTGTCTGCAGCTGCAGTTAATGTATGATTATCTTTATGCGCAAAAACCCCTTGGTTAAGGTTCCAAAAAGATCCTGTTTTGGCTAAACATATGAAACACTATGATGACTCACTAAACACAGTCAGTTTTGTTGTATGTTGTTATTGAACGGTGGTCTGCAGCTTGGCAGGCGTCTCTCCGAGGTGTTAGATCATCCACCATCCCGTCCACCTCCTGATGACAAAGTCAGCTCTTCTACTACGTCACTTTAGACACATTGATATGATACGTATGAAACATACAAGTGAAACATACTCATGGTTTACAGAAATGTGCACTGCCAGCATTTTCTTCTGGTGACTGGGCTGCTCAAACAGACCAGTCACCAGATTTTATCTCGACATGCAAAAATGCCCAAAAATCTACAGAGCCAACCAGGTATTACTGAGAAAAAAAAGTATAATTTTTTGTTCTCTGGTTTTAATCCGTCCCCAAAACTGATCATCTGTACGTGATTCATGGTGTATTTGACATTTCTCGGGCAAGAAAGAAGGAGGGACCCAAATTAAACAAATCAAGGCCACAATTAAGTATTTCAAGTGTAGAAACTCTTAACTTGAAGGAAGAAATTATGCAGTTGAAGGGTATAACATAATTAACTGAAGCAACAGATTATTGAGTCCATGAAATAGTAATTTGAAAAAATTATTTGTAAGATGGAAGTAGAACGAATGTGTTCAGCCGGCCATTAAATAAGAACTGCCTCCCTGTTTCTACCAAAGCAGCATGAAACCCTAAAACAACCACCTTAACAGATCTGACTGGAGCTGTTTGTGTTGTCTGATTACATCTCATATATCTGTGTATTAATATTTTTACACATGCATCTTGCTGGTATTTGCACACTTTACTACTTTATACTGCAGCTGCTGCACAACATTTCCCCCCAGGATAAATAAAATGATCATATGTCTCATCATTCTGCTTTTTAACTCTTCACTCTCCATGTCTGATGCTTGTTTGAGCAGGAACGTTTCCATATTCAGGCCCTGAAAGGTCGTACATCTGCACTACAAAGGGTTAAAGCAAAGCTGTGTGTTTGTGTGTGAATGCAGTGAGGACATGTTGATAGCAGGAAGGTGTGAAGAGGAGGGCTATTATCACAGTGTGAAGAGGTAAACAGTGATTGGCCACTCCACTGCCTCCCCATTGACCCCCATTATAGCTGCATTAACTGTGGGATTAGATTGTCATCAGAGAGGGAAACAACATGCAGCTGGAAATGCACCCAAGGGAGTACGAAAAAGACCTCACATAATAAGAAAGTTATCTGCAGCAGAAGCAGTTTGCCTACAAAACTTTAGAGTATAGACATAGTAAATCTTTAAAGACAGGTGACTGACAAGATACCATCCAGCCCCGTCGCCAGAGGAAAATGTTGGCACGTTTCTGTAAAACAGATTTGTTACATTTGTGCATTTTATTCATATTATATGAACGTTGCTAAAATGACGCAGTATATGAGCTGTAACTCGTAACTGGTTTGCAAAAAAGCCAACAAAACTGAGGTGACTGGGCTGGTTTAAGACTTGCATTATGTTGACCTTGAGAACAATGGGGTGCAAAATGAAGTGCTGTCGCTGTTAACCTTAAATTTTTGCCTGAGAAGACACATTTACAAAAAAACAAGTTACTGTTGATCAAGTTTTTAACTGAACTGAATTGCTGCCAGTGTTAAAGTGCTGTCTGTGAAATGAAATGTCAACAGTCACAAGCAGCCTGGTCTACCACGACCTCTGAACTCCACTTTACGGGCTGGTGGCACATAATGTGTTAAGATTATGTGCCAGCACCACGGTAACACTGATGGACAGTCAGTTTTAAACGGTTGTAGTTTTAAACACACGGTTAACATGAAATGGTTGCAGTTTTGACCAAAACTGCTTGGTTGGGTTTATAGAAAAACAAAACAAACAAAAAGGGGGAACTACATCACAACATTCTTACATCCCCTATGTAACAAATGTACATATTTGAACTGAAACCACAATCCTCTCCTAAATCTAACCAGGTAGTTTTGGTGCCAAAACAAAACTGTGACTGCTTCAAAACGTTAACCTCGTCCTAAAAACTCCTGTGACCCTGCGTCCTCATCAACACATTCTCATTCTGACCTCATCACATATCAACATTTGGTCATGACTTTCCACTTCGAGATAAGACATGCAAGGTTGACGTTTTAGAACGTCGTGTCATCTTCAGCCTGTTACATGCACTGTCTGTTTTCAAAATACAGCTCCGTTTTCACGGGAAATGTACAGTTTGCAGACAGTCTCTTTCAAAATAAATGCGCAATGTCGGTACAACACCACAAATTGATGTTTTCTTCCTCCAACAACAAACGCACATGGTTGGGTTTAGGAAAAAAGAACAGGGTTTGGCTTTACAATCATACCGAAAGCAAACATCGACCTCCTGGGTGAAAGTCAGTGGTTGTTGGACTCATCCACTACCTCTTACGCCCACGCTACTTAGACTTTTGCCGCCTTAACTTATCGCCATGTGCTGTTAAACAATAACAGTGACTGACCACGTATCATGCTGATGCAAAAGGACAGGTTTTTTCATTGGTGTCTGTTGCTGGAAGTCCCTGAGTGTCGGTATTCAACAACTGTCAGGGTCATCCTCATGCTTTCATTCAACGTGATCATGAACATATATAATTATTGAGCCCAGAAAAATATTAATAAGGCACAAAGTGTTGTTATAAAGTATGACAAAACTAAAACTATATTTGTAAAGGGCACTGGATGACTTGAGCTTTTGGGGGCTATTGAATTTAAAAACTATTTTGCATACTAAAGCAATAATGACACTGACACAAAGCTTAATATGTAAAAAGACCACTGAAGGTGACATTTCAGGTGATATATGGTGTTACACTTGTGGAATATTGAGCCGGGAACAGCGAGAGTCTGCAGCATTTTGTAATAAAAACCTCCAGTCACATTAAACGAAATCAGGCCCAGTCAGAGCGTTCACACTTCATGGACCTGTCAGAGTTACAGTGATAAAGAGCTGCTAGACATTCAGCCTCTCGCTCCAGAACGCAACGATGGGACACAGTAGCTGCTGTGGGAATTGAACCTGTGACCTCTCAGATGAAAGATAAGTGGAGCGGAAACCATGTCCGGACCGAGACGAGAGCGAGTTATATTCATTTGTGTGGTTAGTTTTTAATCAGGTCATTCACGCGATCCTGTGACCAGATGAAAGCTTGCAGCAGAGAGACAATCTGAGGAGAGAAGTGGAAATATGTTTCCCAGGACTGCAGCGTTTAATCAGCACAGCAAAATCTGACTCTAATTGAAATTTTTTTTGAAAATAACATGGCTACCATAAATGATTAATCATGCATTTGAAAAAATGCATTTAAACTCAAATAAAAAGTTTTTTTTTGATTTGTTGAATTCAGTTCCACAATCTTATGGATATCTGCATAAGTTTTAAATCCATGCCAGTTATTTAAAATTTTCTTGCTGGGTGAGTTGCCTTAATGTAACCATATTTCAAAGGTCTCTGTGTGCTTTGAAATCAAGTGCTTGACGGAGCGTCTAAAGGTTCAGCCCATTCTCATTCCGAAGTCGGGAAAAAACGCTGCTCTGTCAGTGATTTCTGCGTCACACACACCTGATGCCAAAAGCCACCTTTCACAACAAAGCTGTACAGTACCTGTCGAGGCAAAATCTGCCACTGGATGGCATCAAGTTGAAACACTGGCGGTAACAACGGCATATAAGGACCTTACAGACCTTATGGGATGGGTGGAAGGGGACTTTCACCCGGGAGTCCAGTGTTCACTTCCTGTGTGAATGTAGAGCCAAACCTTGATGTTCTTTTCTTAACCTAACCACATGCTTTTGTTGATGTCCCAGCGTCAGTTGCGGCATCCAAGAACATTAACAGCAACGCAGGAGGATACCTGGCGTGTAATCTGCAGATGTGAAAGGCCACTGACAAAGTGTTCATATGTGATGATTTGGGATGAGAACACGTTGAAAGGGTTGAGGATGCTCCAAATGTGCTGGTCTAAACCAACAACTTCTCACTCTGACCTCATCACATATTGATGTTTGGTCATGGACTTTCCCTGTCCACATATGACATGCAAGGTATCCTGGCTGCGTTGGTTGTTGACATTCTGGGACGCCGTGTCAACTTCAGCCTGTTACATGCATTATCTGTTTTCAAAATACACTTCAGTTTTCACAGGAAATGTTTAGTTTGCATTTGTCATTTGCATATGTCATTTAGCATATCATCATTTAGGAAAAAGAACAGGGTTTGGCTTTACAATCTCATGGGAACACTGGCCTCCCGGGTGATAGTTGCTTGTTGTTGGGCCCATCCACCACATCTCCCAGCCACCCTCCTTGGACTTTCGTGCCTTTAACTAACGTTGTTGTCCTGCCATGTTTCCCCCTGACACCAACAGGGACCAGCTGTGTATCGTGCTGACATAAAAGGCCGTTTTTTTTCATCACTGTCTGACGCCAGAGGTCACTGCCTGATCACAGTACTTGTGTGAGTATTATAAGTATAGAGAATGAAAAAGAAAGAGACAGAAGTTCAATCCTCAGCTGCTTTCACCTCCACACACCTGACCAATCATTGCTCGAAGTGGGCGTCAGTGTTCAGACAATTAAAACATTTGTTGGACGCAGTAACCCTGACTCCAGTGCTGGAAAGATAGCATTTCAGGATGCTGTTCATTGAGCTGACAAGCACTTCGTTTGAAGCCTTAACAGCATCTGAAAAATGTTTGTAACTTTCTGAAATAAGCAATCCAAAAATCGCCAGACAATCACTTTACATGGCGATTAGCCGAGTGTGCAGAGGTGTAAAATCAATCTCAATCTCTTTTTTCATTCTACAACTATGCGTAACACACTGAATGTCTTCGAGGGGAGACTGTCGGAAAGTGTGCGCCATTATCTCTGTTTGTACGATCCATTGTGACGAGACTACAAAGACAGACAAAAGACAGAATTATTGCAGAGATATTGGGGCGGCAGTGTGATGCAGCCAGGAGCAGGCTATGACTGCAGCCTGTGTGGCCATTCAGAACAGGTAGGAACACTTTGTACAACAGACCTGAACCACAGCTCAAAATCATGAGTCAGCAAACATTTGTAAGTTATTTTGTCAACTAGGTTTTGTTGGTTCTTTTTGAATAGTAGAATTTGGCACCAGGAATGCACACAAAGCCATAAACTCAAAGATTATTATCACCAGAAGAACAGAAATAAGGTCAGACTTTTTCAGAAATATTGTGTTATCTGTTATCTCTGAATTTTATAACCTGTGTGGCCAATCTCTCTCTCTGATCTGCAGCTACTAGAAGCCGGCAGATTTCTCTCAAACATTTATTCTATTCCCAATTTCAGAATCAAAAGGTCCAGTTTTGTTTTTGGCAGTCCAACATCACAGTCGACTCTGCAGACCTGTGAGAAACCTCCTGCCCTTCTTCCCTTTTGAAATCCAGTGGGTTTCTCTCTATCACTAACTTTTGGGACCATCCAACTATGACAAAATCACACCACAGATATGTTACCCTCATACATCATTATGTAGCAGATACGTTGAAATGTATGTCTTTACATGTCAACAACATGTTTTGGCTTAAACACCTGCTTTACATGGCTCTATCTTAGCAGGAAATGCAGCAATGTCTTGGTAAAAAACAATCGCTTTTTGTGACACTTTCCCTGGTGAAAAAACAACATTGGTTTAGTGTCTAAACAGCCACATGTATAACAGCGAGGGGACGCTAAATAACAAATAACGCTAAAAATATTTGGTGCCTGAAAGGCTGCTTGTACAACAGTGATTGTAAAAAAGCCAGAAAACAGGGACGGGGCACTTAAGAACCTCCACACTTGGTGCCTAAAAAGCTGCTTGTTAAACAGCAATGTATTGGTAAAAATGACCCATGTTTGGTGCCTCAAAAGCTGCTGGAAAAAGCAGCAATGTGTCCCTACAAAACACCTTCATTTGTTGTCCAAAAAGTTGCTGGAAAAACAGGGATGGGTCACTAAAAACTACCCAAGTTTGGTGGCTAACAAGCCACTGGTAAAACAGTGCCAGGCTGCTAAAAAAACACCCATGTTTGGTGCCTAAAGAGATGCTGGAAAAACAGGGACTGGTCACTAAAAAACACCCTCCCCCTCCTTAGGAAGTGATATATTAATGTCACTTTAGAAAAGTTATAATACAAATGAAATATGCAAACATAACATGTTTGTGGTTTGCAGAAACATACAACGCAGACATTTTCTTCTTGTGATTGGGCTAGAAAGCTACTTGGCTTATGGCTTTTCATGGATAGCTTTCCTGCTGCTGTTGCTTAAAACAGTTTGGGAACCACTGGCCACTAAAGGCAAGTAATTATGTGCATTGTATTTGTATCATGATCTTATTTCAATGCAGTCAAAAAGCTGATTGCTTTACCATGAGTCATTAGGTGTCTTATTAAAGCTATTGTCAGCTGCTGTGGTTTGATTTAATACAGATTTCAGTGGTGGTAAGGAATATAACACATCCTGAGTCGGGCGCAGCGATCAGCAAACATTTGGTCTGTTCAGTGTTAAGTGGCTAAAGACTGAAGAGCAACAGAGATATCACAGTTAACCGCCTCTGCTATGGCTGAGCAATGATCCAGCTTATTGTTGCACCCAAACACTTACTTCTTCTATTTAGGATAAACTGAGTTTACTGATGCTGAAAACATCCCTGTAGAAATGGAAACCAAAGCCTCTTTTACTTTCATAGCTACAAAACAAAACCTTAAATCCAAATCACTATAAAAATCTAATCAATCGTTCCCTGGCGCGAGGCCAAGCTGCCTGGCAAATTTCATGGAGATCTGTTCAAAAGGTTTTAAAAAGCTCCTGTTCTCAGACAGACAAACTGATCCTGCAATAGCTCCTGCTGACATATTTCACATCAGTGACTCTCCACCTGCTGCACAGTTTCATTTGGAGGACTGAACCGTACATGCAGCAGTGTAACACACATACAGCAGCTGTCTGTGTAATGCTATCTCCAGTTCTACACTAATGCCTCTCTACATTAACGCAGCAACATCTCAACTCTGCTGCAGCTGCTTTAACCTCAAACTGTTCTGCACAGGTTTTCAAATTTACACAAAATGACCACTTGGTAGCTCAGAAAAGTAAGAAGTCATTTTATCATTGCTCTAGGAGTTCATTTACCTTCAGCACAGCACATGAGGCCACTACCCAAGTGGGCCTTAAAACATTCTCATCTACCCTCCCAACACATGCCAGATGAGGGTAAAATTGATGTTTGAATGAATCAAAATCCTGAGGCGATATCACTTCGATTACCTTAATTACCTGTCTGATTACATCTTTGTTCTTTGCCTGCAGTGAAGTGTGTCTCTGCTGGACACCATACACAGTCTGACTGTGAGCCAATCAGATCAAAGCAAGACAAAGGCTCCTGATTGGATGCTCTGCACAAAGCTGGAGGACTCATCCAGGAAATGAGTTGTCAATGAACACAGGGGCTGATTTTACTGAGAAATTACCACTGTAAAAAGGTAAGGTGGGTTTTACTTTGGCAGGAAATGTGTGTTTATTCACTGAAAAATGTTGATTTCTTGGGAATGATTGAGCCAGGAGGTTGATTCCTTGCACCTGTTGATGCCATGAAGCAGGTAAATCAGTCTGAGTGTGGTTAGCTTCAGGTTTTCATCATGGTTTGATGAGCTGCTTTGTTGGAGCTGATGATTTTTCTCTCGTCCTTAACGTCTTGTGCCTTTCACAAAAACGTCTGTTACACATTTGACATTTTGCTGTTTTTGATACTTTTTCATTTCAAAGGTGAATGCTAGTTGAACAGACTGCAGTGATATGGTGCTTTTCTAGTCTTTGTGACATTTACCCATTCACACACATTCATACAACAGATTGAAACCACAGACCTTCTCACTAGTGGACGACCACTTAACCTCTTGAGCCACAGCCACCTACAAGATTTGTAATCCTCACAGTCTCTTTGAGAGCTGCAATCATCATTAATCTGATAATTAATTTTTGGATTAATCATTCATACTCTAATATTAGCACTGGAATGATGTTTTCATTAATGTATAAGTCGATCAACAGAATATTAAAGGTTCAGTGTGTAAGATTTCGGAGGATTTATTGACGTCTAGCAGTGAGGATTGCAGATTGTAACCAGCTCAAACTTCTCCCGGTTAGTCTCTTTCTCTCCAAAACAAACAAGGTGATTTCAACAGGTAAAAACATTGAATAAAACTGTTTCATGTTTAAAATCAGTGTTTCTCCAGTGCTGTTTTGCACATCGCAGTGTGCCATTTTCTCTGACAAGTTTAGATCCAGACGTTAAGGAGGTTTTTATCAGGAGCCAAAATATCCACAGAGGTGTCTTTCTCTCCAAAACAAACAGACCAGGTGATTTAAACTGGTAAAAACACTGAATAAAGATTACAAATCAGTGTTTTCCTGTTGTTGCAGGATGGGCTTCTAACTATGGTGGCTGACGCGAAAATGTGAATGGACCCTATGTTCAGGTGATTATCCACCAAAGAAAACATACTGATTATAATATATTTAATTTCTGCCAATATATCCCTCTAAACCTTACACACTGGACCTTAACTTGTCAACAATTTTGATAATCAACTAATTATTTAAACAATATATGCAGCAAAAATGTAATATTTTCTTTTTGCAGCTTCAACAAAGTGAGGATTTGCTGTTCTTCTCTTTGGTAAAGCAAACTGAATCTCTTTGGAGTGTTGGTCAGACAAAACTAAATTTCTCAGGACATCTCCTTGAGCTCTGGGAAATTTTGATGAGCATCTATTTTAAGACACCTTGTAGACGACAGTTGAGGGTTGCAACCCAATCTATCAGATAACGGTAAAGACACATCCATTACAAGTTCCCAGAGCCAAGAGTATTTTGAGATATTCAGTTTACAATGATTCAAATAAAGAGGGGAAAAAAGAACAGAAGAGAAAATCTTCATCTTACAGAAGCTGTAATTAGAGGATATTTGACATTTTTGCTTGGTAAGCTGTTTATCAGTTATCAGACAGGTTGTTGATTCAATCTGTGTCATGAACTCATCGTATTGGCAGTCTCTTCTGTCCTGCTGCTGTTACAGACCTCGTAATCATCCCACAAGCTGCTTCTTCTCTGGCCCAAACAAAGATGGCTGCCAGAAATTAAAGCTGCTTCCATTTGTCTGGTTACTCGTCTTTTTGCACACGTCGGGCCTCATGCAAGAAACAACATATGAACAAATTTCCCCTTATTTTTGTTTATATCTATGATTTGTTCTTATTAGCCACTGATTTATTGGATTCACCAATGTGTTCTTATTTTTGCTCTTGTCTGAGGTCAGAGAACATTTTATGAGTGGTTGAGAGCAATCTGACCAAAATAAGAGAAGAACTGTACTTGGTCTATTGATCCTAATTACTGCACTTTCAGTTACTCTGTGTCCCTCTGCTGACCAGTACAGTAATTAAATACATTTACTCAAGTACTGCACTAACGATCCAGTTTGAGGTACTTTTATTTACCTTGAGTATTTTAATTTCATGCCACTTTCTACTTCTACTCCACAACACAATTATTTGAACTTTTCTGTGCATGAACCAAATGAAAATATACAAGTGCAGCTAAAACAATTAGTTGATTAATTAGGAAAATAATTGGCAACTATTTTCATTATCATTCAGTCATTTTTCATACAATAAAAGATTTCATGTTTGAATATAAGATAAGGACTTGCTGCTTTTAATTTTAATTAGTTTAATTATTTTGATTTTTAAAATGTATTTAAACTTTTCTGGATTACGATTAATAGCCTACTTTAAATGTATTTCTCTGATTGCACTGACATACTTTTTCACTCAGCACTTCTGTTAGTAACAGAATGTTTTACAGTGTGGTGTTAGTACTTTTAGTTCAGTAAAGAATCTGAACACTTCCTGCACCACTGCTGCTGACTCGGCAAATGTTTTGTCATTGCTGGGTGTTTGATTTTCCTGTAGCACCAGTACTGACACTCTGGGAAATTTAATTCTAAGTTTATATAACAGTACATCGATTTTACTTCTTCTGTAATTCTTCTTCTTACAGCTTTTTTGGTGCCATCTCTCCAATTCTTGTTCATATGCCAGAGTCTATGCACACGTCACAACACCTGCTCTTATATAGTGTTAGGGGGTGTTACCTGTGCTGATAGGTTACTTATGATCATTCAGCACACCTGGGTAAGAGCAGATTTGGATGGTTGAGGACGTTTGGTGCATCTGGAGTTGACTTCTCTAATTTTTTTCACTTAAAGGAAAATTGAGAGAAATTTAAGAGAATGTTGCTGCATGGGGCCCATTTTGATTTAGCTGAGGCGTCCAAACTAGACTCTGAAACATCGACATGGCGCGTGGACCAGTGAGGCTGGCGTGGTGTGATCCGCCCTGGTGAGCTTCAGCCAGATAAACTGTTGTTGTTGTTGTTGTTGCTGTGGATTAAAGGCTGGTGTGTTCCTACAGCAGATTGCCCTCGGAGGGAACGGACAGGCCTTTTAGTGTAAAGGTATTAAGCCCAGGTCTAATCCAGAGCTAGGAGAGCAGCCAATTTAAACTGGATTCGGCCCACAGGACGACACATCACTCATTCTGTCCCTCTCTAGTGTCTGTTTGTTGCTCTCTATGAGATTCTCCCTCCATTAGTACGCCTTTGTCACCACCTCTTTATTTCATGATTCAGCGTCTTAAGGAACAAGCGGGGAGATTTTCCATATTTTATTTCATTGTCAACACACCCGTGAAATAATTCAAACCAACAACGAATGCATCATGATGTGTCTTCTCCTGTGCCACTGAGCTCTTAAAAACACATCAGTGATCTACACTGTGTCACTGGGTGACATGTTCCTTCATCACCACGAACACACACACTGTAGTTTATTTTGACTCAATCCCACATACACCATTTGAGGGTGTCGCAGGGAAGGAATTTCCCCTGCGGTGATTAGAAGTGGCTCAACAGCTCGATATGCTGTATTACCGCCATTTGTTGTGTTTTACAAATTACTTAATTTATCCTGATTTTAGTGCTAAGTAAATAAGCTTTATTGAGAGGCTATTAGTAGGTATATTGCTGCTTTTAAAAATGACAAAAGTGACACAGTTTTAAACAAATTCAATGCTTGTTCACCGTTAAATGCAGAACACAGAAGGGCAATGAGGCGCAATAAGGGGCACAGCGGTTTTTCAGGTGAGGTGCTTAGGTTGTGTCCGATTGCTAACACAGAATATCTGCAGAAGTCAAAATGCTGGCACGAGGTAGAGTACTCGCTCTGGAAGAAGAGAAGGCTGAAGCATGTAGGGCAGGGGTGTCTTAACTTTTTTGAATGGGGGCAAGCTGCTTCTCACATTATATGGGCACGGCTCTACACCCTTCCACATGCCTACGAGGAAAGCCTGAGGCAGAGACAACACACCTCCCTGCCCTTCCATGTGCCTACAAGGCAGGGAGAGCAGCAGCGAAGACCCCCAGGAACAGAACAGAGCAGCATAAACGACAAACAGAAATGACATTGATAAGTCAGACACAGCATGAAAAGTAGGAGCTGGGGTGGAGGCAGGTTGCAAAGCAGCTTGCAGAGGAAGCAGCAAGCAGCTGATCCATCAGTTGATTGGACTGCTTGAGATCAGCTGATGTAGCTGGGATGTCAACATCATGTCCTGCCTGAACTAACGCTATGCTCAGTTTTAGTTCTTTTGTTTGCTTTTCTCCATTTTTTTGGTCATTGTTTGGAGTTGTGCGTCCTGCTATTTTTTTATCCTATAAAAAAAAAGTCAAATACAAATGAGACACACTGTTTCATCTTTCAGTGTAAAAGTATTCACCTCTCCTCCACTTGTGAGATCAACGCCCCTTACTGTTGACTTTAATGCATCTTTGCTGTGGCCATGTCTGCTACCTTGCAGGAAATGTCTGCTGTTCGCTAACCATTAGTTTGCTTATTTACTGTCTGTTTATGAAAGCCAATAGTTTCGTCTGCGTAGTTTCTACTTGGTGCATGTCTGCAAACTGTATAATGGTCCTGCATGATTAGGCATTTTTGTATGGCAGGTCACATGTGACCTGTTTTGATATTCCTGTTTGATGTTCATATTTTGAATCAGCTGAACTTTGGACATGTCTGACCAGCACATTCTCACTCCGACCTCATCACTTATCAATACTTTGTCATGGACTTTCAATGTCGAGATATAATGTGCAAGGTACCCTGGGTGCGTTGAAATCCGGTGCTTGGTCAGTGGCTTCTGGTGTCACACACTGATGAAAAAAGCTTTCCTTTCACATCGGCATGATACGCAGCTGGCCGCCATTGTTGTTTAACGGCACCTGGCAGCATCAGGAGGAAATGCAGTGGGACAATAGTGAAAGTTGACCACTGACTTTCACCTGGGAGGCCGGTGTTTGCTTCCCATTTGATTGTAAAGCCAAACCCTGTTCTTTTTTTCTAAACCCAACCAAGTGTGTTTGTTGTTGAAGGAAGCAACCACCAGTGCTTTTATTTTGAAAGAGACTGTATGCAAACTGTACATTTCCTGTGAAAACAGAAGTGTATTTTGAAAACAGACAATGCATGTAACAGGCTGAAGTTGACTCGGCGTCCCAGAACATCAACAACCAACACACCCAGGGTACCTTGGACGTCATATGTGGACGTGGAAAGTTCATGACCAAATGTCGATATGTGACGAGGTCGGATTGAGAATGTACACACGATGTCTATTGCACGTCTGTCTATCCTGGAAGAGGGATCCCTCCTCAGTTGCTCTTCCCGAGGTTTCTACAATTTGTTTTTACCAGTTAAAGTGTTTTTTCGGGGTGTTTTTCCGTATGCACTGTGAGGGTCTGAGGACAGAGGGATGTCATATGCTGCAAAGCCCTCTGACTTTCTAAATAAAATTGAACTGAATTACGTACACTCTCCTGGTGCCCCAGATACTTGCTGGAGCACCAAATGTAGATTAATCCGCCATAGAAAATAGTCCTCGACAAATGCAATATTTCCTCCTGTTTGTTTGATCAAGATAAAAAACTATAGTGAGCAGCTGTTTCAGTAAACTACTCAGTATTTTTTTGTAATGAAACAACATATTTGTGTTTTTAAAGATTTATGTCTTCAGTAGGAACCGATGGGCTCAGAGCTGAGAGCTACAGACAGAAAGTCAGACAGTACTGAGAGATGTACCAACACATTGTCAGTTTGCTTCTGTACGTGAGATTTGTTAAAATAATAAAATATAGAATAAAATCAGTCTTATCCTTTTAAATGATGCAACAATTAAGAGCAAAAATGTTAAATATGAACTGGCACCAGCTTCTCACATGTAACCATCGGCTGTTTTACCTCTTTATCTGGGTATTAATCAATACTGGAAATTCTTAGCTGCAGCCCTCAACATGTACATTGTTGTTCTCTGTGATCTTCCTTTAGTATTTAAATAAGTTGCTGTTATTCCATTTCTGCAGATGTCACGGCCCTGTGGAGACTTAACTCTGTGTGTGTGTGTGTGTGTGATCTGTTTTTAATCCACATTAGTACATCTTTTTTCTCAATATCTGCCTTGAAGCCATTTGTCTTCTTTGCAGCTCTCGAGCAGTTTGAGCTGAATTGAAGGGGTTTTTTTATTCGGCTTTGTGCCCTCATTACCATGCAGACCTATATTTTCAAAATACAATTCCCTAATTATCCCTGCTGTCGTAGTTTTGCATCAGGTTGGGGAGGGTGGGGGTGAGTGCTCTGAAAAGGCTTTCATGTGCAACGCTGTTAGGGTCCATTTATTTTCAACTCAGTTCCTCCACAAAAAAGAAATGTTGAGCAAGATTTCTGTGTGCTGGTTCACAGCAGAGCGTTTGTTCCTGATGACTCCGGGAGAGAAAGAAAGACACAGCTCTGCATTTTTTTGGGAGGAGTGATAAAGAATTTCAGTTTTGATTTAAAGACCATTAAAGCCATATAGAATGCTTAAAATATCCACATCATACATTTATGAACAAATAACAAAGAATCTGTACGCCAAAAGAAATACAGACTGATAAATGATTTGCTCAAGCTTCTCTGACACACCAAGCTGACAGCCAGTCGTCCTTTACTGGCCTTTAATGGCTTAGTCAATGTGTTGTTGGCCCTATAAGTTACAGGGACATTCACATATTGGATATAATTAAACTGTTTGACCTATAGATGGGAACATAGATGTTTTTAAGTGTTAGAGTTACAGGATTTTTTAACATTTAACATTTCACTGCATAAACTAGAATTACTGCCTCCACACACCAGTCAAGTTTCTCTTACAGTTCTGCAGTATCTTTCCCATCTTCTGTAAATATCAGTTTGTGATATATATGGAGAAGAAGTTGATCATTTTAGTGCAGAGCTGCCAGAGCTTTACATCTGTCCCACGACAACAGGCCTATACACAAACGGTGCCTGGAGGAAGATCAGCTCTGCGCTCAGGATTTCAGGTAAATAGGCTCTGATACGATGCTTCTTTAGGATGCTTAGCAGCCTCAGACGCAACCTGCGGCCACACCCTTGAAAGCTGGCACAGAAAAAGCACAAAAGTAGCACCCAGCGTATGACCTCGCGTTTTCGAGGCAGTTAAAGATGCGGCATGTGTTCAGGCCCACAAACATGTTTTGTGAGGTCACAGTGACCTTGACCTTCGATCACCAAATTCCCATCAGATCATCACTGACTTGAAGTGGATGTTTGTGCCAAATTTAAAGAAATTTAAATTTACGGCAGCCTGGGTGGAAACAAAACAATATAAATATTGTTCCCGCTGACTCACATGTGGATCTGTCACAGTATTCTGTTCAATTTCTTGTCATTTCTTTTTGTTGTTGTTTTTCTTTCAAGTGATTTTCTTTGAGTAGGAGCTACCATTCCTACTGTTGCCAGGCAGCCTGCTTTTCTGGTGATGTTCTTTCATTAACACTTGCCGATTTACTGCCTACCCACAGAATATGTTGATTGTAGGTCACCTGGTGTTGCAGCAAACAATGGGTTGAACATAAACTGAGCATGCTCGCAGCTTGCACGCCATCAAGAGACGCCTGCACAATGGTGTCTCACTCTAGTATAAAGAAAAGGTCAGTCCTGTCCATTTTTTAAAAAAAAAAAAACATACAGACGGTGAATACCCATGAAAATAAACATTTTAATCCTATCATCGTATTAATAATTTCCAGTATGTTTTCCAGATGCACGGCATTGAGAAATAGTGACTATGAGCAAGAAATGTAAAGATGGGTAGCTGTACATAGAGCTCAAGGCGGAGAAACTGGCGCTGGCCAAAATAACTAAACTAAGAGGAAACAGTCAAAGCTACTTGACTAATGGCTTTTCATGGGTAGTGGATTTAAACCAGTTTGGGAACTGGTGGCCTACTGTGAAGCAGGCTCCAGTCCTGCTTTTGTCTTATTTAAATCATGGATTGTGCCTTTAACATGCTGGCAGGGCTGCAGGATGATGTAACATCACAGAAACTGTTCTTCAGACTCCCTGCCGATGTGTCCTTGAGCCAGACCGCTAAACCTGCAGACCGTCAGTCCCTCTTGCTTTGCTTCTGACCATCACCTCTGACATCTGACCTCCTGAGAGTCGAGGGGTCAAGGGAAAAGAGGATTTCCCTGCAGGGAGCAATAAAGTTTCAAATTACATGACACTTGATTTAAGCCTGTTAAATCCATCAGAGGGATCAGGAGAGGCTGCACGCAAAGCTCGCACACAGGTTTACATGTGAAGGAAGATATCTGGTAAACACAGAGAGAGAGGGAGGCGCTCGGTGCAGCACAACACAACACATCAGTCACACACCCTCAGAGCCTGAAAACACAAACATGATCAGGTTTAACCCCATCAGTTCAGTCCTGGCTGCAGTCTGGACGAGTAAAAACCAGATTCTGTTTGTTTTCTGCTGCTTTAGTCAACAGGTTTGATGACATCCTCCAAATGTGAAAATATAACTGTCAACTGTCAGTAAACAACTAGACTAACAAACACCTACTCAGGACTTTCACCTGCCAAAACCAACAAATATTTGTCAAAAAAAAATACATAATTTTACATAGATTCAGTGTACTGTGATAAAAGAATAAAGTGAGTGACACAGCAATGAAACACCTAATGTCCAGGAGTCAGCGGCTGATCGTTACTGGGGAACATACTAAAATGAACTTTGGGATAAAGCTTAGATAGAACCTCAAGTGAAACTTCCCCAGCTGATTACTTGTAGTAAGATCACAGGAGTGACACAAATCCTCCAGAAAGCCACGAGTGTTTTAGCTTCTTCTGGACAACATGTTCTTGCAGGCAATTTTTTTCTGTTGTCATCAGGGCGTTGTTACATTTTACCTGCTTGTAAAACTACTTGGTATTCAAAATCTTTTATTCCCTCTGCTATTTGCCTTTTAAATTCTCTGTAAATATTATTTTTATTGTTTTTTTTAATATCTCTTTTATTAATAACCAGTCTGTTAACCTTTTAAAAATGATTTATAGATTTCTTTATTCCACTGAACTCTTTGGCATATTTTTTATTTTTATTTTTATTTATTACTCTTCTATTTATGTGTCTACATGTTACTGTATGTTATGGTACATGTGCAAGGCAAGCTGTTGCCCCTGGTGGGATTAATAAAGTTGTTTGAATCTAAAGTGTATGATCTGACTTAGTCATCGGGAGGTGGAGGGGATGATGTATGGTGTGACACTTCAGAGAAACGCCTGCCAAGCTGCAGACCACTGTTTCAGACCAACAAACAACAAAACTAGTTGTCTTTTAGAGAGTCATTGCTGTTTTTCCTGCAGCTTTTAGGCACCAAACCTGATGTCTTTTAAAGTGGCCCATTACTGTGTTTCCACTGGGAATAGTGGCATGAGAAGAGGTTATAATTTACCAAGAAATTGCTGCTGTTCCAGTGGGGATTGTTCTCCTAAAACTGGGTGTTTTAAGCCAAAACATGATCTTTGCCTAACCATAACCAAGTGTTTTTTAATGCCTGAACCTAACCACATGTTAACCACAGAATTGTTAAAGCTTCAGTTGAGAGGAAACAAATCTTTGGCATTTCGGATATAGCATTTCTTGTTACCTATTGATAGATACTGATGCCAGTAGTGACATATATGTGCACTAAGTTTTATTGTCTATATATTTCAGCCCAGCCAGTTTATTGGTTTGACTCTAGTTGACACTGTACAGATGCAAATGTCTTGTGTCTCTTCTTAAACTTGTCAAAACTTGTAAAAGTTAGAGTGACTTCTGTACAGCGCAAAGAAAATTGTTCCCACTGGTCACCTCTACAGCTCCACTGATGACAACAAGCAGCCAATCAGAAGCTTTCCTGAAACGAGGAAGTGTTTTTTTTTTTTTTTTTACTAAAGATACTGAGGATCTAGTAAAAAGACTTAAGAAACATCCACTGAAGCAGGAAGGGCCACATTTGCCAAAACACATATAAGGGTTGATTTGACATCAGTCTCTTGCCTTTGCTTAATTTTCAGAGATCTGCCTGCTGTGAGGACAAAGATATTGATCTGATTGTGAGACTCTGCCACAGACAACCAGCACACACAGAGCAGGTGAAGTCTGACTATACCATAAGACAGAAGCAGAGGCAGCAGTGTTTGTTGTCCGGCCCACTTTGACTGGATGGTAGACAAAGAACAAAGACTGTGTTTGAGAGGAATTTAGATCATCACTGGGTACTGTAACTGGACTTTGTCACTTCCTGTTTGTTTAACAGGAGAGTTTACATTTTAACCATCTCCTCGCTCCAGTTGAGAAGAAACTGCACTGAATGCTGTGGTAAAAGAAAGTTTACTCATTAGGTAAACTCAAATCACACTGCGATCAGAATATTGAAAGCTTCTGTAAGGTGTTTTTTTAATGAGGAACTGCAGTACAAACATTGGGAAAGGAGTTTATCTCAGGATCCAACATTATAGACAGTTTAATTGTGTTTTTTTTCTCTGTGACTATCTGTGCTGCGGCTGGGGAAAACAAACCTAACATTGCCTAAAAATTCTTCCTTGAGATGCAGAGAGCGTCTGGACTTTGGTTTGGATTCATGGTCTGTTTACTGACTAACTGCTTTACCTAGTAATAATTCAAGCACTTAAGCGTTTGGTGCTGCCAACCATGACTTATTGCAAAATTGCATAGATATGGATTTCATGGTGATATCCTGAAGTGGCTTATGTTTATAATAGACAGGCTTATATTAACATCAGTGGTATAGAGTCTGAGAGAGGTGTGATACAGTGTGGGGTACCACAAGGGTCCGTGTTAGGACTCCTGCTGTTTCTCATCTATAAATACAGTCTTGCAGCTGTGTCTAATACAATAACGCTAATATTATTTGGAGATTATACTTATTTAATTATCTAAAAAAGTTGTCAGTATATGAATAAATCATTATCAGTTTAAGTGTGCGCCATATTGAGGTATTTTTTCTGCTTCACCTTTATGTCAGACAGTAATTTCCAACTGGACAAGCTGTTACGTTGCTCTCTTCAAAGCCAGACTTCATTGAGAAAAACAATAATTTAACACTGCTGAATACAGGAGCTACTAGTCTACCACTGCCTTGAACAGTTAGTTGGTTTGTGTTATTATGTGACTTAAAAGAGAATTTAAACGAAAAGAGAAAAAAGAGAATTAGAATTAAAAAAATCTATATTTTGGAGTCACAATAATCACAAAATAACACAAACTAACCTACTAACCGTGACGGTTTTTGTTAATGGAGTCTGGCGGGTTTGACGAGAGCATAGATGGAGAACTGAAACCATTGAACGAGCTGTCTAACGGAAAGGTAAAGCAGTGATAATACTCTCAATATAAACTGATATTGATTTTTTTTTTTTTTTTAGGTGGCTGCCCCCTCCACTCCACAGCAGCACATTGGCTAACTTCTGTGTCAGACTTCAGCTTACTACTTCAAACTGGGGGTGTACCAATTGACATTGTCTGTATCTAACACACTGACTTTGGATAAGTACCCCATACAACCCCTCTTTAAATCCAAACTATCCCTTTAATACCAAACCTAATTCAGTCAGGTAGCGGTTTAATGGCAACTATCAAATAACAATGGGTGGATATAAAGATGTTATTTAAAGATCCATGCTGTCCAAAGTGCATGTCTTTCATCCTAAACGTAATTCAAACAAAATTATTCCATTTTTCTTCTGATTGTTCGTCCAAATTCCAGCTCAGTGCTGACTGACTAAGGCTGCAGGAAAATCTCCAAAGCTAAAGCGTTACAGTTTGATATTGGCTGGATGGCTGGAACTGTGGGCTACTGGAGGCAGAAATGCATGATGAACCCAAAGATGACTGAATCTCCACCATTTTCTGTTTCCAAAACTCCACCTTAATTCTAAATGTGATCTTTCTTTCTTTCTGAAACAATCCAAAACATTATTCAAACTGCAGACAGGTTCTATTCAACCATCAGTTCTAATGACGTATCTTGCTCTTTAAAGCCAGAAATAAATTAGCTTCAATAAATAGTTTCAGGCCCAACATTTAAATCCTCCCTGAATTTATGCCAACTAAAGACAAACCAACCAATATGAACCTTATTTTCATCCAGACAACATCAAGTTTCCATCCCTTTCTCCAGAAATTACATTAATACATTTATACTTATAATTTATACACTGTCAGTGTACGTACACTTAAAGTGTTTGTTTTTGTCACTGACAGGCTCAGAGTGTTGTCTGGAAACATTATGGAAAGGATCTTTACAGAGACAGGCCTTTTTGTGAAAGAGTTACAGTCCTTTTTATTTAACTAGAATACGCTCCAAACTCTCTCGGCAAACCCACCACACTCCATTTACATAAACAGTCATTTCAGCGTGTATAGAGGCAGCTTATTTTCACATCTAACTGGGCGAATTAGGGTTTATTTCAACCAAACCAGAGTTGGTGATTCATGGAACAGTGGAAAGACAAACCATGATGGCTATTGTGAGTTTTGTTTTGTTTTTGTCAACTTTGAATGAAGTGCGTTTTATGATAATAAAATAACTGTTTATTTGAATGGAGTCTGGTGGGCTTGGTGATAGCAATTCCGACAATTTTCACATTGCGTCACTTGCGCGAGTTTAAACGCCAGAATATTTTGTGTAAACTCGCTTCAAAAGCACAAATAACTTGCCTCATGCGTGCGTGAAATCGAATACAGGTCTTCTGGCAGTACCTCCTCAGCACCATACGTCCATGAAGGATCTCAGTGCTGATTGGCTAAAGCTGTGCAAACTGGTGGCTACAGCCAGTCAGCATTCAGCAAGTTCATATTTTTTAGCTATTGTGAAAAAGTGTAAGATGTGATCGCTTCATTCACCCTGCTTAATTTCGCATATTTCGTGTCATTCGTGTTGCGACCATCGCACCGCGCAGCAGGAATTTGCTAATTGCGTCTTCACATTGATTTTACATGTAATTCACTTGCAAGAATTGTTGTACTCGTGTTCGGCGTTACCACAACATCAGTGACAAAAACAAACACTTTGAGTGGACGTGCATTAACAGGGTGCAGCTGACCCAAGTGGTTAGACTGCAGCCTTTTTCAAAGCTGCCCGCTGCAGCAATCTCACTCAATACTGGACCAGTTTCAACACCTGTTGTTCCAATTAGTCAATCAGACACAAAAACATGCAAGGTCCAGGTTGAAAAATCCAAAAGTTACCTTGTAACACTACAGACTGGGGTCCATGTGTTGAGCACTACATGTGGTCAGCTTTAAGCTGCCAGTATATATGCCTAAAGAAGTTCTTGTTGTATGGCCCCACCGCACACCTTTCCGACATCAGATTGTTTACACCCACTTCACATGGGAAGATGTGAGGGTTTGAACTTCTCTCTTTCCTCATTCTTCACACAACTACTTCCATCACTTTTCATGTGAACAACTGAGAACAACACCATGAATTTCTCCAGGAGAGACTGTCTGAGGATGCGCTCCATTATCTCAAATTCAACATGACCTACTCGTTATATTTTGACACTTGGGCAGAAGCCCCCTGCATTATTTAAGTGACACAGTAGGCAGCCTTTTGAATTGTGTCTTGACGCAGAACAGGTCGCTGTTAAGTCACATGACTAATGCCGGGTTCAGACTACACTACATTTTGTCCATTCTGACAGTCACTATGTCAGATTAGGTGATTATGGAGTCATTAAATCTTGCTGTGACTTGGCCGACAGACATGACAGACTACTAGAGCTTGAACGCATCACAATGTAATTCAGTGCAACTCCATAAGCTGTTAAGACCCAGACACACCAAACCGACCTCAGAGAACTAGCAGCAATAAACCAGTGTTCTGCCAATAAATCAGTGGGCTCATTAGATGCTCCAGTGTTCACATGTCCAGGCCCCAAACTCTCACCCAGATCAGGCTTTCTCTTGTTCCTACCAATCATCCAACAGCTCATCCACCTCCATCACACTAGAGGCATTCCTAACAACAAGCCCCCAGTTAAAGGGACATTCGGTGTTTTCTTTTTTCCCCTATCCCTCTCCATAGTGGCATCATTATAAGAGCCTATTATGGCGTTACAGAGGCCGACTCACAGACTAAATGCCTTGTTTCTGTCCGCCATGGGAGCCTTCTATAGAGCCGCAACTCCCTCCTTCAACAGAGAGGCCCCTTCATCATGCTGCCCTCCTCCTCCTCCTCCTCCTCTCATCCTCCTCACTCTCTTCTCCCTCAGACACAGACAAGCCTTTATCTGCCCATCATGTGCTCGCTCTCTCTTTCTCTTTTTTCTCCAGCCTGACCCTGTTTTTCACAGCGAACAGGCATGCCGGTTAGGATTTGGGGGGGAACACACACACACACACACACGCAGAGCAAGAGGGGAAAAGGCTGATTTGGAAAGCCAGCTAAATATTTTATCCATGGCCACGCTATCTGTCTGTGTAGCTTAATACCGATTTGATGTTATCTCCTAAGTCTTTCCAGCAGAGGGTTTTTTTCATATTTTATTTTCTGATCAAATAATCTCTTCATATCTGCTGTGCAACATCTAAACTGTGCACCATGTCATCTCGTTGTCTTTTCTCTAGCTCTGTGGCTAGTAGACGTGTAGACGTTGGACTGTAACGTCCAGCCAATGATTGGTTCGAGGAAAAAGACCACCACAATAAAGAAAAATCAACCGCAGAGCTGCACCATTTGGATATTTGCACCAAACTGTTGTTTTTGTGAAGCAATTCATCATTTGGTCTAAAAAACCCCAAGAAATCTTCTATTATAGTTTCTCAGAGCACAAGATGACATCTTCAGATCATCTTCAGATCACTCAGATCACTTGTTTTACCAACAATCCAAAAAGGCAGCAGTCAACCTGCAGCTCCTGTGTTCAGTGAGCTAAAGTTACTGTTTTTTTCAATGGAGTCTGGTGGGTTTGACATGAGCAAAGATGGGGAACCGAAGCCGTTAAAGCGGTGAAAATATTCTCAATATAGCGTACACTTAAGCTGATATTGATTTTTTTTTTTTTTTTTTTGGTGGCTAAGATGCGTTTTGTTGCTGCTTCAGAAATTTCAAATGTCAAATTAACTCAAAACTCAAAAACTGTTGACTTAACATAAAAACATGTCAAGGTCGCAAGGGATGAGTTTTTATGTCAAGTAAGCATAAAGTTTTTATGTCATTTTCATAGTCCAAGACATTTGCGTAGACTTTACATTAAAATTTTGTGTCATGGATGGATTCGGGGTCTACGGTGCAGACAAAACTATGAACTAAACAAATGTGTCTTCAGAGAGACGATTTAATTATGACAGGAACAAAGGGTGAAGTCAGGTGACATAGTATAAAGAGTGAGAAAGTCCACATGGGGCTCAGGTTGGAGGATGGATCAACCAAACACAGGCCTTTCACTCAGGACACTGCTGTTTGTGTCTCGCCTGAAACCCAAAGTTGATATGACAAATTTTAAACCAAACCATGTTTTTTTTCTAAACATAACCACATAGTTTTGTTGCCTATACCTCACCCATGTTGTTTCTGTGCGTAACTGTGTTAATCACGTGTTTAAACCACAACCGTTAATGCAAATGCCTGTCACAGCTCTAGCAGTCATGTATGTAGTTTACTGAGTCACTGCAAACGACCTATTCTGTCATTAACTAAGTATTTCACTGCTGCAAAGACAGTCTTTTCATAAAACTGGGCTGTCTGTGCAGTAGAAAGATACAAATACTTTTGAAATTGGTGCTACATGACCAGAGAGAACAGAAAAAAAGGGTGGTGGCATTCACTTTGGCTCAAGAGGTAGAAAACCTGCAATTACCTGAATGCACTGCGCTACAGACCAATAAACACTCCCATCGGCAGGTGACGCAATACAAGTTGGTTTTGGCCGGCCCATCAAGAAAAAAAAGGCCCTATGGAGAGAGGGGCGTCTCTATGTCTCAATCTGCTTCTATACTCTTTGTATCTGAGTTGGCGGGCAAATGAAAATGAGGAAGTACAATCTGTAGTTCAAGTTTTTTGTAGGCCAACACGGAGGGTAGCGTCACATTGGTTCCCTCATCAAAAAGCACAACAGATTTTTCCATTGGATTTTAAAATTAAGACAATAAGCTCTATGACAAAAAAACATTTATGATAATTACACTTTTGTTCAGCAAGATAATCTTCACAAATGAAAACCACTTTTATGATTTTTGAAGCATAGATGCAATCACCAGAAGTAAACAGCTAGCATTAGGCTATAAACGAGCTACATCATGGTCCCATGACTTCAATGTCACCTCCACAACTAGGTTGTAAAGCCATGTTTGGCATGATGACGTTCTGTAGTCCTATTTAGCCACTTGATAGCAACCGCCTTTTTTAAGACACAAAAGCTTCTAAATTCAAAGTGGGGAACAATCCGACAGCCCATTGGTCCGACATCCCATTGTTCCGACCATATTAAACCCATTGTTCCAAAGTCCTGTTGTTCTGAAATCATCATGATGCCCTGTGGTTAAGGTTTGGTTAGGTTGAGGCACAAAAACCACTTGGTTAGGGTCAGGAAAAGATCATGGTGTGGGTTAAAACTAAAAAGAAAGTGGCAAACACATAAGCTGTGAGCCTGCTTCGCCTCAAGCCTTTCCCAGCTGACCCAGAGCCAGTCGCGGCGCACCATCAAGGCAGAAATACGCCCACCGGGAGCCGTTCAGCACCGCGGAGAGCTCCCCACACAACCCCAACCCCAGAGTTAATAACAGGAGGTTATGGTGTTTCACTCTCTTCTCTCTTTGACACTTGTATCTCGACCAGTAGCCTACTTTTGTTGTGTTTGCTGATCCTCTATGGTACACAAATACACTATAGCCTAGTATAATTACATATCGGAACAACGGGACGTCGGCCTAATGAGAGGTCGGAACAATGCTACGGCACCGGGGAACAAAACTTGAAAGTCTCTTCAGCTTGTATTAACCACAGACCTTATTTCAGACATCTTACCAAAAACACATTCAAAAAAACCCAAGATGAGGGAACTGGGAGTGAAAAAATCCAAGCTCATTTCCGGGTTTTAGGACCCATTCCTGCAGCACTCTTTTACTGCTGCCAATTTTCCAAAACATATGTTTTTACATCTTTCAGGCAGCCAGTGGCTTTCCTCCACTTCTCTGCAGTATCAAAAAGCAACTTGCAAAGACTTGAAATCTCCTGGAGCTGCATCATCCATCACAGTGAACACCATCATGTCAGAATTATGACACCGTTATGTGGTAATGAATCGCAGACTTTCACAACGTGTCTGCCTTTGCCACAGAACAATGAGATATATGTGACAGTGGATTACATAACTCGCGCTGATTTTCTTTGCATATTGGAAAAAAACCCTGTAAACTAAAACAAAACTAGAATTACAGCCTGCAGTTGTATGCCTCCGCACACACTTCCAGTTTCTCTTACACTTTACATCCATGTCTGTGAAAACATGGATGCTTCACACACAGAAGATCTATACAATCAGCACAGTTTCAAGATTAGAGTCACCAATTCAGTATCTGACCAAATGTCTCCCCTTCTGTTCCTGAGATATGACGTTGAAGAATGGCCAGAAAAGTGTTTTTGCAGAAAACTTCACTTCATCATTTTATCCTGTTAGACTTTTGTGTAACATTTTGTTGTTTTGTGAGGTCACAGTGACCTTTGATCTTCAACCACCAAATTCTAATCAGTGTATTCTTCAGTCCAAATGGACATTTATATCAAATTTAAAGAAATGTCCTTGAGATATCATGTTCACAAGAATGAAACAGATGCAAGGTCACTGTGACCTTTGACCAAGAAAATCTCATCAGTTCATTGCTGAGTCCAAGTGGATGTTTGTACCAAATTCAGAGAAATTCCCTCAAGACGTTCATGAGAATGAGAGCAATGCAAGGTCACAGTGACCTTCAGTTTTAACCACCAAATTTGAATCAAATCATTGTTGAGTCAAAGTTGGCATTTTTGCCAAATTTGAAGAAATTCCCTCGAGGCGTTCATAAGATATCAGGTTGACAAGAATAAGATGGATGCAAGGTCACAGAGACCTTTGACTATGAAAATGGAATCTGTTCATCATTGAGTCAAAGTGGACATTTGTGCCAAATTTGAAGAAATTCGCTCAAGGCGTTCTTGAGATATCGCATTGATGAGAATGGGAAGGATCCAAGGACAGCCCAAAACCATAATGCCTCCAGCTATGGCATAAAAAGTAAGTCTAAAAATAAGTGCTTTGCAGAATGATCACACAAGTCAATGGGCTAAACACTGAAAACCACCAGTGTGCAGTGTTTCCTGCAGTAAAACAAAGATCACCTCAGCTGACTCCATAAACATTTATTACATTTTTTATGAAATAAAACATTAACCTTCAGGAGCAACTTCACTGGTGTGTTCAGTGACTGTTGTTTAGGCTCATCTAGCTTCACTGATCACAAGTCTGCAGAAAAGGCCATATGAAGGAAAACTTCACATTCTGTTAACCCTTCACGGGGATGAAGTGAATTATTTCCACACGTTGGTTTCATGTGTTACATGGAATTTACAAACCCCTCATGATGTGCATGTGATGTGAAGAGAGTGGAGGAAAGTGTTGCTTTACATTACTGAACAATTTCCTCCTTGTCTTGCCACAGCAGACGCCATGTTTGATGTCTAAACAACCATTTTCCTCCATGTGCTCAGCGGATTTTTCATGGTTAGCTGGTGTGCACATGATGTTGAATGCCCCCCTCACCATCACCCCTCACCTGCTTTCTCAACTCCATGTTTGTCCACTGAACTCTAATGTCTCGTCTTTTCCCTCCAGTCTTTTTCTTCTAATTTGCCTCCATTGTTCATCTGCCTCCTGTCTTTGTCCCCTGACTCCTTTCCTCCTTTCATTCATCTCCTCTCCTCCTTAAAACGTCTCCCTCCCTCTCCTCTCATTTCATCATCCTTTACTTCTTTTGTAATTTAATGTCTTCCCATTTTACGTCTTTGTCCCCATATTCCTTTCTTTTCCTCCACTTGTCTACCCCTGTCATCATCTCCTTTTATCTCCCTGTTAAATGTGTCCTCCTTCACCTCCTCTTAATTCTTTCTCCTACTCCTTTCATTTCCTGTCTTCTTAACCTCTTGTTTTAATTCTCTTCTCCTCCTGAAGTTGTCCCCGTCCTCTTTCTTCTTCTCTGTACAAGCACTTCTTTTTGTCTACTCTGCTCTCTGTCAGTCTCTTCTACTTTAGAATATATCCTTTCTTCCTCTTTACATCCTCTTTTTTCTCCTCACCATTTTTCCCAGTTTCAATCTCTCCCCTTTTCTGCTTTCACTTGTCCACCTTCCTCCCATCCTTCTTTGTCCGCTTGCTGTTTTTCTTTCTTGTCTTCCTGCACATTTCCATTAATTTTGTCTCCTTTCCTCCCCTTAATGTCTTCGATATTCATCTCCTCATGGTCTTTTCTCTGTTGTTGTTTCTCATTTTTTTAAATTACATTGAATCCTCCCATTCTCAGTCTTTGTCCCGCCTTTCCTTTGTATTTGTACCTTTCCTTTCTTTTCCCTTTGAGTCCATCATCCATCCTTTGCTCGTCTTCCTTCCTTTCCTGTCATGTCCCTCTTTATACTCTCCTCCGCTCACCTGCCTTTTATTGTTCTAACATCACACTCTTATTCTCTTGTTCTTCCTTAATTTGTCTCGTCTGTATTTTATGTCCTTCCATCTTTCCTGTCTCTGCTCATCCCCTCCTCGTCCTTTTGCCCTTTAACTCTTTTGATATTTTAACATTTGGCTTTACTTATTCATATTTTTTGAACAATTGGAACGAATGAAAATGATAATAATAATAATAATAATAATAATAATAATAATAACAAAACCACCAATTCCCCCCTTTTCACCTGACCTTATTGAAAATCCTCTGTACAGGGTTCTCACATATTTCCATGGACAAACTCTCAAGACTTTTCCATGACGTGACCCATGATAAAAGTTTTTTTGGGAAAGACTGGCCTAGTTACGGTACTTTCTACACACGCAGAAGAGTCTCACTTACCGTGACAAACGCTGCCACACTAAGTTGCATATAAACTTTACATTTAGAAGCGTAAGACTTGGCCGGTATAAGTCCTGGAAAATGAGAACTGTGCAAGTTTTCCATTTGTATCAAGCATCAAATAAGTTGTTTAAGTTCATTTGTCTTACTTGACATTGCACGTCCTTCAATGGCGACTACTGAGCATCGCAGTGTTGATACTGAAACGATATATCGTGCAGCCCTACGTTAACGCTTAGTAGAGCTACGTTACGTCAACAGCTAACTAACCGTTGTTACATTATGTGGAAGGTTATCCCCTGAAGATTACGGTAACAACTAATTTCATTACAACAAAATTCCAAATTTTTCAAAGATTTTTGCTAATATCATGACTTCTCCAGGCCTTGAAAATGAGACTGTGAAATTCCATGACTTTCCAGGTTGTCCATGACTGTGGGGACCTTGTATATAATAGAGTTTATAGCCTTCCTTTTGTCACAATCTGAGCGAGCTGCTCATTTGATGATGGTGATAGAACAAAGAAATGACTTGTATTACTTGTTATTATTTGTTATATGAGTTAAGCATGAACAAATATTCTGATTGTTTGTCATTCAAAGACCAAGAAATGCTCAGTATCCTACATACTAGTGATGTTACTGATGTTTGGGGTCAGCCCAATTGCTAGAATGTGCTGACCCCAAATGTACGTATCATATCAACATTTCCAAAGTGTCATAGTGTATGAGCTGACTTTGCCATTGGGGGATGGAGGTGAGATGCCTGGGTGACACACAGACCACTGTTCAAGACCAACAAACGACAAAACAGGTTGTGTTTTAGCCAATCATCGCTGTGTCTTCCAGCAGCTTTTACCCGACCTGTCACTGTATTCCCAGCGGAGATTATGCCGCCAAAACCTGACGTTTTAAGCCAAAACATGATCTTTTCTGAGCCATAATAAGGTGTAACCACACGTTACAAAAAACGTAAGGTTTTTATGTATCCACTACATCATAATCTGCAGCTGGTTTGTAGAAACATACAACTCCATCATTTTTTCTGGTGATTGGATTGTTGGAGCAATAATACTCCATTTCCCGCAAAATTAGCATGTACACATTTTTGTTAAAGGCACGGGTAAATCAGAGTGTCACGTTTGGCGTCAGAGACGGAAAACAGGTCAGTAAACAGTAGAAAGCAGCATGGAGGCCAGTGGAAACTTTGTGGTGGTAACTTCTTTTTATACATCTCTTAATTATTCAGTCTTTCTTATAAGTTTGGTGCAGACTAATTTGGATTGATGTTTGAGCGCTGATTGGGCAGAGACTGACGGTACAGAGTCATTTGACCAGGGTGTGAATGCTGATTGTAACATACATTGTATATTAAAAAAACAGATGTTAGCGGGTGATAGCGTGGAGCGGAAAAGGGGGCAAAGACCACAAAGAAGTTGAACTCCCTGCAAGAAATCTTATGGATAAACTGTTACCAAATTCCAATGGGAGAAACCCAAATAGAGTTTTTCACTCACTCTTACAGAGCAGGTAAAGTTTCCATAATTTACAGCTGAGGTCAGAAGTCATGTTTATAAGCAACTCTCATCAAATACCCTTAGGGTAACTAAGTAACTAATTACTGATTACTAATTCACTCACCTACTGTACTTCAGTACAATTTTAAGGTACTTCTTACATTTGATGCTTCTTCATACTTCTGCTCTATATTTTGGAGACACATTTATTTTACAGCTAATTAGCTAGGCTACTTTTCAGGTGAATGTTTTGTTAGGTAAGTTTTATTATTTCTTTGCCTCCTCATCTTCTGTTTGGCTGTCTCCAACTCAGCAACATTTTACACATGAGAAATGGTATATAACAAACTCTAATGTATTTGTGAACTGATTTAAGTGTTTATTAATGATTTTTTTTTGTCCCACTGTGTGTCTGTTCCAATGTGTGTTCACTGAATGCTATAGGAAGGAGTCTTGCCTAGCCTCTGTAGGACCCAACTTGGAGGGCCTTGTCCTTCCAAAGAAGCATCCTTGACTTTGAGAAGCACCAGTTGATCGTTGCCTTGTCTTACCAGTCGATATTTTGTGATACCGGCCATTAAAAATACAAACTGCCCCACATGAGAGGTGTTTGATTCATTTTTATGCACTCTGGCATCTTATTACCCTTTTAAAAGTTTATTTTATTTTCCACATTAATGGCGTATTGTAATGTTAAAAAATAGTAGTAGTTGTTAGAAATTAGTATTGAGTAGAGACAGAATTCTTTGCAACTGCTACCGTTCAAAATGAGAGGATTTTGAGGTGCTTGTACTCGAGTATTTCCATTTTATGCTACTTTATACCTCTACTCCTACATCTCACCTACATTGTACATTTTATTCCACTAAATTTATTTGTCAACTGTAATACTTAGATTAACTTAGATTAATAATACAAAGCATAATCAACTAATAAATGAAGTATATTTACAGATTAAACTACTCAGCAGTATATAAAGCATTTAAAATGAGCTCAACTTTTAGCTGCTGCCTGCAACATTAACAGAAAATGTGTGTGGACCCAAAACTTGTTTTGATCAGTGATATTGTACTATTTTCGAGGGCTTTAATGCGTGAACTAAATGACCTTTTAAATTATTATTATTAGTCCTATTATTATTTTCAAAAATATACATACAGCCTATTTAGATCTCGTCATAAAACATTTGGGGCTGAAGCCTCGGAAGTTCATGCCGAACAATGCCACTGGAACAAGTTGTAACTGGTGACAAATACTGAATGAATAAACCCTTTAAATGACCTTAAATGTGCGCACAGCTGTTTAAATAGATGATGGAGTGGATTGTGAATGCTTAAAAACTTTTCCTTCACCCTCCTCCCATGCTCCATCTTTGTCCTTTTTACTTCTTTCTTTCTTTACTTCCTCTCCTCCTCCTGTCTTCCCTCTAATTCATCTCCTCTCATTTATTTTATTTCTCCCTTTAAAACTCCCCTGCTTTCCTCCTCTCCTGTCATCTCTCCCCCTCTCCTCTCCTCTTCCCTTTGTTATGCTAAAGGAAGCCGCTGCTTGAGCTGCGCGAGACACACAGAGACGCTTTTAAAGGAGGAGAGAAGAGCGCTCGAGCTCTTCTTCTTCTTCTGTTTTTTTTTTATATATCCGTCTAAGCTCCAATAGCGTGTGTGCGCCGCGGACAAGGAACATAATTCTAATGAGAAGGAGGGAGGGAGGCGCGCTCCCGAGGCTGAGGGGGAGGAGGAAAGGAGGAGGAGGAGGAGGGGAGGAAGCCAGTCAGCCATTCAGCCGCGCGCGCATGCTCGAGACAGCAGGTGCCCGAGCCCCCGTTAAAGAAAAAAAAAAACCTAATTTGCATTGCTAATGAGCTCCTCTGAGCCTCCTCCCCCTCCATTTTGGGGGGCAAAAAAAGCCTCTAATATGGCGACATGTTTTTATTCCTGTACTCCTTTTCCTCTCCTTCCAAAAACACAACAAAGATCAAATAATCCTCTTGGTGATTTTATGGTTATCAGAGAATATTTTGCAAATTTTGCAATAACAATAATAAAATGTAATAATAAAATGTAATAGAAACATCAAAGGAGAAGGTCACTGACTTCACAGCTGATTGGACCCTCACACTGTAGCAATATTACATAAAACACAACAGCCACTTTTCATTATGTGTGTGAGCAGATTCATTTGGGTTAATGAGCCAGTTTAAAGGTGTTTTTCACCATCAGATTTACAAGCGGGAACAATAGAGACTGAGTGTGACGCCACGGGGAGACGAGTCAGCCCGGCCGTCCATGCAAAGAGCGTTAAATGATCGATTAATCAGCCAATCAAGAGGGATGCTAGTAATAATCGATGGTGATAAAAGAGCAGCGAGGGAAGGGGGCTCATGGAGGGCTTTGACATCAACATCAACAACAACAACAACAACAACAACAGAGAGGAGGGGGCTCACACTGAATACCTCATTGAGCAAAACAAGTGAAGCGCCAAATTCCCAACAAGCAGCCCCCTTGTCTATTGTGGGGGGAGAGAGGAGAGAAAAGAGGCTAACACACTCCTCCCTCCAACCCTCCAACCTCCTTATAGAAATGATTCTGCAGCACAACAATAATAATAATGATAATAATAATAATGTTTTATTGTAAACAGAAGCATGTTTCCTGCTTTTTCCGCGCTGACCTCGTTTACATCTCACACATGGACGCCAGGCTGTGATTATGATGTGATTTCAGTCTGTCTGTCGCCATGTGCGTGCGTTTTTACACGCGCTTCGTCGAAAATGGCTGAGAGACCCTCGCCCCCCCTCCCGCCCCCCTTTTCTGTCTCTGTCTCTCTGCGCGCGCATTGTAGCTGTAATATCCTCAGCTTTATTACCCTGTTGTTTTTCTTATTATTCTCATTATAAGGGCGCATAAACAACTTCATGCACCTGTGCATTTTTGGTGTTATTCTGCAAGACTGAACGCGATGAAAACACACATACATGCACACACGCACTTATGAACAGATGACAGGCTCACATGTCAGATGCACAGAGGCAGATTTAACGGTGACCGTTTGTCTGCCCCCGAGCGCAACAAACGCCCCTATACAGCATGGAAATATAGAGAAATCATACAGCAGCTGCACGCGTGCTGCAGGGATGTTCTAACAACTCCACATGAGATTCAAAGCTCCCTGTTGAGCCTCACATGAACACTGAAACATATGAAACACACAGTGTTTGTCTCTGTTGCTCAATGAACGGCGCACAGAAACACACAAAGCAGACGCTCACAGCGGAGCCAGTCTGTGTGACTGATCCGAGCCATGTGACTGACTAAATCATGAAATTTACATTTTCTGTCATTTTCTTTAATGTCTCGCCCCCCCTGGTTGCTTCCAGAAGCAACGAATTTTTGGGCACCACCACCACCACCGCGCGCAGCGTCGCCAAACAACAGCCCCGTTCATTGTCCCCCTCCGCCACTCTCTCCGTCTCCTCGCGCACACCGGAGACCCTCCAACCACGACAAAAACAAGCCCCCTCTTGCACACCCACACCACCACCACAATCCCCAGTCAGTATAACCTCACCGCTCCTACTACTACTACCACCACCAGGTTAATTTGACCGTTAACGGCTAATTACCCGCCAGCTAATCGCCATTAAACGCGACCTGTAGCCTCCAACTGCAACCGACGGGGCGAATAAAACGGTTCATTTCAAAGAGGTGAGAGGGGAAATAAATAATGAATCAAAGGCAGAGATGGATGCAAACAGCAGGGAGATGATGAAAGAAGAGAATAGATAAATAAAACGAGCCAAACAAACCTCCTTTTCGTGCGCGTAAATCCGTTTCCAAGCGCGTGGAGAGAAAGGTAATAAGCTTGTTGTGTTGGACGGGAAAAGACGCTGCCGGGGCTAAATCCTACCAGCCATCCTCTCTCTCTCTCTCTCTCTCTCTCTCTCTCTCTCTCTCTGTCTCTCTGTCTGTGTGTGTGTGTGAGAGAGAGTATGTGTGTGGAGGTCTCTCTCTCACTGTCTGTCTCTCTCGCTCCTTTGCGCGTCTCAGTCGAGGTCTCTCTCTCCCTCCCCCCTTCTCCCTCTCTTTCTTAATATCTCTCTCTCCGACAATTGTGAGGGATGGATTTGGCGCGAGGGGTCTCGTAGCTAGACGTTGGCAGGTCCCACACGCGCGCACCGCACACACACACACACACACACACACACACACACAAACACGTACGCACGGGACGCCTTCTACTTCGCCGCTCACTCCCCTATGGTTGCCCCTAGCAACTGTGAAGACCATCACCAGCCCCGCCCCTCGCCTCACCATACCCCAGATCCCCCCCCACCCCTTCCCTAAAATTCATCCCCCAGTTAAGAGGGTTAAGAGAAAAATTATCTTCCAGGGGGTTAATTTGTGAACGGAGCACGCGCTTTTCATACGCGCTCAAAAGAAAAAAAAGAAGAAGATGGAGTGAAGAAGATGAGAGAGAGAGAGTCAGCACTCGTCTGAGCGCCAACAGCTTACAACTCTCCCTGTGGTGGCTGCTTCATTCACGTTTCAGGCATTGTTTTGTACCAGTGTGTGTGTGTGTGTGTGTGTGTGTGTGCGTGTGTGAAGGCAGAAGAACAATGGGGGCAAAGCATCAGGGCAAAGAAGAAGGGGGGAGAATAGGGAGGGCAGGGGGGTGGAGGGAGGTGTGGGAGGGAGCCCCCCCCCTTTCAAATATCAACCATTCAGAGTGAACTGGAAGATGATGGAGACGCACTGAGACAACATCCACACTAAGCCGGCTAAATTTAAAAAATTAAAAATGTTTGCTGGATGCTGGACGTGGCTTTGTTGCGTTCAGCTCACACTGTAGCTCTGTCACTGTTCAAGTGTTTACTGAAGGCAGTCTGTCCTCCTTTAAAGCTGTAAAGGCCCAGACACAGCAAACTGACTTCGGAGAATTAGTGGCAATGAAGCCCACCTGCTGTGTCACCTGACGGCGCCATGTCTCAGCCAAAAAAGTTGCACATGAACACACCACAAAGACTATAGTGGACAGCCAACCAGCATGTACGTCTGCACCTGTGTGAGAGGAAATAACCCTCCACAAAAGCGGATGGCGGTCGTCTGTAATCGTAATAGAAAATGGGAAAGTGGAAGACCATCTTGAAGGTAGTTAGCCAAATATCAACCAAAGTGAAGTGGGAGATAATGGAGGTTCAGAGAGACAACGTCCACACTAAGCTGGCTAAATGAAAAAATGTTTGCTGGATGTGGCTTTGTTGCGTTCAGCTCACACTGCAGCTCCCGTCACTGTTCAAGTGTTAAATGAAAGTGTTTCAGCAGCAGAGCGTCTTTATGCAGTCTGTCCTCCTTTAGAGCTGTAAAGGCCCAGACACACCAAAGTGACTTCAGAGAATTAGTGGCAATGAAGGCAACCTGCTGTATCACCTGCGTTGTGTCTCGGCCAGAAAAGTTGCACATGAGCATACACATGATGTTTTTTTCTTCACCAACAAACACACATGGTTATGTTTAGACAACACAAGCAGGTGGTTAGGTTTTGGAAAAAAGAACAGGGTTTGGCTTTATAATCATACAGGATGCGAACACCGCTCTCCTGGGTGAAAGTCGATGTTTGTTGGACCCACCCACCCCATTTGGACTTTTGTCCCCTTAACTCTTTTTGTCCCGCCGCTGACACTGCCAGCCGGCGTCAAACTATAAGGGCGACCAGTCGTGTATCCTGCCAACGTTGAAGGACGGCTTTACTTGTCTGTGTCTGACGCCGGAAGTCACTGCCCAAGCACCACATTTTGACGACTTTGGAGTGAGACAAGGTTGAACTCTCCACACCAGCAGAGGGGGGTCTTCTGTCATCGTCATTCAAAAAGGGATACCAGAAGCTAGCCAGTTAGCACATTAAAAGAACAGAGCTTATTCTATGGTGTGCCAGTGAACAGTAACACAAACCATCATAAAACGTCTCTGCTACAGAAAAATAATCTTACCTTAAAGGGATAGTGCACCCAAAAGTGAAAATTCAGCCATTATCTACTCACCCATATGCCGACGGAGGCCCTGGTGAAGTTTTAGAGTCCTCACATCCCTTGCGGAGATCCAAGGGGGAGCGGCCAGCACACCTAATGGCAGACAGCGCCCCAGACTAACGTCCAAGAACACAAAATTGAATCCACAAAATATCTCCATACTGCTCATCTGTAGTGATCCAAGTGTGCTGCAGCCGCGACATAAAAAGTTGTTTCGAAAAACGTCATTTGAACTCTGTTTTTAGCCTCACTGTAGCCTGTAGCTCTGACTGCTTCTCTGTGCTCCGCGCTCATGTGTGTGCACTCAGGGTGATCGGTGATGCACGGTCTCTGAAGAGCAACAGTCTCGTCAGTACTGATGTCCAGATTCTCAAATGCAGGGATCGCCAATTCCCAGTCTGAGCAGCAAAGACTTTCTTCATCCGTTGGCATTGCTTTGCATTTGAAACAACTACACCACCAGGTTTCCAGTGCTCGACTCTGGTATTCTGCGGCTGGCTGAGGGTTAGGCTCATGAGCTGCGGCGGCTGCTTCGTCCAGTAGCCTGAGTTCCGTGCATATACTCAGGCTCAAACAAATACAGCTCAACAAAGAAATGCTGTTCCTCCTCAGTTTCAAAGTCTTCAGACATGTTGGGCTGTCCTTTGCTAATCCTTTGCTAAAAGACCGTAGTGCAAATGATCTTTTAGCTCTGTGGTTACTGCTGTCTCCCCCTATGGTGCATGTGTCATGTGATGTAAACACTGGTGAGCAAAGCTCATGCTTTCGCTGGTCTCGTGCACACACGTGAGCACGGAGCACAGAGAAGCAGTCAGAGCTACAGGCTACAGTGAGGCTAAAAACAGAGTTCATATGACGTTTTTCCAAACAACTTTTTATGTCGCGGCTGCAGCACACTTGGATTCAATTTTGTGTTCTTGGACGTTAGTCTGGGGCGCCGTCTGCCATTTGGTGTGCTAGCCACTCCCCCCGCCGATTTCTGCAAGGGATGTGAGGACTCTAAAACTTCACCAGGGCCTCCACCGGCATATGGGTGAGTAGATAATGGCTGAATTTTCATTTTTGGGTGCACTATCCCTTTAAGTAACAAATTTGTCTTGGTCTCACGCTCTCTGATCTTTAGCTGTTTGTTTACTTTCCTCACTTCCATTTCTTTTCTTGTGCACTGAGCTGAACTACCAATCAGTGTGATTTCATTCATCAACGGGCGCCGCCATCACAAATGCTAATTCAACATGCTAATTCACAAACTGGCCAAAAACAAAAGGCCGACGAGGGGTAACTGCGCAGGACACACTGCACCGACTTGGGCCACAGATGCTCACTGGTGGCCCAACATTAACCATCAGCCGACCATCAGCTTTGTGTGTCCGGGCCTTTATGATGTCATTTTACAATATCTTATGTCCAGAACCAAAATTCAGTACTAATGTGGTGTGTCTTTTCCTTTTTTCCTTGCAGGAGACCAAATTTTGTGTCCTACCTTTCCTATCCTTATCCACACAGTAGTTGCATTTGTTAGAATGTTCAGGAAACATAGGAAAGTTCGCCTGCTCTCTTACTGTATCTTATGATACAATACAATCTGGTATTACGATATAATCTTACAAGCCTTTTTTAGATGTACTCAGTCCCTAGTACAAGAGTCTCTCGTGTAGTTCCTCTGTTGTGTCAAAGCCCTTTAAGTTTGTTCTGGATGTGTTTCAAGCGTGCTCCTGCTGTGTTGGCGTGATGTTTCTCCTGCTGTGTCACAGGGAAGTGGTCATGGTCTCACCATGGGTGCCCCTGACATGAGGGTCTTGACTCCTGAGCAGTCCAGGATTAATCCCCTCTTTTTCAGGTCATTCATCACCTCCAGTGCACTGCTGTGGATAATTGGGCCAGTAGTAAAACACTCTGAATTTTGCTGGGTAGTGTCTGGAAATGGAGCCCCTTTTCTTTGTGTCTTTCTGGTGGTGGAGTAAGCCTCTCTTCATCAGTATTTCAGTCAGGTAATCTTGTTCAAAGAGCACTCTTCTCCCTTTGTTGTGAATCTCTTTCTTTTTCGAAGCACCAGCTCTTTAGTTTTGTATTACAGGAAGTAGATGACCATAGACCTTTGGTTGGAGCCTTGCGGTTTTTTGGATCCAAGGGACGGGTGATGGTGAGGGTGGCATCAGGGAAGAACAGCTCTGTTTTCTAGAAACCTTTCTAGGAAATTATGTATGTTTTCTCCAGGAGTGTGTATGTTCTTTCTGCGCAAACGCGCCTCCAGGTCTATTAGCTGGGCTCACGTTCTCTTGAAGTTCCAGAGAGTGGGACAGCACCATCTTGGCTTTGTCACTCCACTCTATGGAGCACTGCATAATAGCATTTAGCTTCTGGCTAACCTCTTCTCTGAAGTCGAGTTCCATCTTTGGTGGTCCCATAGTTTTGGGGAATTCTTTATTCATGCCCAAACAGACCACCTTTATCTCAGTAATGATGTTAGCTTGAATAGCTTCCATAGCCTCGTGCTCAGCTTGGCAGTCTGCAGCGTCTTCATTATCAACTGGAGATTTATTGCTTCTCTTCCTTTTCTCCTTTTCATACTTCAATTAACAACTCTTCTACCTGTATATGCCATACTTAGTGAGGGGGGAGTAGGACTGTCTGGGAGCCCCTGTCTCATGCTGCTACCTGCTTCTGCACCATACCGATAGTCCTGCATTTGTTGAAATGTATTTAATAAACTTAGCCTGATTGTTTTGCAGCGTTGTCCAATAGTGATGTTCTTGTTGGTTTTACACAAGCGGCAACCCTAGGGGCTGATAAATGAAGCTAGTGCTGAAGTGCCCAAAACTGCAGTTCCTCTAATGTCCACTTGAGGCTGGCTCGCTCCAAGAGCCAGTCAATCTCCATTGACCCCTATGTTAAAATCTCCAACCTTACAGCAGAAATGTCTACAGCCTGGTGCACATTCTATGTCTCTAGCTAATTCTCCCCTATATGATGATTGTATTAGGGGTGAATTTTCATATAAGGCGCCCATTTACATTTTTTGAAAGACTGAAGTTACGCATAACTAAGGGCAGGCTGCTTTGAGTGACAGGCTGTCTGCTGATAATGTTCTGGTGTGTGAAATGACAATTGAATCTAAAATAATGCCCAGGCATCTTACTTTAGATTTTTTTTAAAAAAAAGTTTGCAGGAGAGTAGATCTCTTTTAGTTCTGGGGCCAACTTAGAGAATCCCAGTTTTATTTTCGTTTTATTGCTGCTGTCCCAGTAGTTAGCCTGTGGTTAAGAGGTAGAGGGGTCGCCTACCAATCAGAAGATCGGCGGTTTGATCCCAGTCCGCATGCCGATGTATCCTTGGGCAAGATATGGTGAAGTTGCTCCCGATGGATGTTCTGTTGGTGTGTGAGTGCCAAGTAGCCATGTAGCCTTGGATAGTGCGTGTGAATGGATGAATGTGATGTAGTGGAAAAACGCTTTGGGGGGTCAGAAGACTAGAAAGGTTCTATACAAGTGCACTCCATTTACCATTTACAGGGCATTGTCATTGTCGGGCTGAAGCGAAATAGATAGTTGCATATCATCATCATCAGTGTAAATATGAAAATTACGTTTATGTTCCCCTGATTATGTTACCTAAAGGGAGCAAGGAGTGGACCAAGACAACGTCCCTGAGCAACACTGAAAGGTAAATCATATGTTTCTCTTGCATGATCCCCAATACTAAGGAAAGAATTTCTTCCTGAGATGTAAGATCTGAAGTGGTTTAGAACACTGTTCATTCAGTTGTCTGACAACAAAAACATACAAACACGCAAACGAATAAACCACGAGTTTGTAATGATCACAGAGAGCAGAGATTTAACCGGAGAGTAACCACACCATCTGTCCCACTGCTCAACACATGTTGGCTGTGATGCATATTTTGTTGTTTGCAGACCAAAGAAGAAGAGATTTGGCTATTTTCCTGTTGTCCAGATTTTTTGGTGTTGACAGAGGTTTTTGCCAAAACCACCTGAGAGTGCATGCATAGACATGCACCATTGAAAGAGAAGCAAGTTTTGTGGGGATGAAGTCATGGAGACAGATGTTTGAACATATTCCTGTGATTAGAAGCGCTTTGAATTGAAGTCAGAATCGAGACACGGAGGGCAAGACGGAGATGTGTCACTCATTGTGTCGCTGAGTCTGAAGTCCGATTCTGAGGATGATTCGACATGACAGCTAGCAGCCTCCTTTTCTCTTCGTCCTGTTTCCTGTGATCTCCTCCTATAACTCCTCTGTTCTTCTGAGTGGAGGAAAGGAGATGAGGAAAAGACGTGGAGAGGAAAGGAGGACCATGATAAAGGGAGGGACACGTTTGCTTGCCTGATAAATTTATACCCTGCATGTCTTATTTTGCTAAAACATCCAGAAAATGTGTGCTTCTTTTTCATGGGGGGGACAAGAAACTGTTTTAGTGAGGACATAGACTCAGTGACCTTCCTGGTCCATGGTCCAGACCAAACAACCAAACTTGGTCCAACAAAAAGAGGCGGTCTTGGTCCGGAACAAACTGAAACACTGTTCAGTCGGGGTGGGAATCACTTGAGGACCCATGATACAAAGCTATCACGATACATGCTGAGTATTGCAATAAAATATATTGCGATATATTGCAATTTATTACCTTTTCTTTGAGCTGCAAATTATTTCCCCGAAGGAAACTTTGTCAACATCATTTTTACCTCATGAGATAAAGTCTGTTCATCGATTTTAATCATTTTTATTGCCGCAAAATGTGACACAGAGCAGACAGACTGACCAACACCTTCATAAAGCCTGTCAGAAATGCTGCACACACCTGACAAACTGAACTCTTAGCAGATTTATTGCCCTCTGCGAGGCCAGATTAAGCTCATGAGCGAAACACTTAACATGCATCCCACTAACTGAATGGCAATACCCATGTTAAAAACGTTATCTGTTACTGCATTGTTTGCTCTGGTGTGACTTTTGTGTATTGCTCTTGTTTTGAGAACATGTGTCAGCAGTCTCCTGTCCTCTGTCAGATAGTCACATATGAATCCACTGGCCTTGAAGTCCATCACTTCCTGCTCTACTCAAAGATTCCCCAACTGTATGCTTCACTTCCCTGTGCAGCTTGGGTACGGCTGTGTTGGTGAAAAAATGTCAGGGTGGAGTCACATACCTAGGTTCCAGTGTTTCTAGCCAGTAACGAAAGTCTTTGTTTTCAACAACGCTGTATGGACGCAGATCTTTGCACATGACGTAGGTGATGGACAGGATAATTTCCTTGCTCTCTCAGAGTTGGATGGTAGTTTTGTGAAGCTAAGTGTGTCCAGTGTTGGCTGATTTTTCAGCAGAGCATGTTTAGCGTTAGTTTTCCCTCAGTGGAAAGAGAGTATTTAGTCTCATATGACAATGACACTGATTTTATTATTTTAGTACCAAAAGTTGCATTAAAATGTATATTTGCAAAAATCAATTAGGCGCAGAAAAAGGAAAAACAAAATGAGCTGCAGTAGGACGGGGGAGGGGAGACCAAACGTTTAACTGACATATAGTCCAACCACTTTGTAAAGAGTCCATAAGAAAGAAACTCACAACACTTCCCATGCTTTGACAGGATGAGAGGGCCCATCTACAAACAATCAATGTCAAGTATCAGGAGATGCAGCTCACATAGGTGAGGACAACAGGACTTGCAGACATATGGGCTGGTCACATCCAACAATGTAGAGGAGTAACTGGAGGGTTGTTGGCCTGGATCCCAGTATCAACTGGGAAAAGATCCCTTGCAGTCATTTAACCACTATCGATATGTCCTCAGCAAAACACCAAACCCCCAGTGGCTCCTTTAGATCTGCTCAGTGACCCACAGTAACAGGTTGTTCGCACTCAGAGGACACTCCCTGTCTGAAAAAAGGCTAAAAACCAAATTAAAGCCATTCAGTTTTTACCTTCTTAAAGACCACATAAAATCCTCTGCTGGCCAATAAAAAAAAATTCAGATATGTGAAGGCAAGTCAGGCGAGTTTTAGTGCATTCTGCTTAAGACTCCATCATATTAAGAAGTACAGAGAAGAAAAACCTCCAGCTGTAATTCAGCGGCAGGAGTGCTGAGTCAGACTCGTTTCTGCTCCACATCACTGCTCGACCGTCTGCAGATCACTCCATATGCTCACCTAATGAGGCTTTGAGACCAGGAACACCTACACACAGACACACTCACACACACACACACTGAGGAACATAAAATGCTTTCGACAAAAAAGCCCCCCAAAAAAGATTCATAGCAATCAGTCTCTGTGTAGATAGTCAAAACACTTGCTGAGTTCTTCTGTAATAGTCATGATAGTCGGTTCAGATCAATGGAGAACAGCCAGGAAGTTGGCATTTTAAGGGATTTTTTTTCAGTCCTGAATCAGTGAGCCTTAACATGCAGGCTGTTGGAAGTGAGGGGGGTTTGCTGAGATTTGAACTGGTGGAGGATTTTGGGACAGACACACAGCCCAGCAGTAAACTGTGAGAAAATGACTTCAGGGGAAAGAGAGTCTCGGAAGTGTTTATATATTTGTAATATAGTTGGTTTGCTGACGTTAAAGTTTGGGCTTGTATAATTGTAGGCCAGAAAGAGTAACTGGTAAAATTTGCAAGCATTCTTCTAATGTGACAATTTGTTATGGGAAAACTTTAAAGCTGGCACAAATATTTGCAATAATCAGTGACATTTGCATGAATTATTGTGATTGCAGGATTGCAGATTCCTGGAAAGACTGATTAAAGAAGAAGGAATGACAGTGAGGTGGTTTGGTGAAGAAGTGCAGGACCTCACTGTAGTTTGAAGCTCATCAAGGTAAGAAACATTTTTTTTACCATCATGCAGCTGACTGAAAGCTCCAGAAAAGCTTCTGTGTGTAACTAAATCTGTTCTTTCCTGACTTTATTGGTATAGATTTCTCAGTAGAGTTAATGACACCATGCATCAGTTTAATGTCTGAGGTTGTTTTCACACTTGCCTTGTTTAGTTTGGTTGAATTTAAACTTGGAACATTTACCCTGTTGGTGCGCTTCATTTGGAGACATTGTTGAAGAGGTGGTGTCGAATCTGGTTACAAATGAACATTATCCAACTCAAGTGAAGGAAGCATTGACCCATTTTGGATTAAACCAGCTCCCATAGCCAGCTACACTACATCAGTATAAAACAGGTGGAGGCTGTGTTGAAGACGATGGGCACACCTGATGGATCTTTGGAATGAGCATGTTACACTTCCTGAACTGTCTGGACATGCGCCTTTATCCCACCTTGACCCACCAGTATAGAATGGACTATCCCACTTTGACCAACCAGTGGGGAAGGGACTATGCTACCTGGACCCACCAATGTAGAATGGACTATCCCACTTTGTCCCACCAGTGTAGAATGGGCTGTCATACTTTGACCCACCAGTGTAGAGTGGACTATCCCACTTTGACCCACCAGTGTAGAATGGACTATCCCACTTTGGTCGACCAGTGTAGAATGGACTATCCCAGTTTAACCAACCAGTGGGGAAGGGACTATGCTACTTGGACCCACCAATGTAGAACGGACTATCCCACTTTATCCCACCAGTGGAGAATGGGCTGTCGTACTTTGACCCACCAGTGTAGAGTGGACTACCCCACTTTGACCCAACAGTGTAGAATGAACTATCTCACTTTGGCTGACCAGTGTAGAATGGACTATCCCACTGTGACTGACCAGTGTAAAATGGACTATCTCACTTTGACCCACCAGTGTAGAATGGACTATCCCACTTTGGTCGACCAGTGTAGAATGGACTATCCCAGTTTAACCAACCAGTGGGGAAGGGACTATGCTACTTGGATGCACCAGTGTAGAACGGACTATCCCACTTTGTCGCACCAGTGGAGAATGGGCTGTCGTACTTTGACCCACCAGTGTAGAGTGGACTACCCCACTTTGACCCACCAGTGTAGAAAGGACTATCCCACTTTGGCTGACCAGTGTAGAATGGACTATCCCACTGTGACTGACCAGTGTAAAATGGACTATCTCACTTTGACCCCCAGTGTAGAATGGACTATTCCAGTTTAACAGACCAGTGGGGAAGGGACTATGCTACTTGGACCCACCAATGTAGAACGGACTATCTCACTTTGTCCCACCAGTGCAGAATGGACTATCCTACTTTGGCTGACCAGTGTAAAATGGACTATCCCACTTTGACTTTTAATAGAAACTGCATCATCCCACTTTGCCCTGCAGTGAACAGCAGATTGTCCCTCTTTGGCCTTGTAGTTCAAACCAGACTAATGAGTGTGCTGTAGAAGGCTAATTAAGCTCCACAGCTGTAAGCGGCTGTAATTGCACGTGCACACGTAAAGCTTCAGGGCAAAGTTGACGAACAGACCAACATGGTTTCATTTTTAATTCCCTCTTAAGTCTCTTTTTCTGCTCATCCCCTGATTCCTCACTCCTCCTGCCTCCCTCTACCTACACCTCTGCATTTATTTCCATCATCCCCCTTTCATAAACTCTCTCCCGTCTCCTCTCACTCCCCTCCCTCCTTATCTCAACCTCACTCGACTGCTGCCTCCATGTTTTTATATCTCCGTCACAGCATCTCTTCACTCTCTAATTTGGTGGAAACATCCTTTAATTTTCTGCTGCTATATGCCGAAGCAGAATGAAAACACACACACACACAGGAATCAACATCTGCAAAGATTTATCAATCTGTCAGTCTCTTTGTGTAATAAAAACACATACATAGAAACAGAGGACAAGCACACACTCGTACGCACACACACAATAAAATCCAAACACACACAGTCCAATGTCGTCTGGATGTCACCAGACAGAGGGATGTCTAGAGAGTCCTCTGCCTCTGGTGACAGCAGTGTGTGTGTGTGTGTGTGCGCGCGTGTGTGCGTGTGTAAACAACGACATGGACAGACGAAAAAACAAACAGAGGATGCAGAGCGACGGGGGAAAAAACAACAGACGGATGGCAAGACAGAGGAAGAAATGAGACAGGGAAAGTGCCAGACAGTGGCATAAAAAGAGAGGGAGACAGAGACGCTGACAGAGAGAGGGAGGCATCGATAGAGTAAAGAGAGGGGGTAATGAAAGAGAGGGAGAGAGTTTGCCTGAGGACAGTGCGACCAGCCTTGGCATGCCTGGCTAAAGCAGGGGCTGCTGGGTAATAAATAAAAGTCATGTCAGACAGACAGAGAAAAAGAGACAGATACACCAGAAAGACATATGGACAGAGATAGAGAGATGAACAGATGGATGTTAGGGATAAAAAATGGTGAAAGGCTTACTGAATGTTGCGATAAATGGTATTAGGGATAGTAATATTGTTAGGATTTTTAGGGATGCAAAATGGGATTTTTTTTTGTGCCAGTAGGGACAGTAAATGGTGGTTGTAGGATTTGTAAATGGTGCTAGACTGCATGGGTAGGGTAGGTAAATAGCATTAGTGTTAGGGATAGCAAATTGTGAGGATTTTTGTAGGGATACAAAATGGGAAATTGTTTTGTGTTACTAGGGATTGTAAATGATGTTTGTAGGATTTGTAAATGGTGCTAGACTGTATGGGTAGGGCAGGTAAATAGCATTAGGGATAGTAAATAGTGTTAGGGATAGCAAATTGTGAGGATTTTTGTAGGGATAAAAATGGGAAATGTTCTGTGTCAGCAGGGACTGTAAATGGTGTTTGTAGGATTTGTAAATGGTCTGAGGCTCAGTAAATAGTGCTGCATTGGTGGGGCATGTAAATGGCACTGGGGATAGTAAATGGTGTTAGGGATAGTAAATCATGAGGATTTTTGTTGGGATACAAAATGGGAAATTGTTTTGTGCTACTAGGGATAGTAAATGGTGTTTGTAGGATTTGTAAATGGTGCTAGACTGTATGGGTAGGGCAGGTAAATAGCATTAGGGATAGTAAATAGTGTTAGGGATAGCAAATTTTGAGGATTTTTGTAGGGATACAAAATGGGAAATGTTCTGTGTCAGCAGGGACTGTAAATTGTGTTTGTAGGATTTGAAAATGGTCAGAGGCTAAGTAAATAGTGTTGCATTGATGGGGCATGTAAATGGCACTGGGGATAGTAAATGGTGTTAGGGATGGTAAATCATGAGTATTTTTGTCAGGATACAAAATGGGAAATCATTTTGTGCTACTAGGGATTGTAAATGGTGTTTGTAGGACTTCAGTGGTGGGAAAAGTAAATGCTGGCTCAATTATATCAAGTAAGTCGTCTTGGGGACAGAAAATGATCATGGATTACTAGGACTGGTAAATAGTTTTGGGGATGAAAAATGGTATTGGGTTATCATTGCTAATAAATGGTGTTGGGATAGTAAATGGTGTCTGTAGGACCTGCAAACTGTATAAAACAAATAGCTTTTGGGACAGCAAATGGTCTTGGTTACCGGGACTGATAAATAGTGTTGGGGATAAAAAAATGGTATTGAGTTATCAATACTGATAAATAGTGTGGGGATAGTAAATTAAATAGGGCTCTTATCTGGTAAACAGTGTTGGGGGTAGTTAATGATGCTGGACTGGTAAAACTGTTTTTTAGGGCTTGTGTGGTGTTTTCATTATTGCAAATGGTGTGAGGGATACTAAATGGTGCTGGGAACAGTACTTAAAACTGTATTAAACTATTAGCAAAATGGCTTCAAGCTCACTATCTGCACTATGCACAGATTAGTAGCTTGTGAAAATGGACCACATGTATCATAATTTGACCTGATTTCTCTGAGCTGTCGTGTGAGAAATGTCTTCTGCTAACGAGATGGAATGTACGGGAGGTTTTGGTGAATAAATACCAGTGAAATTGGCTTAAAGTTCCCTCCAACACTTTTCTGTTTCGTACTGATATGTTTTGTTTTGCAGGGGTTGAATGCCCAATTCAGTGATATGTTAAAATATTAAATAAAATAATATTTTGCTTGGGTATTAGGAAGGGGAGAAAATGTGTCAGTGTCAGAGATGAAGAGAGGTTGATGTTATGTGAATGGAGAACATGGATGTGAGGGAGAGGGATGTGAGGGAGATTTCACAGTGAAGTCATCTCTATTATCTTAGCTCTGCACTGAGCGGGCAGCTGTGAATGACCACGTTTCTTCCCTCCCACTCATGCTATCACCAAGCATTAAGGCAAACACCTAGTGAGCTTTGTGTGAATGTGTGTGAGTATGTGGGCATCACAGACGCTCTGCACACTACTGCTCTCTAGAACATGTACTGTCCAGTATTGTGCACACTGAATTTGTAAAAATCTAATTATAACTCTAAAACATCAAAACAGTTTTTTTTCTTGTCTTTCAAAATTATTCAGGAGTGTTTTTTGATCTACATGAAAGCACAGTTTATTGTTGCCTTCTAAAATGCATTTGAGCATTAATTCAATTTCAATTCAATTTGATTTAAAAAGCCCAATATCACAAATTACCATTTGCCTTAGAGGGCTTTATAGCATACGCCATCCCTAAAGGTGCTGGCACACCAAACCGACATCAAAAAACCAGCGGCGACGAAAGCCAACTGTTGCGTCGTCTACGTCACCTTACTTCACCCTGTGTCAGTTGCATTTTAACACACTACAAAGACTTCATCCGATGGCCAAGTAGCATGTATGTTCTGCGCCTGCGTGAGAGGATATAACGCAAAAATGGAAACCGGAAGTCCGAGGAATGCATGAGATAAACAAAGTAACGGAGTGAGAGAGTGGTACATCCTGTCAGCCGAGGGGTTTCCTATCTGTCAGCCGAGCACCACAGCACCTCCACGGACTATTACATCCAGACAGTCCCAGTGTTTCCTCCGCAGGCTCCACTTCACTCAGCTACCCGCCAAACCTGCTGCTTCTTCCCACTTTAACCTGACTAACAAAAACCTAACCACATTAACCACAGCGTAGCTGAGAAGTCAATTATCCATGTATCCACTATGCAATAATGTATACATGTAGTTTGCAGACATGTACAATGTCAACATTTTGTCTGGCGACTGGGTTGGCATTAGCAGGATGTAGACATAATTTCTAGGAGACAGGAATGTGTGTATCGTGTCAAACAAAGACAACCAACGTAGAATCTGGGACTCCTCATGGCCTCCAGATAAAATTTTGAAGTGCAAACTTTTATTTCAAAGCTACATCATGTAGATTTGTGTGATTTAATAACTGTCCATTTTATATACAGTTTTTATATGAATGTTTATATAAGAACAATGATGTGACTTATTTTTCAATTAGTTCAAGAGTTAAACTCTGAATGCAGCATTTTCCTTGTATCTCTGTGTGTGTGTGTGTGTGTGTGTGTGTGTGTGTGCATGTACATTCACAAAATACAGCCTCTGTGTGTCTTTTGCTTCTACATGGGTGAGCATGCGTGTGTGTGTGTGTGCGTACTCGTGAGTAAGCTTATGTATATGTCAAGGGTTAGGGGAAGTGTGTGTGTGCATGTATGTGTGTGTGAGTGAGTGTGTCGTATCAGGCTCTCAGCGCTGCCTGTCAAATTCATTTCCCGCTCACCCATCCCCGCTCACTTATTTTCAGACGTGTGGTGCGCTCGTGCGGCGGCACGCAGCGGCTGTCGACCAATCGGGATGTGGTTCAGAACCCCCGTTGGCAGCAAGCGGCTCTGCGATTGGTGGGGGTGAGCAGGCTATAAGCGGAGGAGTTTAGCTGGGATTAACTTCGATATCTAATCAATGTTGACTGGTGGAATAACAAAAGGAGAGACAGAGTTGGGAGGAGGAGGGGAGAAGGAAAGAAAGAAAGAAAGAAAGAAAGAAAGAAAGAAAGAAAGAAAGAAAACAGCAAATGGAGAAGTAAGTGAGGGGAGAAGAGAAGGAAGACAAGGATGTAAGGGAGGTGAAAGTGGTTGGAAAGTGTATGTGTGTGTGTGACTGAGAGGGAATAAGTCAGGCTTGAAGGGAAATAAAAGAGCATGAAAACTGTGTGCATTAGAGGGGAGAGATGGAGCAGAGGGTGTGAAAAGAGTGGAGACAGGGGAGAGGCTGGGAGAGAGAAGGAGAGCCAGAGAGGAAGGGGGAGATGGGAGGAGAGAAAGAGCTGCAGAGGAAGGGGGAATGGAAGAAGACAAATGGAGTGAAGAAATGAGGAAGAGGCAGACAAGATGAAGAGGAAAGAAAAGAAGGAAGAGGAGAAATTAGAGGCAGGAAGACAGAGGGAGATGAAAGGAACAGGGGGAAGAAATGGAGGAAGCTGAGGAGAGAGAAGATAAAAAAGAGTATTGGAAGGGATGGACAAGATGAAGAGGAAGATAGTGAGGCATGAACTAAAGGTAGATGAGGAGTAAAAACAGGGAGATGAGGTGGAGAAGCAGGCAAGGAAGAGGAAGATGGAGAGGTGGTAGAGGGATGAAAGAGGAGGAAGAGGAGGAGCAGAGATGCAAAAGTAAAGAAAGCTGAACCAGAAGTTAGAAGTGGACGAGGAGAAATAAGAGAAGGAAGCATGAGAGTAAAGGAGGGAGTAAGAGAAGTGATGGACAGATTGGCAACAGAGCTGAAGAGGAGGGGGAGAAGGGTGAGGGACACGGAAGAGGCAGGAGCTGAGGAGGAGGAGATAAGTGGAAGAGGAAGAAAGGTGAAGTGGGAATGGAAAATACTTGAGGAAGAGGAAAAGTGGACAGGAACTGGAATAGGATGAAGAGTGATAAAAAGAGGAGGGAGAGAGGAAAGGGAAGGAGAATGAGGAGAAATAGGAGCAGGTAAGGACAAGGAAGAGTGGGAGGAAGAGCAGAGGTGCAAAAGTAAGGAAGGATGAGATGAAAAACAAGGACAGAGGGAAAAAATAGAAAGATGGAGCAGGAGGAAAAGCATGAGTTCGAGAGGGAAGAAGGGAAGACAAGGAAGGAGATGGAGAAGGAGGAGAAATACCAGAAGGAAGCATGAGAGGGACAGATTGGCAAGGGAGCTAAAGAGGAAGGGGGAGACGGATGTGGGGGATAGAAGAGGCAGGAGCAAAGAAAGAGAGGCAGATAAGTGAAGGAGGAAGAAAGGAAAAGTTGGAGTAGAAAAAGCTAGAGGAAGAGGAAAAGTGGATAGGAACTGGAATAGGAGGAAGAGAAACAAAAGAACAAGGAAGTGAGAGGAGAAGCAGAAAAAAGAAAGGATGAGAGGAAGAAAGAGCAGGAGGGAGGAGGGAGGAAGAAAGGGGAGGGGGTTAGAGGAGGAGCAGGTCTCCTTTCAGTGGCTGTGCTCTGATGCATGTCAGCGTCCTCCACCCCCAAACATCCCACAACCCCCATTCACATGAATTAAAGGCTGTGTGTGTGTGTGTGTGTGTGTGTGTGTGTGTGTGATGAGTCATACTTTTGTTTTGTGGAGGTCTTTAGTTCCAGCGAATGGCTTGGACTGCTCAGGGTGACAATGACACACACACACACACACACACACACACACACACACACACACACAGAGGGGTGAGGCAATAGGAGGGAAATGAAATGAAGAATAAAAAGTTGGAGGCCAAAGCGGCAGCTGGACACACACACACACACACACACACACACACACACACACACACACACACGACTTTAGTTTGGTCTGTTCCTCAGACGCATCTCCAGACATATCTGTTAGGGGTGTAACAACTCATGTATTCATATTGAACCGTTTGGTACACGGCTTTTGGTTGCATTACGGTATGCATTACGAACTGAACGATAGGCTGAACTATTCCATTACAAGCTGCTTTGCAACCTGCCTCCACCCCAGCTCCTCCTTTTCATGTTGTGTCTGACTTATCAATGTCATTTCTGTTTGTCATTGATGCTGCTCTGTTCTGTTCTGTTCCAGAGGGGTCGCTGCTGCTGCTCTCCCTGCCTTGGGCTTTGGTCGTATGCGCATGGAAGGGCAGGGAGGTTTTTGTGCCCTAAGCCTTTCCACGTAAGCACATGGAGGGGTGGAGAGGTGTGCTTGCTCCGCCTTAGGCTTTCCATGTATGCACGTTGAAAGGCAGAGAGGCACTAGAACAGAGCCATACTGCCAAATATAATACAGCAATGGAAATAAAGTTTTCTTTGACAAAAGTGGTCCTGACTGAATTATGTCCGTTTTCATGCATTTAAAACTTTAACAATCAAGGAGATTTCTCTGGTATTTCAACTTTTCTGCTGTACTGAAAACATACCGAACTGTGACACCATTGCATTGAACCAAACAGTGAATTTGTTGAACCGTTACACAGCTAGTAGCTACAATGCAACACCTGGATGCAAGGACAGTAAATCCTTGTTTATGTTCTTAGCAGCAGACAGAGTAGGGAATGACCACCTGTGGCTGAGCAGTTGAATGAACCCATCATGTAGTTGCAATACCAACACTTCTACTCTGGTTGAGGACCAGTTAGCTCCTGTCAACTGGTATAAAAGCATAGGGCTGAAAGAGTTATTTCTTTAAAGGTTCTGCAGTGATTTAGTTCTGGCCTTCTTATAAACATAAAGTTGGGGGACTTCTGAGAGGCAGATTGTAAAAGAATGGTGAGACTTGCCGCAGCAGATGCTGAAGGATCCAAAATTTACTGTTTACCTCACGATCATTGAGACAGAGGATAAAACGACTGCAGCAGGGATCACTTTACAGTTGTAAAATAGTTTCTGTGCAGGGTTAAGGCGTCTTAAAACTCATGGATCCATCAATCAAACAAGTCTTTCTGGACTCGATTTCGTCTTCTTTCCAATTCGAAAAACTGGCAATTAATTGTGTCAGAAAATGTGTAAGTCATGGTTGTGGAATCTGTCAAATTCTTCTTCATTTTCCACTTATTTGTCCTTAAACGCCACTCTGGGAGTCTGCCCATGAGATGTTATTTTGTTCAGCCATTTTACACACTGAACTGTACTTTATTTCAATAAAACTCATTGAATTGAACTGAATTAAGGAGAGGGAGAGGATAAAGTATTGTGCTGACACATCTTGTCTAACGAAAATGAGTGAGAGAGGCTGAGAGAGTTGGAGAGTCATCTATTAACATTTAGAGTTTTGAGCATCAAATGGTGTAATCGTCTCTCTCTCTTTCAGTCCATTTGGGTAACTGCTCTCTCCAAGCCACATTAATCTGTGTAATTAGGTTTGAGGCTAGTTTTACCTCCTTTCCTCTCCTTGTCTTTTCTATCCTCCTCTGTCTTCCTCTTAGTTTCTTTCTTTCAAATCTTTTTCTTTCACATCCAATCTCTCACTTTCTTCCTCAATTCCCCCTTTTTCTTCTCTCCAGCATTTACTAAGATTGTTTAATCCTCGCTTTTCTCTTTCAATCCCAGCCTCTATTTTTCTTTCTGGAAATCTTTCCAGCCTCATTCACACGCAGAACCTGTGAGTTTAATTATTCATGTTAGAAAGAAACAAGGAGCGAGACTTAAGAGTCTTCAGCCACAGTTCAATGCTAATGTCAGCATGCTAACATGCTCACAATGACAATGCTAACACGCTGCTGCTCAGCAGGTACAGTGGCATGCAAAAGTTGAGGCACCCTGGTCAAAATTTATTTTACTGTGAATAGTTAAGTGAGTAGATGATGAACTGATCTCCAAAAGGCATGACGTTAAAGATGAAACATGCTTTTCAACATTTTAAGCAAGATCAGGGTTTTATTTTTGCTTTGTACAATTTTCGAGTAACAATTGTTTCCTCAGTTGGTCATGTCAGTAAGAAATGGCAATTAACAGGAACTGTGGAGGTCAAGTTTAAAACTTGCAGAGAGAGCTGCTCGTAGGATTGTTAGAAAGGCAAATCAAACCTCTGTTTGACTGCAAAAGACCTGCAGGAAGATTTATCAGACTTCATGGAAGAGTCATCAGAAGAAAACCTTTCCTGTGTCCTCACCACAAAATGCAGTGTCAAAAGTTTGCAAAGGAACATCTAAACAAGCCTGAAACCTGTCCAACTGTTAAACACGGGGGTGGATGGATGATGCTTTGGGCTTGTGTTGCAGCCAGTGGCACGGGGAACATTTCAAACAAGAACTGAAAGACTCTGAGCTGGATACACAAAGTGTTTAGAAGCTGTGATACCTGCCAAAGGGGCCGCTACTGAGCACTGACCATGCAGGGTGCCCAAACTTTTGCTTCAGGTCCTTTTCATTTTTTTCTGTAAAAATTGAAATTAAAAAGTAATCTTGCTTAAAATACTGAAGAAATGTGTCATATTTAACTTTTTGCCTTTTGGAGATCAAGTCATCTTTTACTTGCTAAGATATTCACAGTAAATTAAATTTTGACCAGTGGTGCCCAAACTTTTGCATGTAACTGTATGATGTTTAGCATGGTCACCATCCTAGTTTTTTTTAAAGATTTGTTTTTTGGCTTTTACTGACAGGGCAGTTTAAGCATGAAAGGGGGAGGAGTGTCATATCTCACTTGAACTACGCCACGCTGCCCCCACAAGCTCTGGTGATACTGCTCTGTTTTGTCCATATCTGTAAGCTATTAAAAAACGAATACGAGCAAAATGTAGGCAGAGTACAGACAGATATCCATTTCCATCTCCATATCTAATGTTGAGGACAAATGTGCCCTTAGTGGTACCAAATCATGTAAAATAGCTTTTGGTTAAATTCATCTCACAAGAGGATGTGAAATCAGGTTTGTGACTTATTAATGGCCTGTTTCCAAAGACTGTGTTCCTGGAGAAAAGTTGTAGGGGTTTTTCCATTCACTTCATTACAATCGGAGTATTCTCTGAGCTAGCCTGTGGTGGTCATTAGGAAGCCACAACTTTAGGCCACAGTTCCTTTAGTCATGGTAGTTTGGTAACGCCAGGAAGAAGGTCAGTCTCCAGTGGCTGTGTAAATCAGTCACACGAGGATGTTTTAGCCTTTGTGTCCTCCAACCAGGACTGCTGCAGTTATTCTTGTTTGAGCAGAGGAGGAAGACTTTCAGAATCTCAGAGTTGATGCTGATCTGGTAAATAAACTCATCAGTGATCTTGCACAGAAAAATCAGCTGGTGCATATGGACGCGGTAATCTGCTGTAACATTAAAGATCCATGACGAAAAGGGGAATAAGTCTCTCAGTTTATCTCTGTGCTGTTTGTCTCTTTCTTTCACTCTCTCTTATTGCCTTCATCTGTCTGTCCCTCTGTGTATCTCTCTATCTCGCTGTGTTGCTGAATCATGGCAGAGCTGCAGGCGCTGACATGACAGTCAGTCTGGTAGCACTCAGACACAAGTCCTGCTGGCTGCTGTGTGTGTGTGTGTGTTTTATATCTGTGCTGACTAGCCCTGTCTGCTGTCCTTCTCCTCTCTGGGTCACATCCCCAAACAGTCAGCTGCAGGAAGACAAACACAGACAGGACATTTACAGAAAATAATAACTTTCTTTGTTTCTCAAATAATTAATGAAAACATAGGCCTCTTTTCTTGCATTATATAGCACTAATAAGCTGTTGATCATAGTTTGTTCTAGTCCTGGGGTTGGAATTTTGGTGGTGGACAGAATGTGGCTTTAGGTCCAGTTAACTGTCTAAACCATTCATTTTCAAGAGAACACAAATGTGAACAGCAAAATAATTACTGACACTGTGGCCTCTGGTGGTAACTGCTGTCAGACTGTTGATCCTGCTATCGATGTGTTACAAATCTTTCCTGTGTGGATGCTGTTTTCAAAACAGAAAAATAAACTTTCACATTTGTACATGAATAAAAGAAAAATATCTCAAATATCTCCAAACATCAACAGTGAAACAGTGTGTTTATGTGCACTCTCCTAATGTTAAGATATGAGGGTTAGTCAGCTGATTTGTGTTCCAGCCCTTCTAACCCCAGTTGGTTGGGTTGGCAGAGTAGCTTTGGGTAATGACTCAGAGGCTGTACACACGCCTCAAATTTAGATTCCCAACCCCTGTGCCTCAAGATCCCATGACCTCTTCTGCTTCATGATCCACCAACCCTTTTCTGTGTCAAGATCTGCCAACACTTTTACACATCAAGATCCTCTAACCCCTGCCGATCTAGATCCTCCGACCTCTTTCATGTGAAGACCCACCGACCCTTTTACACGTCAAGATCCTGCAGCTGCTTCCATGACAAGATCTGCCAACCTCTTCTGCAACAAGATACAATGCAACAGACTGCCTGTAGCATCATTAAAATAACGCCAGGGGGTTCTGCCCAAGTGTCAAAACATGATGAGTAGGGATGAGACCCCGTTGCAAAATAAGTGATAGCCCGATCATCAGATAGCAATCAAAAATTCCTTCCACCAACACCTTCACCACTTTGTTATTGGTAGGGACTCCACTGAGCAACTTTTGTAACTTTTCAAAACAGACAATCTGACAATCTTGCCCACCTCACACAGGGTTTGAATTATCTCTCTTGCCATCTCTTGTGTAGCCCCTTTTACATTGCCTGTTTAAGGTGGGAATAATAATAATAATAATAAATTTTATTTGTAAGTGCTTTTAACAAATGCTCAAAGACACTTTACAGTTTTTCATAAAATAGAGCTATGTCAGAATAAAAAACAGCAATAAAACAGCATAAAACACACAAACTTATACATTAAAAGCTGATTTAAAAAGGTGAGTTTTGAGCGTGGTCTTGAATGTTGGGAGGTGTGTGCAGATACGGATGGGTTTGGGGAGTGAGTTCCAGAGGGAGGGGGCAGTGATGGAGAAGGCTCTGTCCCCCCAGGTTCGGTGCTTGGTCCGTGCAGGTAGTGAGAGGAGATTTCCTTCGGATGAGCGGAGGTCGCGGGAGGGGGTGTGGAGGTGGAGTAGGTGTGTGAAGTAGGAGGGGGCCTGGTTGTTGAGTGCTTTGTGTGTGAGGAGGAGGATTTTGAACTGTATGCGATGTGTGATGGGGAGCCAGTGTAGGTTTTGGGTGATGGGGGAGACGTGGTCTCGGGAGCGGGTGTGGGTGAGCAGGCAGGCAGCGGAGTTCTGGATGTACTGAATTTTACTGAGGAGTTTGAATGATGAGCCATAGAGGATGCTATTGTAATAGTCCAGTCTGGATGTGATAAATGCATGGATGAGGGTTTCTGCAGCAGAGAAGGTGAGTGAGGGGCGGAAACGGGCGATGTTCTTGAGGTGGAAGAAGGCAGTCCTGGCGATGTGATTGATGTGGTGGTCAAACCTTAGCTGGCTATCGAAGATGATTCCTGGGTTGTGGGTGGCTTTGGTGCGGGATGTGGGGTCAATGATGATTATGTCCGATTTGTCACTGTTCAGTTGGAGATAGTTTGTTTGCATCCATGATTTTATTTCAGTGAGACAGTTGGTGAGTGTGGAGTGGGTGGTGTTGGTGATGGCTTTGGTGGAGATGTACAGTTGGATGTCGTCTGCGTAGCAGTGGAACTGGAGGCCGTGACGACGGATGATGTTGCCAAGGGGGAGCATGTCGAGGATGAAGAGGAGGGGACCAAGCATCGACCCCTGGGGGACACTTTGGGACAGGGGAGCGGTGGGGGAGGTGACTGGCCATTACGCCCACTCACCGTCCTGTATATAAGATACGATCGTAGAATGAGGGAACAGAGTTGTCTTGCCTGTAAGCCATCATGAGAGGTAGTAACGGTGCTAGAACGATGTCCGTATAAACAGGACACCTGGCAGGATGGGACCATGGCTAGGACAGGAGGGACAATTTGATGATGTGTTATGTATGTGACCCACTGAGGGAGATTTAAAAAGTGGCTGTTAGCAGCTAGCAGTTAACTCAAAGAAGAAGAATAGCAGCCTTAAAAGTCTGCAAATTGGGAAACAGCAAGGTCGAGGAACTTAACCTCTGAGCAGAGGATGAGATCAACTGTCATTCAACAGGGATGGTAAATGATTTTTATTGCTATGTTTGCCCATTGTTACTGTTTATAAAGCGCTGCCAACACGTATGTTTTATTTTACAGCATGACGCAACCATTGTTTGGTTCTGTGTAAAAATGCAAAGGCAGCATAAAGACAGGACTTTGTAGCAGTCCTATAGAACAATATCTGTGTAAAAGGGCCTTGTCTGAAACTGTGCACTCCTATACTTGTGCAATTATAACTTTTCACTCCTCTCAGTTTTGTTGTGGTCACAGAGTTTGTAGAAACTACTTGGCTTTAAGCATACCTCAGTAATTTGACTCAAAAGGGGTGATGTTATGAAACAAAAGAACTATTGCTACCTTGCGCCCCACAACAAACCTATTCTCGACTATCTCAGTCAGTGTAACATTCATCCAGTGTGCAGGTTTGTGTTCTCCTGTCAGCATAGTGAGAAACACTCAGGACTGCCATGGCCCTATTTAGCAGCGATGTAAATGTAGCCAACATGTTGCGAACACTGTACAACAATGAGCACAACATGGAGCGGCTGTGGAACAAACACACAGTGACACTGTTCACTCTCTCCCTCGCTGCTCTGTCAAAGCCTCCCTCACCCCCTCTCTGCCTCTCCCTCCCTTTCTCCATAATCCCATTATGTGTAGCAATGACCTGTCAGTGTCAATCAGTGTTGTTGTCATGCCAACCTCCCGCCACGGGCTTGCCCCTGGGCTCTTAGCCAATGGGAACCCTTCCTGCTGATTAGCCTGCGGTGATCTCGTTAGGGAAGCCTCGCCCACTCCAGGGGAGGTACACAGGGAGGGTGGAGGGGTAGTGAGTGATGGGCAGGTGGAGGGAGGGTTACACAGAAAAGAACAGAAGGATTTTCAGGTGATGTAACACACCTTCTGGCGGCCATGTTGGCCGTCCTGATTGGGCCATGATGGAAGCGAACCTCTGCATCTACAGGGAACTGATCGTCTAACCACTGACCATGTTTACATGCACAAAGTATTCCAGTTTTTTCCATTATTCTGAAAAAGACAATATTCCCACTAAGCTCTTTACATGGTTAATGAAAATGAATATTCCCATGTACACACAGCCGTGCACACTCCCATTAACGTGCCCATATATTACATCAAAATGTAGAAAAGTGGTTGGAGACACTTGTGGTATTTTGCTTCTTTGCGTCAAAGGAGCAAAATTTTCTAATGGTGGCCAACTTGTTGGACCGTGTGAACACAGCCTCCATTTGCGATTCCTTCAACCACCTTCTCGATAAGGCTGGCGTTGCAATATTTGCTCAAAAATTTGTTGATAGGAAGTCTTTCAGAAAGTTTAAAAGTAGGTGTGTTTCTCCTTCTGACCAGAAATGTGAGGTTTTCTTTTGGGCATGCATCTCTACTGCGGCCTGTTGGCTAGTTGGTTTGTGTACAACGCACAGAGCTGACTGTAAACATGCAAAAAGCTGTCTGCATCACAAACTCCAGTAAAAACCCCAGCTGAGATTCATATTCCAAATGTAAAGAATGCTCTTAACTTTTGTTGTTATCCGGCTGTCACTGACCAAGCGCCCGTATTCGACTACCTTGGAGTGAGACCTGGTTGAAATTTTCAAGCTGGGAGTCTTAAGACTGAAAAGACCCAGTACATCAGGAGAAGCAACATGTGGCTCTGTGGCGTAGTGGATAGCACGTTGGACTTCTAAACAAACACAGAAGAAGTGATTCAAAGGTTGTGGGTTTGAGTCCCAGCAGAGTCGATCTTTAAAGGTTTACAGTGTTAAGTGGATGAAAAGATTGGTTTTTGACAGGTTGGGAGTGAGACCAGGTTGCTTCAAACTGTGCTGATTGTATAGATCTTCTGTGTGTAAAGCATCCATGTTTTCACAGACATGGGTACGAACTGTAAGAGAAACCTGACTGGTGCGTGAATGCATACAAGCGCAGGGTGGTAGTTCTAGTTTTCTTTTGTTTAATTTTCTGTTTATGGACAAATAAAGAACTAAAGGTTCTTTGTTGTGGTGGACACATGAACTCCTTGGTTCATTGTGTCAGATAATGGATGGTGGTCACAACCCCATAGGTAGTATAGAGAGCAAGAAAGTCCATTAACAGAGGAAATTGCAGCGGCAGATGGGTCAAACAGACACAGGAGTTTCACCTAGGAAACTGTTGTTCATGTCTTTGTGGAACAAAGAGTCAGTGTTGACTTCTTTTAACTTTTTGTACTTATATCCTTTCCATAGTCACATTACATTACATATGTCACTTTACGACATACTTACAGCAATATGTAACAAACTTAGTTATTGTAACAGAAAACACAATGTTTTATCTAAACCTATCCAGGCTGTTTTGGTGCCTAAACCAAGCCATGCTGCCGCAACATAATTTAAATATGTGTCAGCTCACCTGATGTGTTAAGAAGCTGTGGTCATTTCACATATTTTTTGAGAGATCATGTTGGTGTCACTGCAGCTAATCACACACTTGACAGACTCGTGTGATTCTCAACACCTGGCTGTGTGTGTCTGGATGTAATGAAACAGTGAATACATTAAAAATAGAGATTTAACTTGCTGAGACTAAAATAATTGAACTCTAATGCACTACACTATGAGACACATAATTTGACTTTCACATTTCCTTTATTTCCTCACCAAATTAAGAGAAAAGCAGAAATATGATACAAATATAAAGGTGGATTTTTCCTTCAAGCCGGGGTTGGAGTGTGTGTGTTGTGGTAGTGGGGGTGGGGGGTTGCTCAGTGTTTCTTAGGGAAGTTTTAACCTGAACCATTTAACACCAGCAAGATTATTACCCATAATCCATGTTTAAGTGTAACCTCTGCTCTTAGCCCCTCAAATTTGTTTGACCTTTGACTTCTGTCAGGAAGAAGGTCAACTGATATGATCCCATGTTCCAGTTTTGGCGTCCTGTTTGACCTCTTTAACCACCTGTCACCGCTTTCACAGGTCAGACATTCCTCCAAACCAGTTTCTGTTCCGGAGAAAAACACAACGTCAATACTTTGCAAACAGAATCAGTCAGTGGTGATTTAAAAAATGAATCTTTACATATTTATGATTATGTGCTTTATTAATATTATGATTTTTTTTTCCAGTCTCTCCTCATAGAAATGAAGGAATGATCTGAAGGCAGTCTCTTCCTGTGCATTGTCTTATCCTGACTTAAAGTCCTCTCATGTCTTTATCTTCCACGCCTTTAAACTTTCTGATCCCGGATCACCTTCACTCCTCACCTCCTCACCTCCTCAGGGCACTAAAGAGCTTGTGTGTATGTGTCCAATACTATAGTGCCTTTCTCTGTTAACCTATAGTAACCCTGGCTCAGGTGGGGGTCATTGTCTGCTATAAATGGCTCTGGCTGTGCTAAGCTCACCAGAGGGCGAAGGCTGAGGGAAGCAGGGGAGAATGGAGGCCTGAGGATGATAGAAAACCAACAGCCAGACAGAACAGATACAGTTCTGTTGTTCCTGTTACAGCTGTTGAGACCGACTGTATGGTGGCTTCACTCAAGCTTTACATACATAACTGCGTCCTTAAGCTTCTCTTTAGGTTCTAAGTTTATTTGTCTTTCACATATGGTATTAGTACTTCTGTTTCAGGCTGTCAAAATGCCTCTAATATCCTAGAACCCAGGATCAGAGGTGGGTCAGGTCCAAATATTCTTTAGTCTATAGGGTCTTGTAGGATTCTGTTGTATTGCTACCTCCACCACCACAGGAGAAAAATGTTTTTTGTGGTGCTTATTAGGAGGGTGAGCATCTAATGAGTGAACATTCTGTTTTGTCCAATGAAGACGTCCTAATCTCCTCCATATGTCAGCAAACAGGCTGAGTGAAGCTTTAACAAAACACACACCCTGGCTCTGTTTTTGCGAAGCTTTGTTCACCTCCAACCTTTTTTTAGAGCAACAGAGAGCCGTGACTTGGGCTCAATCAGTATTCGATAAGCTCCCTTAATGTTGTTGTTGCTCGTAATATATATATCTGGATTTGTAGAGTTCACTCGTTCGCTGTATGTGAGGAAGAGGTTTCCTGCTGCTGCAGGCATTCTCTTTCTGTTTGAGCCTGAACCTTATTATCCTTATGGTGTGTTCAAACCAAACGCTGGAATGGTTTGGAGTATTTTGCAACTGGTGAATATTTGTCTTCAACAGCTGTGCTAACAGTTATGCTAACTAACTGGGTAAGGCAGCTAACTGCTAACTTTGTTTGTAGTAAAGTACAGCCGATAACTGGAATCAAGTGGTGTGGACATAGTAAACACCAACATGTTCTGACTCGCTGTTTGTTTCGCAAAATACAATGCAAAATACACTTTCTACACTTTAGTTTACTTATTGATTTTATGTGCAGTGGAAGTTTTCCATAGGTCTGTTTGACTTGATGTTAAAACTTCTGATGTGTTCAGATTAAATGCAATGCATTTGGAAACAGGAGGTTCTTGCACTCTGTATACAAAAAGTCAATTCATCGATGTTAGCTGTGGCTGCATGCTGGGATTGGCTTCACCTCCTAAAGAAGGAACACTGATTGATAGGTGGGGGGATTAAATTAGCTCTTGTGAACTAAAGATCAGAAGTAACCTGCTGAGAACTTCAACAGAGAAACAAAACAAACTCCACTTCCCCATACATCTGCCTCTACTGCCATAGTGTCCTTAAGCAAGTCAAATAAGCCTGAATGACTCCAGTTGGCAGAAGAAGATTGTTGTTGTTGTTCTGGGTGGTGTAAACACTCTGTTAGCTCGCCAGCAGTCAGCTGTACACTACAGGCCACTGCAAGCTAATCTGATGGCAGTAAACATGGCCTGATACACTGCCACCGGTTAGACAACAGGGCAGATTTAGAAGCCAAACCAGGACGCCACACTGAGCCAGGACAGTGACTTTATAATACTGTAACTGAAACCCAGAGCAGCCTGGGAAGAAAACATGCGCAGATGACGTTTAGCAGTAATGTAACATCTTTACCTGGAAATTAAGTGGACTAAAACATGCAAGTATGTTCCTATGACTTTTTTAAATGATAGATATTCTTATTTGAAACAAAATTCGGCAACCTTCCCAGGAGAAAGCTCTCAAATTTTTAGACAGGAAAAACTTCTATTACATCACCTCACTATACTGCACATAGAGTATATTTGGACAGAGCAGGCAGTGAGATAGACATTATCTCTCTTTGTCACAAACAAGCTTCAAAATATAACAAATATGTGTGGAAATTTGTCTGAATGTAGTCAGCTGCGCTTCGTCTTTAACTCATTAAAACAACCTAATGACCAGAAAAATATTGGCATTGTATGTTTATGCAAATCATAGATATGTTATGCTTTTATGTTGTTATGTAGCCTACAGATGCATTGAAACTGTACATTTCAACAATGTTGTGGTTTAATTGTGGTTCACTTTAGGCACAAAAAATACTTGAATATTGTTAGGAAAAGATCATGGTTTTGACTTAAAATACACGTTTTTTAGGCACAATCCCGGCAGAAAAATCAGCAATATCTGTGAAAAACAATCGCATTTCATGGCACTATCCCAGCAGGAACCACAATGATATCTTGGTAAAAAAAACAATGGAAAAACAGCACTGGTTTGCTAAAAAAACACCCATGTTTGGTGGTTGATAAGGTGCAACAGGTCCCTAAAAATCACTCACATTTGGTGGCTAAAGCTGCTGGAAACCCAGAAATGATTTATTAACTCAAAACCAGTTTTGTTGTTTGTTGGTCTTGTACAGTGATCTGAAGCTGGGCAGGCATCTTGCCTACATCATCCACAATCTACCATCCCCTCCACCTCCTGATGACTAAGTCAGCTCATACTACGTCACTTTAGAAACACTGATATGGTTACAGTAATGTACATGAATCCTCTCATGTCTTTGAGTTACAGAGAATGAAGAGGAAAATGTGCAGAAAATGCAAATGAACTGCTCTCCCTGTGTTGCTACCAGTAGTTTAATAAATGAGTTTATTTGTACCTGCCCCTGTCGGGTGAAACCATGCACGTCTTTTGTGGAGCAGGTTACACTCCACCACAGCAGGGTTATATTAAATTGGATGGTGTCACCAGCTGGTTCTCATTCCGACATCATTAAACACGGCTGCTTTGTCAGTGATTTTGGTGTCGCCAATGACAAAAGCCACTTTTTGCAGTGGTATGACACACTGCCAGTCAGCTGGACAGCACCTGTGGCAGCAGTGATGCTATGCAGATGAGTTCCATCAATGTGATATGCTGCTATTAACAATGTAGTATAAGGAGCTGGTGGCTCGGGGTGGGGCTGGTGGTGGATGGGCCCAACAAACCCTGGACTTTCACCCTGGAGTTTTAAACCTAACTACATGCTTTCGTTCCAGCGTTGATTGTGGCATCCCGGAACGCCAACAGCAGACTCAGGAGGATACATTATGTGTAATATGTAGACATGAAAGTCCACTGACAAAGCGACAGTATGTGACGACTTGGGATGAGGACGTGTTGATGTCACAACAACTTCCTCCATTTCAGACGGTCTGGCTCTCTGTTTCTTTAACAGTCGGAACAGTTAAGACGATTTGCTCTCAGTTGACGACACAAAGTCATGCATGAGTAGCATGCATACTACTAATGCTTGTGTGACCAGGCCATAAGTAAAAAAAAAAAAAAAAATTAAAAAACTGCTGCGATTGATGCACATGAAGTCAAAAGATCTGAAGTGTCCCTTTGCTGACTGCCCGCTCATGTTCAGACGGAGCGGAGCCACAGGTTTGATGTAGACGGGGTCACAATCCTGCAGTCCACGGCTTTAAAAGTGAGCTGCCTCTCCTGACACCGTTCACAAAGACTGAGAACACAGATTCATTCTACACTGTTGCTCCAACTCCTACTGAGATCTGTCCCAGAGAGACAGACCTACTGCTGAGTGTACAGTACACACACACACACACACACACACACAGCTTTCATCTCAGAGTGTGAGCTCTATATTCTGTTCAACTGGGACAGTGAGGTCTTAACTAGACTGGCCTAAAAACACTGTTTTCTCTCTTTCTCTGCTTCTCTTCACACTTCTCTTTTTCTTTTCATCTCACTGAACGGAGCTGTGTGATCTGACAGGAGGCAGCTCCAAGTGTGTTACACACACACACTATCTGTGCATGTGCACGATGTGTGTATGTGTGTGTTTATATTCCTATGAGAACACTTGGGTTTTATTCTGCCAAAGTGAGAACAATTTTTTGGCAAAGTGCAGACATTTAAAGAAATTTTGGTGCAAAGATATTTTGAGTTTAGCACAGTCGGTATTAATGACGCAGGATACTCCCTTAAGTCACAACATGGGCAGATAAAATGATACAAAGGGCACCTAAATTCATTTTAGCATTGACAACCACAAGGACCAAACCAGACTAGTCAAACACGCAAGTGAAGGAGCCTCCAGACTGGCTCTGGGAATGTGACAAGGAGGGAGTCCACGCAAGAGATTTACTTAAACAATTTATTAAGCTAACGTTACAACAAAACAAGCCATGGAGTGGGCAGATCAGAAATGCCAGCAGTGAGAGCAGTACATGGGAGAAGAGAGACAGAGACAGAGTGAGCACATGGAGCAGCTTTCATAGCCTGGAGGTGAACCAGGTGAACTAGATCAGGCTGATGACACTGCTGGCCGGAGAGTGGGAGGGGCCTCACAGTCAATTATACACTGCCTGTGTGTCTTCAAGATAGACAGTCCCTGAGTGAGCATGTTTTCATGTGACCGGCCATTTGAGTGTGTGTGTGCGTGTGTGTGTGTGTAATTGCTTGGTGTCTGTGGTCCCTGGAGTGCACTCCACTCGTCAATAGAGAGCATAATGTTGTGAGTTTACCCATAATGCCCCAGGGGACTGGCGGTTGAGTGAGCTCATTGCGGTTTGACTGGTGTACTGAGTGGACACTTGGGATGAGAGACATGGAGAGAGGCAGAGAAACAGAGAGAGGGACTGTGATGTATTTGGCCAGTGTCTGTTGAGTGGCCGAGCTCTGTTGCACAGACATGTTTTCATTCAAAGAAAATTTTTTATATTAGATGTTTTAGGTGGTCAGAATCTGCGGCAGCCGCACATACTGCATGTATGTACATCTGTTAATGCCCAAGCTCCAGGGCAGCGGGGGAAATCATACCAATCAATCAAATCAATCAAATCCAGTGAAGATAAGTGTAGTACTGAGCATTAGAGCTCTCAGTGTGACCAAATACATCAAGTCTGACACGACATGAACACAGTTTCTGTCCAAGCCCGACCCAAGCCCAAACCACAGCAGCAGTTTTGGACCTGAGCCCAATGAAAGTCCAAATTTCTACAGTAAAAAAGTAGATTTTATTTTATATAATGCCAGGGCTGTCATAAAACGCGTTAATTTCGAATAATTCATCACAAAAATTAAAAAAATTAATGCTGATATATTGTTTTCTGTGGTGCCCGATGACCCAATGCGTCATTGCAGGCCACAATAGCTTTTTCACATGATAGAGGCAGATGAGACGACGCTGCTCAGCCCATGAATCGAATGTTAACATATAAAAAAAACGTCCAGATGGAACTGTTGACACCATTCTCTACAATTTCTGCAGTAAGGAATTTTTGTACCATCGAAGAACTTCAAGCCTGAAATACTATGACACATCCGCCAAAATTAATTTGAACTTAAATTTTTTAAATACTTTCACAGCAAAAGTTGACGTATGACATTACTTTAGATTAATTGACTACGTTACGCACGTCTCTCCCACTGCTGAAGAGGCAGATGCAAACACTGCCAACCAAGTCACCTTGCAGCCCTCATCTGTCTTTTTTCATTTTCCATTTTCAGTTCATCCTTGACTCTAAAGCCCCTTTTACACTGCCAGATTTTCCGCAAATGTTGGGTCGTTTTGCCGGCCAGCTGTGAGCGTTTAGACACACAGAGCCGGATTGGCGAGTTGATCCGAGGTGCCCAATTTTCCGCCTTGTAGGGTAGACATATTGGTGGAACCCTTTTAGTTTAAACAGAACGAGGCAGCCTTCTGCAACGGGAGGGGCTGTTGAAGACTTGTGGGAGGGGCTGTTGATGACTTGTGGGAGGAGCTGTTGATGATGCCGCACGTGCGAGCCACTGGCGGTGGATAAACAGGAAACAGCTGATAGCAGGAATTAGCGAGCAGCTAGTAGCAAGAGGGAAACACAAACCTGACAGACACTGTAAAGATGAGCAACTGGGGAGACAAGCCCCCCATTGCCCCGAAAAAGGCGCATTCTGTATAAACAAAAGTAGGTAGGCAGCATTTTGCTGCACTCCCTGATTTTGTTTTTATACTGCCAATGCTGAAATAAGACTGATTGGACTTTCCTGCAAATTTGCACAACTCCTATCTAAAAAGGGCTAAAGCAGACATTTGTGCCAAAGTTGAAGACATTCTCTCAAGGTGTTCCTAAGACATTGTGTTCACAAGAATGAGAGGAACAAGTGTTACAACCCAGCTCTAAGGCTGCAACAATGATGGGAGTCAAGTTGAGTGTACAAAGAGTTAAAAGTTTATTTATTCACAGAATAACGATAGATAAACAAATAAATGTGAAAGTCAGTAATTAGTCGTGTCTGTGTGTCTGAAAATGTCTGAAGAAAAACCAAAAGAACAGCAGCTATGCCGCGAGGAAAGAGGAGATATTCTGTCGGAGGGTGGTGAGCTTTTACAGCATGATGCACACTGGGCCCAGGTGTGGCTCATCAGGTTACTGACGACCGTCTGCCTGGACCTGCATCCTGAAACAGAGGGAACAGCCAAGAAAACAGGCGCACCTAGTGGAGTGGAGGCTCGTCACACCAGGTCACAGTGACCTTGAGCTTTGACCAAAATCAAGTCAGTTGATCCTTGAGTCCAAGTGGACATTTGTGCCAAATTTGAAGATACTCCCTTAATGTGTTTTTGAGATATCACATTCACAAGAACAGGATAGGCAGACAGGTGTACGGACAACAAACAAAGTTAAACTAACTTTACCTCTGTAACTGTTTAATTCATCCTACTATCCATCTAAATTTAGCTCTAGTTTTACAAGAGACTTGAGTACAGAGGGTGCAGACACTGTCAAACAGTGACGTTAAATTGTTTTAGACAATATCAAAAGACAAAGGATTCCCCAGACAAACTGGTCATTTGTGATTGGTTGTTTGGGGTAACGAGCTGAGGAGGTTACATCACCTTAATGCTCTGCACAGAGGAGTGGACGCTGGAAACCTGCTGAGGTGGACAAGTCTCAATCCACTGTCTGTTCTTTTCTCCGCAGGGAGGGCCGAGGCAGAGCAGATTTCCTCCAGACTGAGTGATTGGACTCGAGGGAGCAGCGAGTCGGGTCAGTCCTAATCTACTGAGGCTCGGAGGCAGGTTTGACCTTTCCCCCTCAGGGAGCTGAATGTAGACCACTCTCTCTGTAATGTTAACACCCTCCTGTCTTTTTCTGCTGTCAACCCTTCAAACCAACTCCACCCCCTCACTGTACCTCAGACCCTGCTCACATCAATCCAGGTTTTGTCTCCGTTAGGTGAGACAGACTGTTAAAATGTGCCTCTTACACGGGGGGATAATGTGACAATATGAACTGCATGCGGGACAACAGAAATTTGTCCAACAAATTTTTGTATCTGTCGTCGTGTTTGGCAAACACTGCAGCGCCCTGAGAATATACATCCTGCAAACTGAGAAAATATCTTCACCAATATTTAGGAATAAACAAATACAGACACAATAACAAACACTGTTTCAAGGGGACACTAAAAAGTGATGAACACAGCTGGGACACTCTTGTTGCTGCCATGGTTTTCTTTCAGTGGTGTTGGGAAATGAGCTAAAATGTACTTGTGTTTTTTAGTTTTTATGCCTCTGTGCTGGCAGTAGCCGAAGGCATTATGTGTTCTGATTGTCTGTCTGCCCGTCCCAGTCTTTTAAAACCAATATCTCAAGAATGCCTTGAGGGAAGTTCTTCAATTTTGGCACAAACATCCCCTGTGACTCTGTGACTGATTACATTTTGGTGGTCAAAGGTCAACGTCCTATATAATGTGACCTTGTATACATCACTTGAATGTGACTTCACACAAATGTCCTATAGTATAAAATAATGAAGTGATGACAATTTATCTCCAAAAAGTCAAAGGTCATCTTCACTGTAACATCATCATGTTCTGCAAAAACATTTCTCTGGCCATTACTTAACGACAGATACTCAAATGACTGGTGCACGACCGCGAGGCAATAATTGTAGTTCAGCAAAGGTCTTCATCTGATGGTTTAACAAGGAGAGTTTCATGTCCATTCGAGTCAGTCAGTTACCTCATGTTGTCTATTAGAAACTTGTAATTTCAGAGCTCATGCCTTAAATACAGAACCCCCCCACCTGAAAACTCGACTGTGTATCTACTTCAACAGTCAGAGAGAAAAGGAGACATTTTAATGAATAACATTAGAAAAAAATCTTTAAAGTGAACCTAGCATGAGGCCAAAGCTTTAAGCAACAAAACATCGACAAACTGGATTCTTAAATGCAGTTAGGGTTGAATTGTCATTCATGACATGTCATGAATTGTGTCCTCTCCCACCTCTGGATGTGTCCTGAGTGATGAGATCCCACTACCTCCTCATTTATCTCTCTGTCTTGACTTTTTAATTTTCCCACTCCGTCTTGGTGTTTTTTAATCTCTTTGTTCAAACTCTCAGGGGAGGTCAGGTCGTCTCTCTCTCTGCACGCCTGTGTCTCTCAACAACACTTTCTCTCGCTCTGTGGAAACCCTTAAATTTGCAAAGATACCAAATATGTCAGGCTCAATTTTGAGGAGGAAATGTGCCAAGAGCATTTCTATTGATGTTGCAGCTATAAAGATACAGAGTTTACACAATGTAAAACTGCTATTCACCATGACAAAGTGTATTCCAAACTGTAAGAAACTTGAAATTTAAGGTCAGAATGGAGGTTTGTAAGAGGTCTAAACAGCTACATAGAGCACTTTAAGCTTCTCCCATCAGCTTGTTAAATATTCCAGTCAGCCCGCTCTTGTATCGATCGCTTTGGAGCATCATTTTAAATAATTAAGTACCAAAAACACCGACATCTTCCCGTTTTTATGCTCTGGATGCAGCACGTCACTTTTAATTTCCAAACAACATCAGCTTCCTGTCACACACACACACACTCTTCCCACTCTCAGTTTCCTGTCTCAGCTGTGCGTGTGTATGTGTGTGTGTGTGTGTAATGAGTGTGTTGACTTGGCAGTGAACCAGGCTTCTCCATGCAGCAGCCGGTTGGTCGGTCAGTCAGTCCTGTCACTGCGGGCTCCGATCCAAAGCCATTAGCCAGGGGAACATCCCGACTTTACCCCGCACTACACTGCCGAGACACAGCACACAAACAAATACACATACACACACGCATACACACCTGTCCCTTCCTACAGATGGGCGCAGGTAATGCCATGTTAATTGGTGTATTTATAGGCTGAGCACTATTATTAGCCAGTTGGTGGATGCTTTTATCTGTATTAAAGATCCCAGGAAAGTGATCAGTGTTGGTATTATAAGGGAGCTGAAGCTCACTAATGTTAGCACTGCTCCCCACCTGCAGCGACACACACCTGGAGGTCAGTGTGGGATTTCTCGTCACGCTAACTGAGAAACTGGAACACCCTTGTTTTCTGTCCATAAGAAAAATGCGAGTCTACTGCATTGTAGTTTGACTCTAAACACATCATTATAACTGAGATAACATTATTTCCATTTAACTACAGTTGTAAATGCTGAAAAATCTGAAGTTTGCATGTTAATATGCAAAATTTGTTCAGTAATAACTCCTAATGACTCTTTCCATAATGACGAGCTGTATTAGTTGTTGACGAGGTTCACGTTTTGTCAGGAGTGGGTAGAAACACATCCTGACTGAGAAAGTATTTTTTTCAAGGAACAAGTTTTTTTCATGTTCCTTTTTTAAAACTTTACATCTACTCTTTACTTGAGTATATTTTTTAGCGAGTTATCTACTTTGTTTTCACTACATTTGCCATTTAAACCGTCATTGCAACTGAGCCCAGTTGCCAGAAGAAAATGTTGGAATTGTACATTTCTGCGAACCACAAATACGTTACATTTGCACATTTCATACGTATCATATCAATGTGGGATTTTTTTCAGCGATTTTAGGCACCAAACATGGCTGTTTTTTAAGGATCAATCACATGTCTTTCTGCATCTTTTAAGCCCCAAACTGTGGGTGTTTTTTAGGCACCTGTTGCTTTTTTAGGCACCAAACCCTGACTCTTCCCTGTGTTTCCTGCAGGGTTTTTTTGGCACCAAATGTGAGTATTTTTAGGGACCTGTCACTGATTTTCCTGCATTTTTTTTCATGCACCACGTTGGTGTTCTTTAGAGACCTGTCACTGTGTTTCCCTCATTTTTTAGGCACCAACTGTGGGTGTTAATTAGGCACTGGTTGCTGTTTTTCCTGTATTTTTTTGGCACCAGACTTGGATGTTTTTAGGGACCTGTCATTGCTGTTTTTGTTTTATTTTTTCAGCACTGTAGCCTGCAAATGTGGGTGTTTTGAGACCTCTAGCAGTGCTTCCTGCAGGTTTTCAGCCCCTAAACATGTTTTTAGCAATCTTTGGCTGAGCCAGCCACACTTTATATACAACATGTCCCATGATGAGGTGCTTGCTGTGCCTCCTGAAAACACTGAAATCTCCGCTTAAAAACTCCTCTTGTAACCTCCGCAAGGACAATGAAGGAAGTCGAACTGTAGGTGAAAATGTAATTAGCTAGCTAATGTTAGCGACATTCATTTTTCATGTTTGACATTAAATTTGATGTTATGATTAAGACACAAGTTATTTTGTAGCTAGTGGTTTACTGTGCTTTGAAATTGTAATTCCAGCTCCAATTTACTTTCATTGCAGCCCTAATCAGCGCTACTTCATTTCAAAACTTTTTTTTTTCTTTAACATGAGTAGGTGTCTCACATGGTAATTTTCACTCTTACTTGAGTATTTGTACTTTTACTTGAGTGTAGATTTTCAGTACTCTACCCACCACTATGATTTGAGATATGCATCATCATCTACTGTAAGCATTAGCAGATGTGTTCGATATGTGTCTGACTGAGGCATCAGACACCAGTCTCAGAGAGCATTGATTGGATGATTTGCAGGTCAATAAATGTCTAGACAAAATTCTTTTCAAAATCTAAAACACCTTAACTTAAAGGTATAATGTGTAATTTTTCCACATAAAAATGACTAAACCAATATTATATATTTTGTTTAGTTGTGTACTTTGATTATCAGAAATGTTTCCAACAATTTTTCAAACCCAGATAAATATGAAATATTAATAAAAGTTATGGACCGTGTCATTAGGTCGCAATGGCGACGTAACTCCAGTTACCATAGCCATTAAATGAAGGAGAAGAAGAAGAAGCAGACCGGATGAGACGTCAGAGAATGAAGGTTACTGTTGCTAGGCTAAGCTAACTCGTCATGGATCATGATTATGCATTGTCGGTTGCTGCACCTTCTGACACTGAAGCTGTTCCGGTAAACAAGACGGTAAAACGGAAACGTACGGGTCAACCAAGCGATCCCAGAAGAATTTGGGATAAGAAGAGAGCTAAATCAAGGATAAATATTGGTGTGGCCTTTCCGAGATGGAGGGAGCTTCATGAAAATCTAGGACTACAATTCGACGCCAACCTCGCGTGTGTTCTACTAGACAGGTAAGCAAACATCTGGCTGATGTTATCGAAATAATAATCATTTCCACCAGTGTACTGCAAGCACTGCTGCTCGCTGGGGCACCAGCGCTCAGGCCAGCGGCTGGCTAACCACAACATCTAACGATAGGTTTCTATAATGCTGAGCTGATACCGGTAAATTAACTGCATTTATAAAAGAGGCAGAGGAATAGCTAAACATAAGACGCACTGAGCAAGAGAGAGCAGCAGAGAGGGAGAAGCCATCGCTAACTGTAAAGCTAAGATCTGTATCTGTTATATGACTACAACTCCCATGATCCCACGCTACTTCGTGACGTCATCCAACTCCGTCTTCTGTTATTGTTTTAGTTTGAGACCCCTAGCAGCAGAAAATTACATATTGCACGTTTAATTATCACCTGCATTTGGTACCTTAAATAATTGCAGGAGAGACAGCCGTGTGTTCCTAAAACATGACCCATGTTTGGGGGCTGAGAAGCTGCTGGAGAAACAGCCACTGGTCACTGAAAAAATCATACTCCATGTCACTTTATAAACGCTGATATGAAATGTATGAAACATACGAATGTAACATATTCATGGTTTCCAGACACGTACAATGCCAATATTTTTTTTTCTAGCAACTGAGCAGTGTTTGGCTGCACTTACACACGTGTGTGATGTGGGATGAGAAGAGACTTTTTATCAGACACATTATGTTATTCTATGTAATATTTTAGGATATGATCATGACAGATGATGCATGTTGCCCAACTGTTAAAAATCAATGAGGTCATCTTAAGCTGACCTGCAGAAATATTATTGTAACACTATGAGTAAAGTTCAAATCTCTTCCCCCGTTATAGAGAGATTCAAGAGAAGATGTAAGAGCGTCCGCTTACATTTCTACACTCAGTGAGAATTTGTATTATGCACAAACAGTAATATTGTTTTCTGGCATTGCTTTGCCATAAGTTGATCCCCTGCTTAATGAAATGAAACTGCATCTGTGTGTGTGTGTGTGTGTGTGGGTGTGTGTGTGTGTGTGTGCGCGCGGGAGAGTTGGGGGTTATTTGGGAAATGCAGAGAATGTGTTTGGGACGATAAAACTAAAAAAGAGTGTTTTTAAGGACGCTGAAACCTCGAGAATATGGCCGACAATTTGGACGGTTCATTAGTTCTAGAGATCAGGGAGTGTGTGTCCAGCCTGGAGCCACACACTGAGCACACTTGCCTCACAAACACACACACACCTTGTTTAGTTCAACCTCTATACACTCATAAGAGGAGAGAGGGTAACATACAGACAGCAGCCCACCAAACCTGCATTTTTCTGTTTGTATGTTTGTACCAGTAAACAGACTAACTCCATTACATCTTAATTAAATCAGCAGCATCTTTCTATCTGACATTCTCTTTAAATTCCACTAGAACCTCTGTGTACATTTTAAATCAGATTAACCGCAGCAGTGTAACAGTCGTCTGCTGCTGCTGCTGGATTTAAATTAAATCAATGCAATAATTCAGTTTGCCACTGTTTTTTTTCTTTACATCTGTTCAGGCAAAGCGACAAAGTATAGACTGTTTTTGAAAACTCTGTTCAGCCCAGATCTTTAATAAGAAACGGTCAGGATGTAGAAGAACATGGTGGCCATTATTTGGCTATATCCTGATTTGAATAGAGATGGGACGTGTCTATATGCTGCAGGACTGAAGGGGGTTTTGTGTGAAATGGATGCAGCTGAGGTCTCCATTATACAACAACACAGCCTGTGTGCTCTGCATAAATACGCAGTGAAATATCTAAAATTACTGAACACAGCAGCTCCAGAGCTGGAATGTGACTGGAATCTGTCCTCCCTCCATCTCTTCTTTCAGTTCTCTCTTTTTCCTCAGTAATGTTGAGTTCACTGTCAGTTTTACAAATGTGGGTTTGAGTGTGCTTATTTCAGAGACCAGATCTGCACAATTCTGTACATTCACAACAACAACAAAAAATCTCTATGCACAATAACAGAAATATCGACACATATATACATTTTTGTCCACTGTCCGTCCATCCTTCCATCCATCCATCCATCCTTCCATCCATCCATCCATCCATCCATCCATCCATCCATCCATCCATATCTGCTTATCCTGGGCCGGGTCATGGGAGCAGCAGGTTGAGCAAAGTACTTCAGACGTCCCTGTTCCCAGCAACACTTTCTCCTGGGGGATCTAGAGGCCTTCCCAGGTCAGATAAGATATATAAAACCCCTCCAGCGTGTTCTGGGTCTGCCCCGGGGCCTCCTACCAGTCAGACATGCCCTCTTATAAGAGGCACCCAGGAGGATCCTGATCAGATGCCTGAACCACCTCATATGGCCCTTTTCAGCTTGAATGAGCAGCGGCTCTTACAGAGCATTACACGGTCAGGCTCCCTCTCTTGTAGCTGAACTACTTCACCCGTGATCAACGGTTTACACTCTTTGATAATATACATTTGTTGTCTGTCCCTCACACTCGCTTAAAGACATGTGGTGTTCAAACTTTTGCAAGTGTAGCCCCTAAATTTTGGAATTCATTACCTGCTGCCTTACAATCTGCTGAATCTGTGGTTTCTTTTAAAGACCAACTAAAAACGCACCTGTTTAGACAGGTGTTTGGGTAATTTATACGTACCAGAGCTGTACTTTTTCAAATTTTTTGTGTGTTGGTGTGAAGTTTGAATTCTTCTTTTTTGTTGTGTGTGTGCAAATAGTTTTGTTAGTTGTGCACTTCTAACAACGTAGCTCAGGTAGTCACTTTGTCTCTATGATTTCTTTCTTGTTGTATATTGCCCTTGTGAAGAACTTTGTGACCTATGTCTGCGAAAAATATATAAATAAATCTTACTTACTTACTTTACTCTTCTCCGAGCTCCCTCCAGATGTCTGAGCTCCTCACCCTCTCCCTAAGGCAGAAACCTATTCTGGCCACTTGTATCGGCGATCTCCTTCCTTCAGTCACTACCCAGAGCTCATGACCATATGTGAGGGTTGGGATGTAGATGGGCCTGTAAATCGAAAACTTCTGGCTCAGCTCCTTCTTCACCACAAAGGTCTGTCACAGTGCCCATATCACTGCTGATGCTGCACTAAACTGCCTGTCTATCTCACGCTCCATTCTACCTTCACTCGTGAACAAGACCTTGAGATACTTGAACTCCTTCGCTTGGGGCAGTAACTCTCTCCCAACCCAGAGTTTTCAGGCAGAGAACCACGTCCTCAGATGTGGAGGTGCTGACTCTCATCCCGACCGCTTCACATTTGGCTACAAACCGCCCCAGTGCATGCTGGAGGTCACGGTGTGATGAAGCCAACAGAGCAACATCATCTGCAAAAAGCAGAGATGCAATTCTGAGGTCCTTTATTTTGAAGCAGCTAGAAAAAACTTATACATGTTTAAACCACATTGGAACAGTTGTAAATATTGTAGGGGGGAAAGTATGAGCAGAATCAGCCACAGTGAGGTTTTAGATGACGAGTTGTAGAGCTCAACATGTCATCAAGTTAAACTGCTTTATTTTATTTTTCTGGTGTATATGGGCAGCTATAATTGTGCACCAGACCCTTGTAAAAGAAAAAGTTGTATTCCCATGTTCCCTGAGGAGCTCTGTAGCTAATTAAAAATTGTTTTTGTTGTCATCGTGTGTTAGTGTTATGTCTTTTGTGTCTAATGACTCCCTTGAAACTGAGATGACTGATCTCAAGAGGTCCATCCTTGAACTTTGTTTGAAACAAAGAACACTGGAGCTTGTGAATCTGGAGCAACTAGAAAATTATTTTAAAGGGACAGTTCAGCCTAAAACCAAAAATACTTAATATTTACTTACTTAATATTTTTTCTCTCCCATGTGGTGCTATTTTCAGTCTAGGTTGTTTTGGTGTGAGTTGCAAAGCATTGGAGATATCAGCTGTAAAGATGTCTGCCTTCTCTCCAATACAATGGAACTAGATGGCACCAAAAGTTTTAAAAAACTCAATAGCAATGTCTCTTGCTCAGGATAATCCACAGACCTTGTTGTGAGCAGTTTCATGTAGGAACTACTTTCTTTTACCGAACCACACCTGCCAACTATTTCACCACGCAGAAGGAAGTGTGGATGTACTGCTAGCTCACCTAGCACCACTGAGCTAGCTACATCTTGCCCTGTCACGAGCACGAGCTGTCCATGAGTAGATGCACTCTTCCTACATCACAATGATTCAGTTGCTGTCGAGTTTTTCAAATGTATTTTTTATTCTAGTTTCTGGTGCACTGCAAGCCGAGTGCCATCTAGTTACATTACATTAGAGAAAGGGCAGACATCTCTACGTCCAGTGTAACACTCCAGCACCAAAACTATCTAGATTGATTAATAGCAACAGGTGAGAGGAAAACTATATATTTTTGATTTGGGGGTGAACTGTCCCTATAAACCTTTCAGTCCTCCTCAATTTTAGTTCTCGATTTTCCGTCTCTCTTTTTTGTCTCCCGCTCTTTCTTCATCAGCTCTCGCCATCTCACGACCATGGGGTTAAAAGTCCACTTCCAGATTCCTTGGCTAACACGAAATTATTTGCCCTCTAACTGAATTTGAGGCGTTTTCTCAGCTGCTGGGAAACAATCATGTCCATTCATGTGTCTGCCGTCCTCCTCCTCCCCTCACCACTGTGCTGTTCCTGCACGCAAAGACTGAAAAACACGTCTTGTCCGTCCAAACATGGACCATCTAATGGACAAAATTTGAAATTGGAATGCAGCCTATTGTGGCAGAATGTACAGCATCTCAGATATGTGGTTTCATGTGTGAGGAAATGCTGCTTGTACAAAGCAACAGTAACAAGTCTCATCTTTAACTGATTACAGTCATATCAAAAGCTAAATATACATTTACAAATTTAAACTTCCTTCATAAATCAACTTAAAAATAGATTTTCCCAGAAGACAATTTTCCTGTGGGCAGAAGTCATCATTCAGGAGGAGTCAGGGCTTAAATTTAGAAATTTGAAAAATCAATGAAACAGTTGTTCTCAGTCTTCTCATGATTCACAAGAAGGAAGTTTAAATTTTCTCTCTTTTTTTGTCTTTTAATGAGCAGATATCATCATCATCTTTATCCCAGCTGCAGGCCTGCCGGCGCTCCGAACAGATGGAGCGCTTTCATTAACTGGATCACCAGCAGAGCACACGCACACACACATGCACCCACACACACATGAACAAGCAAGAGAAAGACTGCAGAGTCACACAAATTAAAGAATATTATCAGTAGAGTCCTTCACAAGAAACCACGCTGCTGCTCACACACTCAGAGAGAAAAAAAATAGCTCTGGAGAAAAAAAACACACACTGATGCAAACTGTCTGAACACGAAGAATTAAAAACAGGCAAATTAACACAACGCTACAGTAACACACGTAAGTACACATACACACACCCACACACTGTAGTACAGATCACAGGCTGAGAGACACAAACATGATGTGACAGCTGCACGACAAAAACACGGACACATGGACACAGGCATGTTCACACACACACACACACACACACACACACACTGCTGACAGTCATTGAGAATGACTGCCACACACTGTGCACTCACATGTTTACACTAAACACACACTCTTTATACTCACATGCACACACACCTCTAATGCTATTATTCCTGATGTAAATCTTGTTTTTCTTGGACCGTATTTTATTTAGTCAGTTCTTATACAGCTAATGGTATGAAGACAACATTTGAAATGTCTTTTGTTCAATGAAAAACAAAGTGTGTTTTTAACGAAATCCAGCCGTACTTCAGCCATTACTGAGAGACAAGCATTGATGGGGAACAATATTTAATCTTAGAGGCTGTTTTTATCTTCTGAGCACAGTCCAGTCACACAGTTTCTTTCCAAGACATCTGTGCATCTCCAGCAGGGAGGATGGCAACAAATGTGGGTCTTCTGTTGTGATGTCACTATTTTCCAGCAGCATTTTGGGCATTAAATGTGGGTGTTTTGTAGCAACCTGTCACTGTGTTTTCGGCTTCTTTTAAGGCAACCAACATGAGTGTTTTGAAGCGACCTAACGTTATTTTTCCAGTGGCTTTTGAGGCATAACCCTGGGCGTTTTGTAGCGACCAGTTGCTTTGTTTCCAGCGGCTTCATAGGCAACAAATATGGGTGTTTTTGTAGTGACAACAGTATTTTTCCAGCTGGGATAGTGGCACCATCATGGGGGTTTTGTCACGACCCCTTGCTGTGTTTCCAAAGGCTTTGTAGGTACCAAATGTTTTTTTATAGCGACAATGTTTTTTTGTTATGTGGTGATGGTGACACAAAAAAGCAGCTGTAGTAGCAACAAACATGGGTCTTTTGTCGTGATCCATCGTTATTTTTTCAGCAGCCGTTTAGCCAATAGAAGTCACTGTGTTTCTAGCAGTTTTACAAGCAACACGTGGGTGTTTTGTAGCAACATGTCGCTGTGTTTTTGGTTTCTATTTTGGCACCAATCTTAAGTGTATTGTAGTGACCCATCACAGTTTTTCCAGCAGCTTTTTAGGCACCAAACTTGGGTGTTTTATAGGGTTCAGTCACTGTGTTTCCAGCTGTTCCCTAGGCATTGAATGCAGGCATTTTTTAGCAACCTGTCAGTAATAATCCAGTGGTTTATAGCCATCAACCTGCTTCAACCTGCTCCAAACATGGACTTTTTGTTGTGACCCATCGCTGTTTTTCCAGTTTTGTTTTTACGCACTAAATGAAGCTCAGCGTAAGTTCAATCAGGAATACTTTCTCTGTGCTCATCCTTTCGCATTTCTCTCCATCCCACTCTCACTACTCCCTTTAAATCTGCTCTCTCCTCTGCTCCTGTCAGCCATCATTTTAGGCAGAATCTTCGCGCCCTCCTCCACCCCATCCACCTACAGCCATCCAGACAAGCTCAACAAAGGCTCATTCTTCTACTCATCAAGATCATCGGCACTTCTCCATCTTCTTCTCATCTCATCTTCACACCTCTACCACCCTGGGTTCCCTATTCGACCATGGATTCATCACCCTCCTTAAATCATACCATCTCTACGGGGTCTAATCGCCAAAGACTTTTCACATTCCTATTCATATGTTCACATTTTAATAAATATTCTTTTGCCATAAAAACAAGTCCTTCCTTATTGAAATGTTTATATCTTGTAGCAACCTGTGGCTGTGTGTCTGATGGGTTTTTAGGCACCAATACTGGTGTTTTGTAGCGACCTGTCACTGTTTTTTCAGTGAGGATGGTGCACCAAAACCAGGAATTTTAAACCAAAGCATGATTTTCCAGATCAAAACTCAGTGGTTTTGGTGCTGAAACCTGACCACACATCGACATCAACAAGTTTCAACAAACCTGCTACATAGTAACATACAAATCTGACATATCGGTGGTTTTGAGAAACATGCAACGCCAACAATTTTTTCTGGTGACTGGGTTGCTGAGCAAACAAATGCAGAAAATTTCAATATTAATAATATAATATGTATCAGTTTGTTGCTGTTGATTCTTTGGTGTTTCCTTTCGGTGTTTAATTCCTAAATTCTAAATGGTTCTAAAAACAGGTTTGCATGCTTGTAAACACACACACCTAACAGCTGACTTGAAGATCCTCAGTTTCCAAAAATGTCTTTCTGAAATTAGAATCAGTCTTCACAAACATAGAAGTACAAGAAGTACAAGAGCACATTATCACTGGTAGTTAAAATGGGTTTGTGTCTGTGGATCATACATGTACAGTCAGGTCCATAATTATTTGGACAATGATACAGTTGTCGTCATTTTGGCTCTGTACACCACCACAATGGGTTTTAAATGAAACAATGAATACCTGCTTAAAGTGCAGACTCTCAGCTTTCATTTAAGGCTTTTTTCAAAAATGTAGTATGAACCGTGTAGGAATTACAACCATTTCTTCACACAGTCCCCCGACTTTAAGGGCTCATAAGTATTTGGACAAACTAACATAATCATCAATTAAACAGTCAGTTTTAATACTTGGTTGCAAATCCTTTACAGTCAATGACTGCCTGAAGTGTTGGACACATAGGCATCATCAGATGCTGGGTTTCTTCCCTGGTGATGCTCTGCCAGCCCTTTACTGCAGCCGTCTGCACTTCCTGCTTGTGTTTTGGGTGTTTTGCCCTCAGTTTTGGCTTCAGCAAGAGAAACGCATGCTCAATTGGATTCAGGTCAGATGATATGACTTGACCATTGCAGAACATTCCACTTCTTTGCCTTAAAAATGTCTTTGGTTGCTTTTGCAATATGCTTCAGGTCAATGTCCATCTGCACTGTGAAGCATCGTCCAATGAGTTTTGAAGCATTTGGTTGAATCTGAGCAGATAATGGTGCCCCAAACACTTCAGCTTTCATCCTGCTGCTCCTGTAAGCAAGACAAGACTTCACTAGAATAAATACAGAGGGTTTATCACAAGATGCAAACCATTGGTTAGCCTTAAAAATGGAAGGCCAGATTAGAGTTTGTCAAAAACCATCTAAAAAGCCTGTACAGTTGTGGAACAGCATACTATGGACAGATAAAACAAAGATCAACTACCAGAATGATGGGAAGACAAGAGAAGGAAGAAGGGAAGGAACTGCTCATGATCCAAAGCACACCACCTCATCAGTGAAGCATGGTGGAGGTACTGTTATGTCATGGCCACGTATGGCTGCCAGTGGAACTGGTTCTCTTGTATTTATTGATGATGTGACTGCTGACAAGAGCAGCAGGATGAAAGCTGAAGTGTTTGGGGCTACATTATCTGCTCAGATTCAACCAAATGCTTCAAAACTCATTGGACGATGCTTCACAGTGCAGATGGACATTGACCTGAAGCATATTGCAAAAGCAACCAAAGACATTTTTAAGGCAAAGAAGTGGAATGTTCTGCAATGGTCAAGTCATATCATCTGACCTGAATCCAACTGAGCATGCGTTTCTCTTGCTGAAGCCAAAACTGAGGGCAAAACACCCAAAACACAAGCAGGAAGTGCAGACGGCTGCAGTAAAGGGCTGGCAGAGCATCACCAGGGAAGAAACCCAGCATCTGATGATGCCTATGTGTCCAACACTTCAGGCAGTCATTGACTGTAAAGGATTTGCAACCAAGTATTAAAACTGACTGTTTAATTGATGATTATGTTAGTTTGTCCAAATACTTATGAGCCCTTAAAGTCGGGGGACTGTGTGAAGAAATGGTTGTCATTCCTACACGGTTCATACTACATTTTTGAAAAAAGCCTTAAATGAAAGCTGAGAGTCTGCACTTTAAGCAGGTATTCATTGTTTCATTTAAAACCCATTGTGGTGGTGTACAGAGCCAAAATGATGACAACTGTATCATTGTCCAAATAATTATGGACCTGACTGTACATGCTCACACACAAACACTACACACACTCTAGTGACAGACAATGAAAATGACGCCCCACTTAACATGCATGGTTACACACTCACACACAGGCTGCTTGTCTTGCACTGATAATCCCTGCTTAGTGTATTAGCAGTGTCACCGATCGCAGTGACTCGGCGTTCTTCAGACACGTGAGTGCGGCACGAGATCCAGCTCGCAAATCTGCTGTAAGACACAACGCAAAACCTGCCGTCATTCACTTACTCACACACACACACACACACACACACGCACACACACACACACACACACACACACACACACTCAGCATCACTCACCTGTGGGATGTGACAAGAATCCCCTGTAAACTTCACTTAAAGCTCCAGTTTAGAAGAATTTCCTTTAAAGTTACAAAAACATGGATTCAGACACTCAGTGGTTGAAGAAGCATTCAGATATTTTACTGCAGTAAAAGTGTCAGTACTACAGTGTAAAAATTCTCTGTTACAACTCCTGCACTCAAAATCTCACTCAAGTAAAAGCACAAAAGTATTAGCCTCAAAAATGTCCTTATAATGCTGAATGGACCTTGATATATGTCATATTACTTAACTATAATTACTGACGCATTAATGTGTTCATGTCTTTAATGTTGCAGCTGGTAAATGTGAAGCTAACTAAAACTTCACATACTGCTGAGTAGCTTCATCTTCTTAAGTTGTAACTAAAGCTTTAAAGCAGAAAGTATCTTAAAATAAAAAGTACAATATTTGTCTGGATTGTAATGTAGTAGAAATATAAGGTGGCATAAAATAGAAATACTCAAATAAAGTACCTTGAAACAGTGCAGTCAAACTGCTGTGATGTATTCTAAAAGTAAACTTGGTCTAAAATAGAAGCAAAGATATATTTACATTCTGAATTTGGATTCTATCACATTTGCTCTGTCACTCAAAGGATGGATGCCGATCGATGAAGCCTGAAAACGTGAACTTTAACATTTTCAAAACCAGGGTATTTTAGGCCATATGCAATCTTTTCCTTAAAATAACCAAATGTTTTTTGTGCCTAAGCCTAACATCATGTTAACCACACAATGTGGTTGAAATGTAGTTCAACATGTCTGCTACAAATGTAACGTACCCATGGTTTGCAGACACATAAAATGCAATGCTGACGATTCGGTTGGAATGTGGGAAAGTTTCAACAAAACGTTTGGTAACATTGACGTTTCTTCTGAACCCCCAAAAATGGTGGTTTCTGGGTCTGAGCAGATCAATACACAAGATTTATAGATTCAAATGGCTCATCCAGATCCAGCTGGTCAAAATCGGGTAAAAATTCGGACATGTTTGCTGTGGCAAGTCAAAACACTCACTCAGAGCGTCAAAGTCTGGCTCTGAAATCTCATGTCTTGCTAGATTTGAGTTGCTGCAGGAAGTTACCGCTGGAGCGACATTACAAATGCGAGGAGTTACTCTGTTTGGAGTAGTCATGGCTGAATTTTTATCCGATTTTGACCAAGTGGATCTGGATGAGCCATTTGAATTTGATGAGCGCCCGTATTTATTTGAACACGGAGTACACGGACGTACACAGACGCAGAGCTCATTGAAACTGAAGAGCGGACGAGGAGAGAGAGGGAGCAGCAACAGGCAGAGGAACATGTCTGAATCCAGCTAAAGGTAAACACACACGTTCATTTCCCCTTTCCGTTATGTTGTCAGATAATTATACTAACAATCTGAGCCTATCTGTGTGAAAAAAATGCACTTTTAGTGGACGTATTTTGACGTTGTTTGACGCTGTCTGAGTGCCCTATTATTTAATATAGTGCGCGCTCACGGGCTGCAGGCAGGTCAGCCCTAGCTTCATACTGGAGACATGTCACATATTGAACATCCTATCACTCATTTAGACAAAAGTAGATTGGAAAATAGGGCCCAGGTTGAAAAAAACGTTAGTTCCCCTTTAAGGCAAAGATCTTAAGCACTGAACCTCATATCTGCAAGGAAAATAAATTAAATTGATTGAAAGTTATGCATTATATCAATAACTACAATTACCGCCCACTATTGTGCGTCTCTGCACATCAGTCAGGTTGCAGTTACAGTTTATATCCATGTCAGTGAAAACATGGATGCTTCACACACAGAAGATCTATACGATCAGCACAACATTAGAGTCACCAATTCAGTATCTGACCAAATGTCTCCCCTTCTGTTCCTGAGATATGATGCTGAACAATGGCCTGAGAAGCGTTTTATGCAGAACATGATGATGTCACAGTGAAGCTGACCTTTGACCTTTTGGATAAAAAATGTCATCACATCATCATTTTATCCTGTTAAACATTTGTGTGAAGTTTGTCATAATTAGTGCATGAATTCTTGAGTTATGACCAGAAGCATGTTTTGTGAGGTCACACTGACTTTTGACCAAAAGGTTAAAAACTTCCCTCAAGGCGTTCTTGAGATATTGTGTTCACGAGAATGGGACAGACGGACAGACAACCCAAAAATGGAAGGCCTCTGGCCACAGTTATCACCAGTATGGAGGCATAAAAATCTCTCACTGTTAAATGTATGTCCACTGAGACTTCTGAGAGGCAGAAATAAACACAGTTTTAGTGTCTCTCCCACTAAAATAAATTCTATATATGAGAAACACTAATAGATTTTTTGTGGTGCGTTCACACAAAACAGAACTGACACAATGATCTCGAAAATCTAAATGTTTCATACAGTTCATTTTATTCATCTTCAAACAAGTACAAAAGCAAGAACATCTGATTGGATCTGTTTTTGAAATATTTAACAATGACCAAAAAAACAAACCTTCAACTAAAAAACAGTGAAATATTTAGATGGCAGTTGGTTTACAAAGTTCCCTTTTCAATGATTCTCTCAACCTCAAAAGGCTCAAAACACGTTATCATCATCATCACCATCATCACCATCATCATCATCATCATGACACAGCCCACGGACGCCAGCTTTAACAACTATTGATCCTCCTGAAATCTACTTGTTTTAAGAACCTTCCCCTGAGACATTTGGGTTTTAACAAGTCACTGACTGAGCTGCAGTCACACACAGGTGGTCTCTCACAGCTGTTACATGATGCTGGGAACACAAAACTCTTCAGTCCCTTTAAACACACAATAATAAAGCAGGCAGCACCTTGTTCCTGCTGGAGCGTGACATTATTGACACTTAGTGGACAGTTAAAGTACAAAATCAGTCAGAACTCCACAAACAAACAAAAGATAAACCATCAAACTTCCCTTTCAGAAACCATGTTTCTTTTTCATGTTTTAGCCCCTTTAATAATCATCAGATATACTCTGTGCACTACTGCTGTACCAAAACTAGCTGCAAATAATCCATCATGTATGGTTTTATTTTGGTCACAGTGAATTTATTGTTCTTTGGAAAAGCACTAAGGGCTTTTAAAATCTAACTGCATTTAAAACGCATCATCAAACACCAACAACACAACTTTACTACAATAAATACAGACTGGATCTCGGCTGTGATAATGTCTCTGCAGAAAGATGAGTCACTATGAGATGATCTTTGGAGAAATGAACTGAAACCAAAAGCTGCCTGAGAAAAAAAAAAGGAAAACCAAAATCATTAACACTTTTGGTTGTTTAGAAAAAGGCCAGCAGTGATGTACAGATATGTGATTTGTAGTTAATGGACTAAAACAATAAATAAAAATAGACACACAAAAAAGGACTTAGTCCTTAAAACTTTGACAAATGTTACCCTCAACACATTTCCCTTTTTGCAAAACATCTTAATGAATTTTAAATACAAGTGCTATCACGGTGTAAAGGCAGTTAGTGGTCAATATTAAGTACAAAATACTTCATAATTTTGTCATAAATGGTACTTTAATTAAGTATTACACAGAGTTATTAAGAGGAAAGCAGGCCCCCAGGAAGTGTACCAGGCTTTGAAGTCAATTTTCGTAGTGGCCAAACAGTGGTATTGCAATTTTCAGGGTCTGTCGTGTGATGCCAATGGGCCCAAAAAGACTTTTTCCCATAGACTTACATTGGGAAAAAGACATTTATATATATTTTTAGAGTCACAACCTCCGCAAAAGGACTTGCTCCACTATCAAGATTTAATCCATTCGGTCCAGCATCTTTTGAAAATTCTAAAAGAGCTGCAAGATTAACTAATTTTATCAGCACTGAAGTTAGCACAGCGCTAAACTGGACATTAGCCGCTCGGTCAGTGGCCGTAAGTCTCTAGTGCGTCTGCTCTATGAGCCCAATGTTGCTGAAACATTAGTGATTGTCCGGATAATTTTATAACATGGAAATTGAGTGATTTTGGCTTCATGAGTGACTGAGCAACTTTCATAGGACTGAACGGGGCCTCACCGCCAATGCTGTATCCATGGGGGCAGCACAAAGCTAGCCTGTGAGCTGCATCCTTTACATTAGCTTTGGCTACATAAGTACAGATTAGAGTTTAGAGATATAACCTGTGTGAACAAGGAAGTAAATCCTCTAAAGTCAAAACATTAGCGTCTGCGTCATTACATGTTGTTGTTTTTTGTTTTGTTTTTTTACACAACATGAGTCATAAAATTATTCTGGCTGTGACTGCTGACCTCACTTTCCTACTGTGCTAGTACAGTGTTTCTACGTTATTAATTATGATTTCATATCTAGGAAAAAAGGAAATAAACAGCTGTACAAGTCAGACTCTTTCTCATTTTTAACCCCCTCAATCTTTCAAACATACACTGCATTTATTCAACAGAAAAAAAAGACATCTATGATTCTTCTGTTTTTTTCTAAGCAACTACTGCAACATTGGAATTACTAACAAACAAAGCAGATTTACAACTTTGAACACATTGATGTGGACATTTAATCAGCTGATGCTACAATAACGTAGCATTGGTCTAGAAAATGAGGCAGTTAGGAATAATTTTACTGACAGAAAAATCTCATATGCAAAGATAAATCTACATAGTACAACTTCCCATTAGTTTACATACGTTCTACTATATTTAGGCGGTATATATATTCTTTAAGGCATGGACTTTGGAATATTATTTCTGAGCGGGTGAAGCCAGACATGTTTCATATGGAAGCCCATCAAGCCAGTGTGATGAAGAAAAAGAAAACTCATCAGTTCATTTTTTTAAGATACTGAGCCCCACTGTCGATAAAGCCGACTTACTCAAAACAATGAAAAGCTCTCTTGAAATAATGACACTAACTCATTATTTTAAGAAAGCTTCTCATTATTTTAGGATACCAACCCAGTATTTTGCAATACTAACTCTTTCATTAGATACTAATTTTTTTGAGATACTAATTTGTCATTTTGGGTTACTTACTCATTATTTTAAGAAAGCTTCTTATTACTTACTGATACTATCTCAGAATAATTAGCATCTCAAAATAATGACTTAGTTTCTTTAAATATTTAGTATCTAAAAATATGCAGCTTTCTCAAAAGTAATGAGTAAGTATCTTAAAATGATGAATTGGTATTTCATAATGAGTTACTATGTCAAAATAATGAGCTAGTCTTGTTTCTATTTTGGGTTTTTAATTTATCATTTTGGTATACTAACTTATTTTAAAAAGGTTTCTAACTTTAATGACTTATTGGATCTTTATTCATTACACGGGCAGAAATGTGCTACCGTATTATTTTCATGTAGCCTACAGCTCCTAGTAAGAGACAAAGATATATTTTAAATCTAAAGGCAGCATATTGTGTTTAGACTGTTAATTTAATGGACAGGTTACTGCGAATTATTGGAAAGAACTAAACTCAAACTGAAATCTTATGTTTCAAACCTAAACATGATTTGATTTTGTCCCTTACCTTTCAGGAGTTATAAAATATTATACAAACTGCTCATTTAATCTCAACACACCACCCACATCAGCTGCCACAAAGCACGAGAGAGTATTTCTAAAATCTCTCTTTTGTTGGTGCATAAAATCGCATCTTAAGCTGTCAACATTTAATAATATTTTTAAAGGTTTGCAACCTGTCAATCTCGCATAGTCATTCCTTGTCCTCAAACAACGGAGGTTTGGAAAAGTTTGCGTCCAGACCAGTTAAATTGCTGTGTGATGCAAAAAATACACACCAGAACATTGAGTCTGAAAAAGTTCCCGAAGAAGGCAGTAAGTGGTAAGTAAAACTGGTTGTTTCTTTGGTCAGATTACTGTTTTTAAGGACAAGGATAAACTGTCTTTCTCACGTCTTAAACTTTGTTTATAAAATGAATGTAAAAAAGCTGTTTCCAATAGATATCAAAGTATTTTTTCTTAAACTGATGCAGCAACCTGTCTCTTTTTATAGATTCTGAGTGATGACCACTTTTAGAAAGTTAAAGAAAAAATGTAAACAGCACACAGAACCAGTGGAATTGTCTCACTTCATTAAAGGCTGTATAATGTTGTATCGAGTTTGTCCATGTTCACAGTGTCATTCAATGAAACAAGATCCAGAACCCCTCCTCTGCTGGGCAGGTGGGCATGGTGCAGGAAAGCTCACTTGCCCAATGTGTGACAACCCGGGCTGGTCTCAGGTGGGTAAGCACCTGTGGGATCTGTGCGCTGCACCCCAACATGAAGTTGATGACTTTATGTTCAAAGCCAAGCAGGTGCCTATTGTGGAAAAGTTACAAGAGCTCAGGGCAACAAATCCACAACCATCTTTGACTTCAACGCTTGAACTTTAGGAACCGTGTGAGTGCGGAAGATCAGAGTGCCTTCTTCGCCAAGGCCAAGAAAGTGATACCAACGTTGCTCCAAACTGACGAGGAAGGCCATGGTCACAACTATATCCATGCTGCTGGGGTACATAACTGGCTTCCCACCTATACCAACTGGACACCAGCCAGTTGTCTTCACATCACTGAAAATGGAAGAGGTCCTGGACATAGATCAGGAAGAAGATGAATCTTGTGTGGGTTGGAGATGACAAGACCCAAAGAACATCTGGCCACACCACTGTGGCCCTCAATGAGGAGGAGGATACTTGGCTGAGGAAGGTGATACACATTACACATAGCACGTTTTTCATGCAGCTGACAGGAAGCATCTCACCAAATTGAGCGCTCACCTGAACACAGCCTGGCATGATGCTGGCCTCAAGGGCACCATCACCATCAACTTAACATGATTAACTGTGAGCAGTCAGGTCAAAAAGCACCTGACCCAGAAGGAGAGAACCAGGGTGGACACCTCCATGTGTCATGATGTGGCGACAGCAGAAATATTTTACTGCACTGTACCAGACCTTCAACAGGACTTTAAAGTGAGGTAACTGAGAACAAAGGCCCCGGTGGAGGATGCTGAGACAGCAGAAAGCCACAATCTAAGGACTGAGCTGGAAGGGGAGCCCCAACATGCTGATGACCCTGACACAGAGTCAGATTTGAGTGACTTGGCTGCAGACTGTGAGGCAACTGAGGCAAGAGACTATTAATGACTGTGATGAGGATGAAGGGCAGCGGGTCAAGGGGACTGAGGACTAGGGGCAGGAGGGCAAGGAGGCTGAAGATAAGGCAGGGGAGGAGAAGGGGGTTGAGAACTCTACAAAAAGCCCAGACACCACTGACAAATTCTCTGACAGGTCGCCAGCCTCAATGATGAGTGATACAGGGAGGGATGAAGATGAGGATGAAGGTCTCAGAGGGTTGGATCCGACACTGGTTATGTGTTTACATCTAATTGGTTTTAAAATGAAGCCAACTTTATTGTGATATTCCAAAAATGAGGTTGTATAATGAGAACATTTTCATCTTTCAGTGGCTCATCACTTAAAGAAGAAACAGTTGAAGTTCAGACTATTAACTAACTGACATTTGGGTTGCACCAAAACCATGCTGCAGCCCGAGTTTAATACAGGAAGAAGCTAGTTTTGTAGTTAGAGAAAACATAGTTGGATCATAATGGAAATTATGTTGGAAAATGTGGAGAAAAACGTGTATGTGTGACACTCAGTGCTGCCCTTGATTCAAGGTTTTATTAAGTTGCTTCTTCATCCTGTATTCCTGCACATCACTGTCAGATCTTTGATGTTTGACTCTTGTGGGTTCATTGAAATGAGCATTACATGGTGAGCTGCAAACCTCTGTTCTGTCGAGCCTGAGGAAAGTGCTTCGGTCAAACTGTCTCTGGGTGGTCCTCAGGTAGGCGGGGGTCCGTTGACATATCTCAGTGCCAGGTGGAAACTACGATGCATCCTGCTGCTGCGGTGACACGGCGGCTCCAGGACGACCCAGATCAGATAGGCCAGGAGAGCCAGAGCTGCAGCCAGAAGGAGGTAGAGGAGGGCTGGGCAGAGCAGGGAGGACGAGGCCCTGCTGCTGGAGGTCATACTGTGGAGGAGAGGTGGAGGTGTTACTGTCTGGTTTGAATGCTCAGCTGTGGAGCTAGAAGATCTACTTTTGGGCAACAGGTGGAGCTTAACTAGAAGGAACAAGTTAGATGCTAAACTTACGTGTTGATAAACCTTAGTGGTTTTTTAATGAAACTATAATTTATCAAGCAGTCATTGACATGTTAAATTATGTGCCATGCAAATGGGATATTTTGCAGTAATGAACACCGGCATTTCCCCGTAATGGCTGCGGGAGATCGTTGTTTGCATTATCTAGTATATATCCCTCTATAATAAAAACCATAACAGCTAGAACAGCAGCTCATTCATTTTGCAGCAGAAAGCTAAGGCTTCTGTCTTTCAAGTGATCATGTTGTTCGCTCAGAATGATGTCACTGCATTGCATTACATGTGGTGCAGAAATGCGCAGTGGTGCCACAGGAATAAATGATGTATCTATCACAAAGCTTTTGCACTCTGCTCATAAAAATGATCATACCTCAAAAGCTAAATTAAAGCTGCAAGCAGTGTTGGGCGGGACCTCGGCCTCACGCCGTTTTGGCCTCCAGCTCACGCAGACAGTGCGAAATATTCGTAAGAGTCGAAATGTCGAGAAAACAAGCAATGTCAAGGGTACGCAAGGTCATGTTTGAGGGACTTTATATTACAGTGCATTACAAAATGTATTTAACGGTCATAATCACAAAAGTGGCAACAGTATTATAAGTAATAAAGGCTGTAGTAGTATGTGGGAGATGGAAAACACTGGTATATAATGTGTAGATGCTGTTTCAAATGAAGATTCTGCTGCTGCAATCTGTCCTATAAAGATTGTGAGACACGCACACACTGACTTACATGCAGCAGAGGGAGAGACAAGCTGTGAGAGACCAGGCAGATGGAGATGGCTTTAAAATGTGTCGAACTCCTCCCTTTTATTTCCAAACCGTGGGTCCAATCCTTAATCTGAGCATATCAGCAGAGAGATACACTCGTCCCGAACACAGACATATAGGTTTTATGTTTGTGGACTCAAAAATGCGATCTTGGTCGCAAGTTTAACATGTCTAGCTCACAGCTGACAATTTCTCCACATTTGCTCATGTTAAGTTCAGAGGCACTAGCTCACTTCCTGTTGGATTTAGGTCAGGGGTGTCAGCGCATGATTTGTAGGTCTCGATGAGACAAACAAGCCAGTTTTGGTTTGATCTTTCTACGACATTTCTACGGGCTGCAGGAGCCATTTTAGTAGATCTAGGTGGCACTAGAGAGCCCATTTTGGCAGTTTGGGGGTTAATTTTTTTCATTTTATCAAATTATTCGCCAGTCCTGACATGCGTACCAATTTTGGTGAGTTTTTGAGCATGTTTAGGGGGTCTAATTCCAGCTCAAAGAGGCGGTGGGAGAAAGAATAAAGAATAAAAGTACCAGAAACAAAAGGGTCCTCTGACTTCGGCCGAGGTCCCTAATAATGTACATGCATGTTCCACAGACACAGGTGGGGCACAAAATGGCATGCAACACCACAAACTGTGTGCAAACACTGAGCAGTATTCTTGTTAATGATGTGATGAAAAACTTGACCTTCTGTTTTTCTCTTCATCAACACAAAGGACACTGTTCTGCCTATCTCCGTGGTTTTAGAAAAATCCTGCATATTACAGTCAGCCTGCGTCTTTTATCGCTCCATCTGCACACAACTCTTTTCTCACCTTTGTTCGGAGAGAAGACGCTCAGCTTCCTCACAACAGGACTGCTCTTCTTCAGCCTGGGGAACAGAGAGAGCTTCTGTTGATCCGCTGTGGTTTCAGGCAACATTTCTTACTTTCACAGGAAAACTTTTCAGGAATATATCAGCTCAGAAATATCTGCACACACACAGAGTTTATTCCTCCCCAGAGGGCATGACTGACACTATGTCTTATTACTACTACTTATTTAAAAGGTTCTCTGCGTATTATTTTCCATCAATAAATCAATACTACATTAATTTTTGACACTTTAATTACTGTGAATGGATGAAATCCTCTGGCAGTCTCGACACTGTATATTATGTGCCATGACAACAAGCCTCTTTCAGGGAAAGCTGCGACCAAAAACACCAACAACATTTCTATGATAATTTATCTGGTTTATCATCCAAAATTAAGATAACCAACCGATGCTGCCTACTCACCTGAAGATCTGATCGATATCGGTGCCCTGTCCAATCAGGCGAAGCTTTTAGGTCATGTGAGGGTGAAGAGGAGGGGGCAGGAAAAGACTGTTGTGTGTTGTTGAAATGAGGACGCAGATGGTTGGGTGTGTCACTGTGGCGTTCATCCAGGTAGCACTGTAACACAGAACAGTTAAATACAGTCTGTTAATGGATGGACGGTGATAAAGTCTAATTAGTGAAGGTTAAAGCTGTCAACACTCTCCACATCTGCAACATCTACAGCTGTTTCAACCCTCCCCCCCCCCCGGGGGGGCGCCTAGGCAGAATTTGCGACAGACATGTTAGTTGCCAGCCAGAGTTCTCTTTATGTCTTCTGGGTCAAGTCCAAGTCCAAGTCCAAGTCAAGTAGCAAGGCTTCCAGGTTTTTGAATGCAGACTATAAAAAAATTGCCCAACATTTGATCACTGTCATTTCAAAGCTGTGTTAAATTGGTTTTAGTCCTTTTTAATACATTCTAACAGAGCTGTTGCAGTTGCAGAGTGTTTTTACATCTTTACACTGGATACCTAAACTTTGCTGTTACAAACATGACTGGATGAGTTCAGATTAAACTATAATTTCCATCTTGTGGTTGTTTGCCTCTTCAGTTTACATCCATGTCTGTCCATGTAGCCATTGGGGGGGGGGACTGATACACCAAAGAAGCGTCGCAATATTTTGTGTGGAAATGCTGTATCGATAAAATATCGATTGTAGTTTTTCTATAGGATTTTTTTTTCACTATGGCCACTGTGCATAATGTTCTTGCTCTTCAGACACCAAGTGCTTTACACATACTGGGACAACTTACTCCATAAAATCCTTAATAAACTGCAGCAGCACACATGCTGTCTACATACTGAAACAGCCTTGTAGTCTGGTTTATGTCAGACAAACCAAAAGAGCTTTAAAGATTCGTATATCAGAATACAAAACTACAATCTGCACACAAAACAGGGACTATGCTATTGCCCAGCACTGTGCACAGGTTAACCATGGCCCTGCAGCATCAATAAAGTTCTGGGGGAAGAAAAAATGTCACCCTGTCCTAGAGGTGGTGACATTGTCAACTCACTGCTCTGCAGAGAGGCATATTGAATTCATATTCATAACACAGTTAAGAGGATGTTTTCCAGACATCACACTTAGTCCAGCTATGCTAAGTTCTGTCAAAGTGGCAAAACTTCACCCCCGAGATGATGGAGCACACGGGGAGGGAGGGTCAGGATGATGCCTCAAATTACAATTCAACAGTTTGTTCAGCTCTCAGTCTGAATTTGTACACAAGCTGTCCCAAACATCGATTAAACTCCTGATTCTCTCCTTCGCTGCTCTCAAATCTGGACTCGCAGGTTGATTTCTGCTCCAATTTGTTTTGTGCTTGCTCGATAGTTTTGTCAGTAATGAACCTCCATTAGAAAGTGCCAATGCTATTACGCACAAACATGCGTTCAATCAAACTCCCATATTGCAAATGAGTGTGCTCAAAAGCGCTCTAATTACAATAACGCACACACTTTGTCATCAGATCTGACCCTTAAAAACTCATCTACCAACTTTACCTCTCTCTCCCGTACACAGACAGTAATCTGTAACGGGTTGTAAGTCACACAGAGGAAAAACAGAGATGAAGGAAAGTGGAAGTAAAAAGGAAGGAAGGAAAGGAGGAAGTCTGTGTGTTTCTCTCCTGTTTTTATGGCGACAGTTAAAGTGCAGCCAGACTCGATGCATAAATCAAGACTTTATGGATTCATTTCGGCGGCCTGAGGAGCGGCGGACGAGACGGAGGAAGAGGAGAATAAATAGGCGCTTTCACCAGTAATGAGAGAGGGAGAGAAGGCCAATGAAGTCAGATGGAGAGAGGAAAGTGAAGTCGGAAAGGGGAAACAGAGAGGAGGGTTAGAGGACAGATATTGAGGAATCTGTCTTTGCAAAAGGTGGAAAAATAAAGGGTGATGAGTATGAATGTTGATGGAGCTTCTGGTGAGAGGGCACATCACTCAGTGTGTGTGTTTGCTGGAACTCTTTACAATGCTGAGCAAAGTGAGAGAGATAACAATGACATACTGTGTGTAAGTAAGACAACCTACTGTATGTGTATTAATGACTTCGTGGGGAATCCGTTTCTCAACCCACATTTTGGGGTCAAAAAGTACAGAAGTAAATTAAGGAGAAAAGAACTGAGTGAGCACTAAACAAGTCTGTGTGCTGGTTAGTCTGCATCAACATTTGCAAGTATGCCAAGTGGCAACCTCTGAGGCTGAGAAATGAGGCCAGTGTGCAAGTGCCAAAAACTGCAGTTCCTCTAATGGCCACTTGAGGCTGGCTACAAAACCGTAAGGGCCCGTCCCAATACCCCCCCTTAGCCCTACCCCTAGATTTGCGCGTTCCCGCAAGGGGTAGTGGTGTCCCAATTCCTTTTTGCATGTAGGGGTAGGGGGGATAATGAGGGGTAGTGGGTATGAAACTAGCCCTTCGGAGCGAGAGATTTCAGATGCTGACTTGCCAGCAAGGGGCAGACATCGCCATGGCTACCACTGAGCAAGAGACGGGGAAAAAAGTTCATACATTGCTAATGTTACCGTCGTGAGGTTGCTTGTTAGCTAGCTAGCTAGCTCGCGCTATCTGGCGTCTGTCATCTGTCCTGTTCTGCAAAATTGTCGGACTTTTCACATTACGATAACACGCCAGCTAGTATAACTATGCTGCCTCGTAATGTTAGCTGGATAGCTAGCGAGCTGAAGTCCCCTGTCGTCTGTCGTTCATCAAACGAAGCATGATGAATGCGGCAAACGAGATCGGTAGGATGAACTCAACCGGAGACTCCATTGTAGATGCCGGTTGGAAATGTAGATGGCTCGCAGCTTCCTGTTTAAAATAGTTATGTATGCGTGAACGTAACTGACGCAGTGACGTAGTGAGTGGTGTCCCAATTTCTAGGGAAAGATTTCAACCCCTACCCCATGTTGCTTCATTTTGAGGGCCAAGGGGTAGGGCCAAGGGCTACGGGGTAGTGGACAAGGGGGGTATTGGGATTGGGCCTAAGTCCCCATAGAGCTCTGTGATAAAATACTCAACTCTACAGCAGTAATAAACATGTTTACAGCCTGGTACAAAAAACAGTTTTGGACTCTGAGCTAATTTCAACATTCATGACAACTGTGCAGGAGGTGAATTTCTATAACTCACCCATTTATATTTTATTAAGGCCCAAAGTTACGCATATTTAAGTGCAGGGCTGCTTGATTGACAGGCTGCGTGCAACTTGCTGCAGTCATTGAGTCAGATTCACTCCTCACTTCTTCACAGCTCTAGCCTCTCATCCAAATATGATCCCCTCTGACTCCAAAAAGCCAAGTTGGCAGTGGAGAATAAATATTGGTTCATTTAATTGGTTCCAATAATTGGTCCATAAACCAATGGGCAACCTCACAGTAGCTATGCCCATTATTTTTTACAGTCTATGGAGTACGCAGGCACACATTTGTTGTGATTTTTGAGACTGAGAGAAGAGTTGTTGGACAACTTTAAATCATCAACAGCACTGTTCTTGCTCATAATTATTAAAGTTGCTCACTCTTACTTGTGACAAACTGTGACAATAAGTTCTTCATCTTAACCTGAGAGTGAAGTTTCATCACGTTAGACCCCACAACTTTAACAAGACTTAAAAGGCCTGTATACTTCAGACACTCCCTAACCAAACCTCTGAACACGTTCTCATCCTAAGTCATCACATATCGCAGCTTTGTCAGTGGACTTTCACATCTACTACTTACACACTAGGTATCCTCCTGCATTGTCCTCATTCAGTTATTTTGTCACCTTCCATAACAAGGTTGGTCCCCACAAGGGCAGCCATTTGTGTGTGTGTGTTTGAGAAAAAGAGAGAGCAAATTGGTGAATGTCTCGAGAGTCAGGTCAGGAGTTTTTACACGCACAGACGATGTTCATGTGATGCCATGCGCTGAATGTTAATGCTGAACTCCACAGAAAACAAGCTCAGCAAACTAGAATTATCACCGTGTGGTCGCATGCTTCCGCGAACCAGTTAAGCTGCAGTTACAGTTTACATTCATGTCTGTCCAGACTCATATGTAGCGATGACGGCTGACAATGCTTCACATGTTGCTGCAAAAAGCTGCAAATTTAAAACATGATCTATAGAAGATCTATACAGTCAGCACAGTTTCAAGGTGGACACCGAAGATTGGAGTCACCAATTCAGCATCTGACCAAATGTCTCCCCTTCTGTTCCTGTGATATGATGTCGAGTAATAGCCAGAAAAAATGTGATGATGTCAAAGTGAAGTTAAGCTTTGACCTTTTGGATAAGAAAAGTCATCCACTCATCATTTTATCTTGGCCAAAAACATATTTTGTGAGGTCACAGTGACCTCTAACGACCAAAATCTAATCAGTTCATTGCTGAGTCCGAGTGGACATTTGTGCCAAATTTGAAGAAATTCCCTCAAGGCATTCCTTGGCCAGAAAACATTTTGATGCCACAATAAAGTTGATCGTTGAACATTTGGATACAAAATGTCATCATTTCATAATTTTCCTTCGATTAGACATTTGTGCGAAATTTTAATTAGTGGATGAAGTTTTGAGTTTTGGCTAAAAACATGTTTTGTGAGGTCACGCTGACCTTTGACGTTTGACCACAAAGTCTAATCAGTTCATCACTGAATACTAGTTGAAGTCTGAACCAACTTCCTCTTGAGAAATCCCGTTTAGAGAATGAGACGTACAGACAAAAAAACAACCCAAAACCAGCCTCTGGCCACAGCTATCAGCAGAGCAGAGGCATAAAAATAAGACAAAACAATAAGGTTTATATTGTTGTTATTGTCAACAAATCTCACGAAAAGCACAAAACCAATAATGTGTTATGATGTTCTGATATTCTGATACTCTTTGACTCCCTGTCTGTTGGGGACTATTTTCAGCGGTGCATTAATCCACATTTGGTGCTCTTGTGAGTATTTGTGGCAGCGCAACAGTATATGTGGGATTCAGTCAGAATAACTACAGAGTGTGTTTTCATGGTGATGAAGGAACAACAGTGTGACTCACTGATGTGTTTTTAACAACAGTGGAGGAAAAAGATTTATTGCAATACTTGTTCGTAGATACATTCGGTGTTAGTTTGAGTCTTTTCATAGAACGTCTTGACAATTTAAAAAACTATATGGAATATCATCAAATTTATCCTTGAAATAGAGGTGAAATATGAACTTACAGCTGCCAAGTTAATTCTTTCATTTTGCAAAATGTTGGCAGTAGAACAAAGAATTGTCAGAAAGAATGTATTTTGGTCAAGAGTAATTGCTCGTCAAGTTTCAGTAGTGTGAATGAAGGTCACCCACCTCCACCTGCCCGTCCGTCTGCACAGCTCTGGAACAGGAAGTCCTCCTTTCTGGAGGGCCGGGACTCTGGACTCCCAGCCACGCCCTCACGCGCCCACCGTCAAAGCTGACTGGTTCACCGTCCTGTCTGTCAGGAGTTGAGGTCGCCCACTGGTCTCTGTTTGTCCGAGTCCCGCCCCTCTGGGTTGTGACTGGAGGGAAGACACTGGGCTGGGCGTGGTCAAGCCATCCCTCCAATCGCTGCACAGAAAACAGATAATATACACAGAAGACTTAGGTTTGGAAAAAAGTCATTTTATGCCATTCAGATGATCCAGCCTGTAACAGTTTCTTGTTTTGGTTTATTTTGTTATGTGTCATAATGTGGAAACTTACTAGTGTGAACTCAGACATAGAGACCTAATACTCTTTTAAAAGGGCTTGTTCAAGGGTTTGGAAGGTTCCTAACTGCTGACTTTTCACCAGATCATACCATCCAGGCTTTTAAATGATTTCCTAATTTTCAAGCAACCACAGCTTCGTTTCACTGTAGTGCAATTTAAACTAGATTTATCACCCTATGGTTGCATGCCTCCATGCACCAGTCAAGTTTCTCTTATAGTTTACATCTATGTTTGTGAAAACATGGGTGCTTCACACCCATTGTCCCTCTGACAGGACAGAAGATCTGTACAATCAGCACAGTTTCAAGATTAACACCTAAGATTGGAGTCACCACTTCAATATCTGACCATATAGTTCCTCTTCTGTTTCTGAGATATGACGTTAACTAATGGCCAGAAAAGTGTTTTATGCAGAACATTATGATGTCACAGTGAAGCTGACCTTTGTGCCAAATTTAAAGGAATTCCCTTGAGATATCCCGTTCACAAGAATGAGATGTACAGGCGGACGGACAACCCAAAAACATAATGCCTCCAGCCACCGCTATCGCCGGCACAGAGGCGTAATGTTCAGTGCCCTTTTTGTCCTATCAAAGTGCCAACATTATTGTGTGGCACTTCAGTTACACTCCTTTTTGCAAAGCTTAAAAAAGTAACCACATTTACAAACTTCCTCATTACAATTATAATAATTTTCAGAGTTTGTTAATATAATTCTCTTTAGCAGATGAGTGGAATGTCTATACTGTGATTTTATTACGTTGGTCTAATCTGTCCACAAGACATCCATTTCCTGTCTGTCTGTCCTGGGACAGACGGTTTCTCTGCCTGTGGTTTCTTCCATTTTTTGTCCCTGTTGAAGTTGTTTTGGGGGGAGGTTCTCCTCATCTGCTGTGAGGGTTTGAGGACAAAGGGTGTCGTCTGTTGCACAGATTGTAAAGCCCCATGAGGCAAACTGTGATTTTTGATAGTGGGCTATATAAATAATGATCTAAAAATGATGTAAAAAATGAAGTGTAGGAAATTAGCTAAAACATGCAAAACTACCATGACGAAGAGTTGTACCACAGGACAGTGGGTTCTGCACCATATTGTCAAAGAAGTGTGAATTTAAGTTAAACTGGTGACGCCTGAAATTGATCAGAGGTGTAATCTCCATCTTTTGACTTGCATTCAGAATTCTTGCGGCATACAAGCAGACGAGGTCACACGGTCGCAGATTAATAAAGTACAAACATGAAGAGTCCTCTGGGCAGACAGCGCCAAGCTGAGCCTGCAGGCAGGGCGTGCTGACATCACGTCTCTACACATCCAGCAAATACATAAGATTGTATTTTTTCTTTTTCTTTCAGAGTGTACACACACTTTGATGTCTTTGTTGGGATGCTGCAGCTGTGATCAGATGCTAATTCAGTTTTACGTGCGTCTCTCTGTTCGTCTCTTTTCCTGTTGGGCTTTGGGGTTCACCGACAGGGCAACAGTGTGTGGGTGTGAAACAGACAGAGAGGCAGAGAGAGGGGGGAGCTGCAGGCGAGCAGAGGAGGATACTCAAATCACTTCAATATTTCGCTTCGCGCCTCTGTTTCCCCACAGTTCATGGACGCATGTCTTTTTTTTCCTTCTCCATTTTTTATCTCTTTATTTCTGTGTCTGCCTCTCTCTCTCTTGTGCAGCTGCTGACACACTCCTGTCTCGCCAAAATAAAGCTAAAAGAGGAAACTGACAACAACATATAGAGGTGCCACATCCTGCAGGCGTCATCAATAAATCAGCAGTAGAGGAGGTGAACTGTTGTAACCAGCTCATAAAGCCGGCACGCAGCCACGGAGAACATTTTTAGATAGCTGGTGTATCGAAACATCAATGACTGTGTACGTGTGTGTCTGTGTGTGTGGGACAGACAGACAGACAGACAGACAGACGAAGCCTCTGGGCCATGTAGCATCTGGGTCAGAGCAGAGCAACAGAGAGTGTACAATGAAGTTAGAGGTAAACACCACATGGTTTTGTTCTTATTTCGGCCTGATGTTGCTCCTCTGTAGTCGTCCTCCAACAACACATCAGTTTGAATGTTTCAAATAAATAAATACATTAAAATGAATCATTTCAGCACCTCTCGCTTTTGTGTTGCCAAGTGACATTAGAAGGAAATGGCAGTTTGGAGCAAAAGTTAGCGTCAAAATCATTATGAATACTTGGAAAACGATACATAAATTGTCAAACTGTTTCTCCATGTTAGCTGGTTTGGGCTCGTTAAATTGACAGTTTGAATATGACGCCACAGAGGTGCCCTTTTTGTTTTTGTGTCTAGAGGCTAATGGAGACAAAAAATTCTAATTAGGTAAGTATTGAGGGAGACAGCTGCAGTCACAATAGCCAAACAGGCTATAAGTAATTCCTGCAGGCAACTGTACACTGACAACGACACTTGGCTAATGTTATCATATTTTTGGGAGCAGACAGAGGGGTCTACAGTCTGTGTTTGAAGGATATATCCAGGATGGCAAACTGACTCAGCAGCAACAACAGGTTAAAAAGACAAAGATAGTTAGAAGCTAGAGCCGAACTATAGGCTACAGATCACAGTGTAAAAGTGAACCACCACATCACTGCTGATCGCCACACAAGACAATAAATATAAAGGGAAACTTTGCTGATACTGAACCAGCTGTGTGTCATCACAGATTAACGTTGTTTGGCTTTCCCCCGTGCCGCCAGCCGCCGGACCTCTGCTGGTGGATGGGTGAGGATCTCCAGGGGAAGCCAAACAACAGTCATCTGCGCACAATGCGATGACACACAGCTGGTTGAATATGAGCAAAGTTTCCCTGCTTCCCTTCACTGGTTCCTGTACAGCAGGGTCGGTCTTTGTTTCACTGTTATAATTATCAAAAAGCAAAAGCAGCATTCAGGAGGCTATACCTTCATTAGCTAGCTAGCTAACCCTAAACAGGGAAGACAGACATATCTCCTTCCAACCTCTCCAGGTAACGAGTATCATTTATTCACAATGATCTCTAGGCTCAGCATTTAGCTCCACATCCACAAAACCAGCCTGAATAGAGGAGAATCAGAAGCGATTGCATGAGAGTCTATGGAGCACAATCGTGCTGTCAGAGCCTTGTCGGAGCTCACCCATACTACGCTACTACAACAACATTATGGAAAGAATCCCTGCAGTGAAATGAAACATTTTTTGTACCTTTCACTTGTTCCGCACCAAGTTTTGCAAAAGGAGAAGTCTCGTTCTGATACCTTGCAGACTTTTTCACATCACTGAAATCAGCTAAACATTCAGCCGTGACAATGAAAATATTTTTGATTAGAGTAAAATACACTTTCTCTACTCCAAACAATTTCTTTCTGCAACACGTCACCTCTCGTGAAATTTTGACCAAAAAAAATTTTTTTGGACGTACATTAACAGGCTGGAAAACTCTCCATATTGCAACAGGCTCCAGGTTGAAAAAGACCAGAGTCCCCCTTCATCAGGCAAAAGAACATAGCTAACTTCAGTGGACAAAATTCAAAATGGCCTCCCCATGCCTCTCTGTGAGGTGTGATTTCTCCCAGCCAATCAGCGAGCATCAGGCTATATCATAGATAGTGACATCCTGGGGTCTGTCCCAAGTCTCTTAAATTACTGCTAGTTATCTTACCTAGCCGACTTTGCTAGCTGTTTAGCCCCTCCCACCTAGGAAAAAATGTGAGGAGCTAGCGCTAGGAGTGATGAGCGAGCATTGTCGGTTTAAGAGACATGAGACGTCCTTTCCACTGAAGCGTCACGTGAAGCGACATCCATTCCTGATGACGGCGGCACCACTGGATCTGCTCCGTAAGGAAGCAGCCAGCGTCTGGCGGTACTATGGGTACATCCCAAGTCTCATTATATTCGCTGACCAAAACAGTAGCCCCACCACCCCCCGCCATCATGACTCTGGTCACACACTTTTGCATGTAGCAGCCGCACATCACCGACAGTCCAATGAACAACGCAATGGGTTGTGACTGAAATAAACCTAATTGCAACATAACAATCTTGCATGAAATATCATTACTCTTTGAAGTAGGTACGTGAATTACAGTGACTCATTGCAAAGAATGCATGTAACTGGTACTTACTCCTGTACTGTTTCTCCACCATCTCGTTCAAATGTGCCAGATGTAGAGGGCGGGTATTTATACGTCATGGCATTCAGCTGAAAAACTCTTCTGGATAGGAAGCTCTCGACCATCCTAGCTCGTAGCTGCTTAAAGCTTGCTGCTAGCTCCTAGCGCTAGCTCCTTGCTGCACAAATAAGAGACTTGGGACGGCCTAGAAGATGGCAGACCTCAAACGACTTTCGGTTCAAGCGAGGAGCTAGCAGTAGCACTATAAAAATGAGAGACTTGGGACGGACCCCTGGCATCTGACAAAATCAGCAGTGGCCCAGACTTCCTTGTTGCGTGTATGGTTGCGTGGCCAAACCCACTCCGACACCCACAGTCATAACATAAAAAATAACAGTGGTGGGTCAGTGAAACTCACACATTATATGTTTGAATAGTTGTGCTAAATGTTAAGTGTTGTTTGTGTGGGATTTCTACAAAGTAGTTACATTTTGGCATTAGAATGGTGACACTATGTTTGATCACCTGTGACTAGTGTAAGACATGCACCAGGTGCGCCATACTGAGGGAACTGTTTTACAAATAACGCATCATAACGTAGGACAACAGTACTCAATAGTGCACTGGGTGATGCCACAGGTTTGTGTGTTTTTATATTGCATTATTATATTTAGTATATTTATGAGCACTGTTGGAGGGAGCCAATGACTGCGTCACTGTAACTGTGCACACAACAATAAAGAACTTGAAATGTCTGTTGTCTGATATTTTTTAATTGATGACGTCTCTTTTTCCTCTGAACCATAATGAATTTATTTTTATCAGAAAACTCAAGGGGGCTGTTCTTGTTTAACTCACCAGATCTGTTTCCTGGTTGTTGATGTCATTGCTGATGTCAGACAGAGAGCCGAGGGAGCTGAGGTAGCTCCGCCTCTTCACACCATCTCTGTGACACAGACCTTGAAACACACACAGAGCACTCATCCATAAGAGTATGTTTCATTGAGGGCAACTTATATTCATTATAGCCAACACCAAAACCTAAAGCCCGGAACGTTCAGCAGTCTTTCAGTCTTATCCTGACATACGTTTAAAAAACACCCTACAGTTGCCTGCGGCCCTTCATGGTGGTCTGGTAAACGAGGTGTTGGATCTGTAGCTACTGAGAAATAACAGTGAAAAAAAAGACTCAAATGTTCCTGTGAGGAAATTTTATATGACAGACACTTGAAAATATTCCTACCTGTGCTGACACTGAAATACGACGAGTCGGCATCGTCACAGGAAACAGAGCGACCAACATCAACCGAGGGGTCCCACTCCAGCCCCAGGTGCTCGTGGGTAGGTGAGGACTGAGGAGGGAGGTGAATGGGAGAGGAGAAGGCCGGGGTGTGGTTAGCCGATTGGCTGGAATCTAGAGAAAAGACACAAACAGTTTGATTTATTACTGAATGTCAGCAGTTGTCCTTTAGTGAGTCATTAATACCTGTAATTAAATGTTTAGTGTTTCAGTTAACCTTTCGGATGGTTTGATAAAGCAGGGAGGTCCAGGTTGGTTTTATCAAGCACTCCCTCTTCCTCTAATACAGTCTCTGAAGGACAACCAGAGTCTGTAGCCTGAGATAGAATCCAGTCATCCTCAAACACCTGGAGGAGGAGCAGGAGGAAGAGGGGGAGGAAGAGAAAAAGAAATGAACATTAGAATTACCACCTTGTGGTTGTGTATGCTACATGTTAGCATGTTACAGTCTCCACCCATGTCAGTGAAAACATGGATGCTTCACACACAGAAGATCTATACAATCAGCACAGGTTCAAGATTAGAGTCACCAATTCAGTATCTGTCCAAATGTCTCCCCTTCTGTTCCTGAGATATGACGCTGATTAGTGGCCATAAAAGTATTTTATGCAGAACATTATGATGTCACAGTGAAGGTGACCTTTGACCTTTTGGATATAAAATGCCGTCACTTAATTATTTTTTTCCTGTTAGACATTTATGAGAAATTTTGTCATAATTAGTGGATGAATTTCTGAATTGAGGCCGAAAGCATGTTTTGTGAAGTCACAGTGACCTTTGACCACCAAATTCTAATCAGTTCATTCTTGAGTCCAAGTAGATGTCTGTGTGAGCTTCACTCCACCTTCATGTATATTTACATCTGTGTGAGTTCACTGCCATTCATTTCAGCTGTCACAATGAGTGTGTGTCTGTGTGTGTGTACCAGTCTCATGCTCAGCAGCCGCGTGTGTGTTCGGGCGATGTTGTTGTAGACGAGGCTGCAGCGCCGCAGCAGCTCCAGCAGCCGACTCTCCACATGCTGAGCATCAGTTGGCTGGCTGCGCTGGATCAAGGCCTCCCCACGCTGCAGCAGGACGTTCACACGGCCGGAGTTCACACACACACACTGCTGGAAGGACTGCACACACACACACACACATAAAAAAACCAAAACATATACATAAGGTAGGAAAACACATGCATTTAGTTATATAACACAAACACACAAACCTGCAGTTGTCTCAGCTTTTCGCAGGTGTTTCCTGTCAGGTGATCGACATCGGTCAGACGGACGTCCAGGTCAGCCAACCAGAGAGTGAGCTCCTCCCTCTCTGCCTCAAACCCCTCCCACTCCGAGACAAAGAGCTGACAGAGAAGAAATAGAGATACACACAAATCTCTCTTTCTTTGCTCTGATGGTTCACAAATGCTTCAATAAAGGATTTTTTAGTGTTTTAATGTCATTTTTTCCACATTTCTGCCTGAAGCTAAATTCAATTTCTCCTAAATGATTAAACAGATCACAGGTACACTGCACTACCTGGTAAACATGCAATCTAACTTTAGAAAATGTTTTTTGGACTTTACATTTTTGGCACCAAAGATCTTTTCTGCCAACAATAAGTGTGAGCATGTGAATACACCTGATTTAACATTTACTTAGGTAAAGTGTGGAGTTGCTGCTGCAGTAGAACCAAAATTTACCTTTTGGTTCTCATCTCACCCAAAACTCTAGATGTCAGAATCAGCAACATGAAAATTCAACCGCAGCATTAATTAACTAAAATCGCTTTCTATGCTTTAACAAAATACAAGATATTATTGGAAGTACACTACTTATTTGGGTATTTTATTGGGTGGGACTCTGACCTTGAGTTGTCTGGTGATGGATTCCAGTTTGGCGTTCACATTGTCCCATCGTTGCCCACACTCCCTTGCCATCGCCAGCAGCCGCGCCTGCATGGCGCCTTGAAACAGCCGAGTCAGTGTCCGATTCTTCTGGGTCAGACTGTCCAACTGGACAAGACGAGATCCGGCCTCGCACCGCAGCCTCTAAACACATACAGCAAAAGCATGTTTTTTTCCTACAGCTACACAAAACAACTCAGACATCTTTAGAGGACTCCATTACCCATAAGTCCTGTGCATTGAAGTCATGCAGTGAATTAGCCTGTTGGTTTACAATCACATTTGACAAAGAAATGCATCAAATCTTTGGATTTGAGAAGCTGTTTCTCATTCCTCAGAGATGTTGGTCCATATTGACATGATGACATCACACAGTTGCTGCAGATTTGTCGGCTGCACATCCATGATGAGAATCTCCCGTTCCAGCACACCCCAAAGGTGCTCTATTGGACTGAGATCTGGTGACTGTGGAGGCCATTGGAGTACAGTGAACTCATTGTCATGTTTGAGATGATGTGAGCTTTGTGACATGGTGCGTTATCCTGCTGGAAGTAGCCATCAGAAGATGGGTACACTGTGGTCATAAAGGGATGGACACGCTCAGCAACAATACTCAGGTAGGCTGTGGTGTTTAAACCATGCTCAGTTGGTACTAAGAAAATCTCCCCCACACCATTACACCACCAGCAGCAGCAGCCTGAAGCGTTGATACAAGGCAGGATGGATCCATGCTTCCATCTGAATGGCAACAGGAAGTCAAATAAGCACTGGTTCCAACCAAGGTGTGCAGAAGAGCATCTCTGAAGCAACAACACCTTGTCCAACCTTGAAGCAGATGGGCTACAGCAGCAGAAGACCACACCAGGTGCCACTCCTGTCAGCTAACAACAGGAAACTGAGGCTACAATTCACACGGGTTTTCTCACCAAAACTGGACAATAGAAGATTGGAAAAACCACCCTTTCTATCATCTTGAAGCAGTCTGGCCATTCTCCTCTGACCTCTGGCATCAACAAGGCATTTTGGCTCACTGGATATTTTCTCTTTTTGGGACCATCCTCTATAAACCCTAGAGATGGTTGTGCTGAAAATCCCAGTAAATACTCAGAGCAGCCCGTCTGGCACCAACAACCATGCCACGTTCAAAGTCACTTCAATCACCTTTCTTCATCATTCTGATGCTCCGTTTGAACTTCAGCAGCTCGTCTTCACCATGTCTACATGACTAAATGCATTGAGCTGCTGCCATGTGATTGGCTGATTAGCTATTAACGTTTGCGAGCAGTTGAACCTAATAAAGTGGCCGGTGAGTGTAATTGCAGATTGATTGTGTGTCGAATGACTAATCAACTTATCATTGCAGCTCTAGTCTCACTCTGTACAAATCAGACATTAAAGTCCTGCATTATGCAGACGACTTGACTCTGCTATCTGCTTTCAAATGAACATTTTTAGAAAAGAGCCTGAAGCTGCTGTAGTAAAATCAAAATTATGTTTATTTTCAAACATTAAAATCTGATAGAGTCATATATATTGTGAATTGTTAAATTTGTAACTTACACTCCACCTTTTCAACTCTTTGGGCCTCGTAATCAGCGGCACATGAAAATTCAACCATCAAATTATGTAACCGATAATAACAAGACTTTGCACCTTCAGTAATTTTTTCTATACTGGTGTTTAATTTAAAGTGCAGATACATGAAACAGGGGGAATTCTGTGCTTGATCATTCTCCTGCCTTCTCCTCCAGTGGAACAACAGAAAGTGACTGATACATAAAAGCAGCTGCCTCACTGTGTGTTGGAGCTGCAGAGGAGGTTTGCTGTGGATCACATTTCCCAGAAGTGACCAACCTGACAGCAGAATTTAATTTGGACAAACAAGGAGAATCTACAGCTTTTCAGTCAGCAGGGATGGACGCACTGCTCGGCTGCACACTCAAACTTTGTGATTTAAAGGTTGTAAAACGACGGGATTTACACATAAATACTGACTGCCTCAGCTTTACGACCAGCCGCTGAGCGATATTTACGCTCTACCTGGATTATGTCTTTAACCTGCACCTGAACTTAGCCGAACTTTGTTTTAACCCCAGTTTTTCTTTCACCGAGGCATGTGAGCTATCCAGATTGTAGAGCCTCGAGACAAATATATGGATCTAAGATGCACACTTACTTTGATTATGACAATGATGTACAACACAGAGGAGAGTTAATAAATGACCAATAAATAAAAAAATAAAATAAAATGCAGGACAAGCTAAGATGAAAAGTAACTGTGGAGAGATCAAATTTAGTAAGAAATAAGGCTATGAAATAAAAACTTAGTAAGCAGATTTTTTTTTTTTTTTACATTACTGAGTAAAAAGACTCCATATTTAATCCGATGAGAAATAAAGTTCCTATTTAATCCCTTCATTAACTGAAGTTTGGGTTCAAATATGAACTCACTCTTAGTTTTTAATTTTTCTCTGGAAAATTTTGCAAAAGTTCTCAAAGAGAAGCTAAACTCATCCACAATTTAAGATCACATGATTCCTTTCTATGCAACCAATTGTCAAATCTCATTCCGGGCGCCCTATTTAAACTGCTCTGTCCTGCCTACTGTTGCTGCTTCCTCTGCAAGCCACTTTGCAACCTGCCTCCACCCCAGCTCCTCCTTTTCATGCTGTGTCTGACTTATCAATAGCCCCTTTTCCACTGCAGGAACTTTTCTCATTTACCCGGGGTTTTGAAAAACCTCTGTGCATTTCCACCGAAATTACCCAGGGAAAAAACTTACCCTGGAAAAAGTACCTAGTAAGGGGGTAGGACTTTTCAGATTACCCAGAATTCTTGAGGGGCGGGGCGGTGTGCCGAAGAACGCTGATCGGTGGAATGCACACACAGCCTTCCGCAGTTCCGTGTCAGTGTGTCTGCAAACTTTATTTCATTCCTATGGGCTTCACTTCGTTTGTGTTTTGATTAAGGACGGGTACCGACACCCAGTACTAAATTAGCACCGGGGCTAAATTATCAAAGACCATAGTATTGATATGCTCTAACAGTATCGGTTCTTTTGTGCTGACGCTAAACTCCTCCACATACACACACACTGACGCAACACGGTAACCGGTGAACAGCCGAGCGGCCGCAGTGGAAACAAAGTGAAGATAACTCAAAAATGACTCAAGTTGACGGCAGCTATACTCGTTACTGTAACTAACACTAACCCTTAAGAAGCAGTAGCGGCAGTAGCTCAGTCCATAGGGACTTGGGTTGGGACCCGGAGGGTCGCCTGTTCAAGTCCCCATGTGGACCAAATATGGAGCGTGGACTGGTAGCTAGAGAGGTGCCAGTTCACCTCCTGGGCCCAACTGCTCGGGGCGCCTGACCAAGGCAGCCCCCTCACTCTGACATCTCTTCACTTTCTGTACCCGGGGAGGGGGTCTTTGCTGCTGCTCTCCCTGCCTTTGGCTTTGCATGTAGGCATATGGAAGGGCAGGGAGGTTTGTTCTCTCTGCCTCAGGCTTTCCTTGTTTGCGTGTGAAAGGGCAGAGAGGTGTGCTCTCTCCACCTTAGGCTTTCTGCGTAGGCCTAGTAAAGGCAGAGACAATACTGTAAATGGAAGTAATTTTTCTTTGACTAATGTGGTCCTGACTCAACTGTGTTTATTGTGCATTTTGTCTCTCATTTGTCCATTTTGTGCCTCCTCGTCTCCTCCGTCCTCCTGCCTGTGACCTGGACATCATTCACAGCGGGATGCTTACGGATGTCTCAATTCCTAAAATGCATGTCAATGAGAGAAGAGTGAGGATGCACAAGTCTCTCCTGCATTCATGACGTGACACACAGGAAATAATGCAGCTGTGTTTCATGTCATATTTAACTGACACTGCTTCGAAGCCCAGATGTCTCATTATATTAAATGCCTGTTGCCTTGACTCCTCCGCTCACATCGGATGGGAGGGATTAAAACATGAGGAGAGAGGGCAAGGAAAGGAATCAAGGATGCGAAAACTGAAAAATGAGAGTAGGGATAGTAAATACAGCCTGAGCAAAAATCTTTTCCCATGGAAAGATTCCACCTCCAGTGTTCCTGGAATTTGCCACTCTACAGTAATTTGTGTTTCATTTCTACTCACCTCAAACTTCCTCAGTTCTTCCTTGGCAGTGATGCAGGTAACGTGGGCAGAGTTGGGGGAACTGACAGCCTGCTCGGCCAGTCGAAGCCAAGTGTCCAGGTGGGCGTGTTCTTTCATGAACTCGTGCCAGAGCACCCACTTCCTCTCTAATCTGGAAACACAGAGGAAGTCAAACAGCAAGAAAGACACACAGGCTGCTGGAATGTGAGACACAAAGACATGGAGGTTATAAATGGTCTTGTGGCGGCAGCGGGGGCGACTCCATAGAGTGCCAAAGTTAAACCAGATCTACCAGGTTGTGTTCCAGATGTAAGAAACCTTAGACAGTAAACCCTCAACCTCCAAGAACCACCATTACATGAGAGACAGGATGCCTCTGGCTGCAAACAATGTTAGTACTCTTTGGTTGATAAATCTAATATTTGTGAAACCCTTGGATTCCACTACTAAGCTCTCATGATACATATATGCGGGACACTCACTGTCCACATCCCTGCAGGTCTCCGTCTTGGCTCCAGCTGCCGTCCCCTTGCTGCTCCGAAGCTGCAGACGAGGTGGAAAGAAAAGGAGACTCTGACAGATCCAGAAACAGCTCCATGTCCCTCACTTCCTGTCCCTTGGTGTTGGGGTGGCGCTCTGAAGTGGCTGGGGATCCAGGCATTCTGACATCACGTGACCTTTACCTGTTAAGACACAAAGTGGAGACAATAAATTAGACTGTTGAAAGCAGGAGTTTGTAGAAAGGCCAGAAACATGTTTTGTGAGGTCACACTGACCTCTGACCTTCGACCACCAAATTTTTATCAATTAAGTCATCGTTCATGAGATAACAGGTATCATGTTCACAAAAATGAGACAGATGTAGGATCACATTGACCTTGACCTTTGACTGAAGACCACCAATATCTAATCACATCATTGTTGAGTTCAAGTGGACATTTGTGCCAAATTTAAAAAAAAAATCCCCCAGCATGTACACAGAGATGTCGTTAGAGAGCTGCTACCAAGTCCCTTCTTTACACCGCCTTTGCATTTTTACACAGAACCAGCCGGCAGCACTTTATAAACAATAACAATCATTTACCGTCCCTGTTATATGCCGCTTGATCTCGCCCTCTGCTCAGAGGGTAAGGAGCTCCTGCACCTCATTGTTTTTACTATTTGTGGACATTCTTAGCTGTTAAGTGCTAGCAGTGTGTGACAACCTGCTGGGCGATAAACCTGATTGTGATTTAAACAAGTCGACTTAAACACATTTGAGTTTTTGCTCCTGGAGAACAGAAGAAAAGCAAACAACAAGAATTCATTTTGTTTAGTGGTTTAAAGCCTCCAAGCAAAGAGACAGACCTCACACACACACGCACACACGCACACACACACACACACACACACACACACACAGCAGTGATTCGCCATTATCACCTCCACAAGGACCAACACACACACACACACACACACACACACACACACCTGCAGCTACACACACAAATATGGAGCCAATAACGCCACACTGAGGGCAAGATTTACGTGTATGAAAGGAAGAACACATTTACGCTTCACCTTTTGTTTAGTTTGAGCTCACAGCCTGTGAGTAATTATCTCCTGATTTACAGAGGCAGCAGCTGATCAAACAGTCGGGTCCACAGACTGACACCCAGGCTCATTCTCTGAGAGCTCTCGTCTTCTGTTTTTTCCTCTCCTTCTCTCCTTACTTTTTTCTTTCCTACCTTCCTTTCCTGTCTAAGATCACAAACTTAATGAGTCACTCATTTAGCGCAACTCTTTGTCTGTGTGTGTGTGTGTGTGTGTGTCCACCTAAGAACTTCTGGCGTCCCAGACTCATAAATCAAGCGCTTCCTCCCACCCCACGGGAGGCTGATCAGGCCAAGGCCACATCCTCCAAACCCACACCTGGGGACTCTGTGTGTGTGTGTGTGTGTGTGTGTGTGTGTGTGTGTGTGTGTGTGTGTGTGTGTGTGTGTGTGTGTGTGTGTGGTGTATTAGCAGAGTTATGACGCCAAGGCTTCGGCCCTGCACCTCTGAGACGCCACATAGATCCCACTTACTGTCTGTCTGCATCAGTGTATGTGTGTGTGTGTGTGTGTGTGTGTGTGTGAGTGTGAGTGTGAGAGACTCCTAAGGGGCTGTGCATGCGTTTTTTGCGCTCTAAAATTCATTGTTTTCAGTGTAGACACGTGGCAGGCACGCTTAAACGCCAGAGAGTCCCCAACTGCCTATTTTTCAGGCTGCAGCCTGAGATAAACAGAATTCAACTTTTGGAACGCAGCAGCGCACACTGCATGTCATGTCATGAGGACCAACCAATCACCAATCGAATATCAGTATGTCATAAATATGGAGAAGAAGTTGATCATTTTAGTGCAGGGCTGCCAGAACTTTACACAGGCCTACACACAAACAGCTCATGGAAGAAGATCAGCTCTGCACTCAGGGTTTCAGGTCAACAGGCTGTGTTACGGTGCTTGTTAAGGCTGCTTAGCAACCTTAGACGCAACCTGCCACTGCGCTCTTGAAAGCTGGCACAAGACCCAAGACAAGCCTAGCACCCAGCATCTGACCTCACGTTCTCCATGCGGTTAAAGACGCAGCATTTGCACAACCTGTTAGTCTATAGGCTGTTTCAGGGCGTGTTTAGGTTGTCAAGAAATGACATCATTGTTTCAGGTAGACTTTCAGTCCAGCCAGTATTGCAAGCATTGCAACATATGAAACACTGAACTTTAGTCCTCCTGAAATACACACTGTGGGAAATGACAAAATCAGTTTCAGGACCTTGCGGCTCAGTTGGAGGTTGTTCCCTTTAACATGGTTCAAACTTGATGTCAGAAATAAAAGTCTACTGCTTCCTTGAAGAAACGAACAGTGCAAAGCGCCAGAGGAAAGAACTGGACACCACTGGGAAAAATCTCCAAAACTCCAAAATCTGTAGTGCTCATTTTATTACAGATAAGTCAATTGTTGAAGATGACGATCACTAGCCAAGAGAGGAGCATCTGTATTACTGTGTGCTGTGTCTTAATTTCATTCTCCAAACTAGAATAACCACCTTGTGTTTGTATGTTTTGCAAACCAGTCAAGGTGCAGTTACAGTTAACATCCACGTCTGTGAAAACATGGATGCTTCACACACACATCAATTCAGTATCTGACCAAATGTCTCTTCTTCTGTTCCTGAGATATGATGTTGAATAATTAAACATTATGATGTCACAGTGAAGCTGACCTTTTGGATATGAAGGTCATCACTTCATTATTTTTTATCCACTAAGACATTTCTGCAAAATTTAGTCATAACTAGCATTGGAATTCTTGAGTTTTGGCCAAAAACATATTTTGTGAGGTCACAGTGACCTTTGACCACCAAAATCTCTTGTGTTCATTGAGTCCAAGTGAATGTCTCTGCCAAATCTTAAGAAATTAAGAAAAATTTCGAGATATCGCTTTCAAAAGAATGACACAAATGAGGTCACTGTGACTTTGACCTTTGACCTATGACCACCAAAATCTAATCACTTCATCATTGAGTCAAAGTGTATGTTTCTGCCAAATCTTACGAAATTCCCTTACGAAATGTCTAATTTTCTTTGAATGTAGGTCTTCAGTTAGTCGTGCTAGAGCACATTTATTTATGGTAAAGACGACTTTGTTTTCCACACAGGTTCAACGTGTCTCAATAAACAAACAGACAGACGGGTTCAGTTCAGGACCAGATGAAGACATTTACCACCTCGGTCTCGAGAGAAAAACATTAATATGAACATCTGTTGAACATGTGAATACACACACAAATGCACACACACTGCTGTGTCCCCCAGTGAGCTGGACGTGTGAATGGAGAGACAGAGAGGGAAAGAGAGCATCTTTATCTGCTGATGACTCACCAACTGCAGCTCAGGGCTCCAACAACACACTAAAGTGCTGCTACTCTCTGTCTCTCTCACACACACACACACACACACACACACACACACACACACACACACACCTGCTTGCTTAATGACTATTATTTTTCATTCATTCCATTTCCACTTTTAACACTCGACTTCTGGTCCCTGTTGCAGACAATATTAAACACACAAGTCAACAGTCTCGGTCCTGATCAGCACCACAGCCACCTCTGAGGACACTGAGGTCATGTCCTCTCTGTCTTCTTGTTGGGAATTTGGGACATTTGTGAACCTCGGGGGAGTTTAAATGTTCCTCTGCCCCCGTAAACACAGAGACTGCACTTGTAGATATATTGAACTTTCTGATTTTTCGTGTTTTCTTGTATTTGTTGTTGTGAATCTTACGGGTCACAAGAGTGCAGGACACGCAGGAAGTGAGTGGGCAAAAAAATACTTCATAATACACAAAACTAAAAACTTCAAAACAGACAAACGTCTGTCAACATGTATAAATATTGTAGCATGACAGAAGCAAAAATAAGGACTGAATGGATTTAAGTGTGTGTTGGTGTCAATAATTGATTTGCATATTAATTTAAACACTAGTCTAATGCCTACCACACACTGGCAGACTTCAGTGTGACGGCCTCTCATATCTAAAGACAATGTAGGTTTTTAGTCACAGACTATAAAGAGCTTATGACCAGTTCTCACTCTAATACCAGTGCTTGGGCAGTGAATTCCAGCCTCAGACTCTGGCGAGAGAAGCCGTCCTTTCATATCGGTATGATACGTCACCATTATTGTGAAATTCCACCCAGTGGTGACAGGGGAAAACGTGACAACAATGTTAGTTAAGGTAGTGGAAGTCTGAGTAGGGTGAGAGGGTCCAACAACCACCGACTTTCACCTGGGAGGCCATGTTAGCTTCCCCTACGAAGCCAAACCCTGTTCTGGCCCAATTGTTGAAAAACGTGCGCTAAAGTGCCCTCTTGCAGATGTAACATATCCATGGTTTCCAGAAACACATATGCTTCTAACATATACTAACATTTTCGTCTGGCAACTGAAATGTTCCCTAAACAAACCGGCTGCTGGCTGTAGCTTCATATTTAACGTACATACATGAGAGTGGCATCGATCTGACCCTCAGAAAGAGAGGAAAAGTATTTTCTCAAATGGTCAAACCTTTTCTTTGAGTTTTTACACAAGAGAACGTGAGTGAACTGAAACAGGTTTGTGTCTGGTAGTTTTCCATCAGCGGGGGAGATTTGAATATGACACAGAGATGAACAAACACACAGAGAACTTCATTTGCATCATCTGCATTAAAGCCGGATTACAACTATTCAAACAGTCAAATATTAGAGAATTTCATCGCGTCTTGAAGGACGTTCAAGAATGCAAAAAAGCCTCTGGATACAGATCACACACCGTCATTACAACATTTCACAGTCTTCACAGATATCTGAGCATCTTTTCACAGCAACTGTGAGAGTGTGTGTCACTTGTCACACACACAGTCAGCCTGTATCTCAATAATCCTTTAACCAAACATGCCACTCACTCAGACAGACAGACAGGTGGACAACAAGTCTGATACCTGACAGTATTCATCGCTGATGATGTCACAGACATCGCCAGCTGAGCCAGACAGGCAAAAAAAAAAAAAAAACCCCAACCTGCGATTGTATTGGACAGACAAGCTGGCAGTGAAGCCTGATTGGCCGTAATGACTGATGCTTCATCACCCAATATGATTACCCGACAGCTTCCCATGTGAGTGTGTGTTTGTTTGTGTGTGCGTCTCAGATCAGTCATTGACTTCTGTGACTTTGATGCCTCCAGCAAACAGTCTGGGGGGGACAAACAGCTGGCTGCGTCTCAACAGTGTAGCATCACCCGCTCTTCTCATCTCGTTTCTCCTCAACACTTGACCGCACGCATTATAAATCATTCCCACCATCTCTGTTAGTTTTTATTAAACCTTCTATTAAACCTGCATCAGTTTGATGTCTGTTGGTAGTCAGAATTTGATTTGCATCTAGGGAGGAATCTAGTGCTTTGAGGCACAACAGGAAGAGGGTGCTGTTTAATCCCAGAGCAAAGAGAGCTGGATGCTTGAGTGATATTTAGTTTAATTTCACTATAACAATACATCAAAACTTAATACGTATTTATTGTTGTGTTTTTGTTTCCACTATTTTCCACTTTTAAGTTAAGTTCCTGGTCCTGGTTACATATGTACGTTTCATACGTCTCACGTTTTGACATCAGGCAACCATTCTCATTTCACATTTGCAAATATGAGCGCTGGGGCAGTAACTTCCATGTCAGACACTGACGAAAAAAGCTGTTTTCATGTCAGCATGATGGGGGCGGACTCCGGTGTTTTTTTGGACCTAATTGTATTGCGTGTATTGCGGAGTTTTGCACAGCCGCGGATCTTTGCTCTCAAACCACAAAAAGTGTGCTGGCACAACAGTCTCCTTCAGTACATTATTCTATGCTTTCTTTGGATTTTCACATTGGCTGGTCATCCTGTTTAATTTGTCTTCTGATTAAATGGGAACCGTTGAAACAAGTTGTAGGAAGCCTCTGCAAGTAATTGGTTGCTGGCAGACACTCTGTGCTGCAATAACATGGTTACTCAGCAGTGCCGTGCACTGTAGAGCCGATGCGCTGCTGGTTCTGCCGGCCTGAAGAGAATATAATGTCTATAGCCTTACTGTTGTGTACAGCCTTTATAGACTGAGCTGAGTAGTGATGCGCGGGTCGACCCGTAACCCGCGGGACCCGCAAATGGACCTGCGGGTCCCGCAAATGGACCTGCGGGTCGGGCAGCAGTGATCGTCTGTTAAATCGGTCTGTAAATGAAATTTTGACATATTATTATAATCTATTAATCTATAATCTATTACTGTCACTGCATCCAAAGGTACTGATGCGTTGAGCAGGTGACAGTCCGCGGTCGTTTTCAAAACACACTTGTGTCACGCACTCCAAAAGAAACTTGTTGAAACTTTAAATAATAATTTATTGTACAAAACAGGGGAAACAAACGTTGACAAAAATGGTTCCATAATTCATATTAAATTCAAAAGATAACGAAAAAACAGCTACAAGTTAGAGGGAATAGTGATAAAGTGGTAAAACTTGGCATTGATCCACAGCCTCAGACGGATGCGCTCAAGCCTGCCGTGAGCACAAGCTCCGTAGGCTATACTATATTTTTAACAATGCAATTTAATTTTTATTGATAGCCTACATTTACCAACAACAAAACGACTACATTTAGCACCAAAAAATGTTAAAAAATAAATAAATTAAAAAAAAAAAGTTAATAAAAAAACGAATATTGAATACCAAATTTTCATAAAGAATACCTACCCATAGAAACGAATATTCGAATAGCCGAATATTTGGGTACAGCCCTAGTATCTATGTAAAGCTAAGCCCTGTTCTTTTTTTCTAAACCTAACCATGTGTGTGTTGAAGACGTAACAATGTGCATTTCTTGTTCAATTTGTGGTGTTGTACCGACATAGAGCTTTTATTTTGAAAGAGACCGTATGCAAACTGTACATTTCCTGTGAAAACAGAAGTGTATTTTGAAAACAGACAATGCATGTAACAGGCTGAAGTTGACACGGCGTCCCAGAACGTCAACAACCAACTCACCCAGGGTACCTTGGATGTCATATGTGGACATGAAAGGTCCATGACAAGGTCAGAGTGATAATATGTTGCATCAGGAGGTGGAGGGGATGGTGGAAGGCATGACACCTGCCAGGCTGTAGACCACTGTTCAAAACCGACAAACACCAAAACCAGCTGTGATTTAGCAAGTCATTTATTTCCACCGGAGATAGTGCCACATATAGGGTGTTTTTTACAGAGACCTCGCTGCTTTTCCAGCACAGATTGTGCTCCCAAAACTGGGTATATTTTGTGTCTAAACCTAACCACACTTAAGCCACAGCGCTGTTACAACATAAAGTTCTCTCACATAATAAACATGCAAATGTAACACACATCCATGGCTTGCATACACTGGCTCAACATTCTGTTTTAATGGGAAGTAAAATCAAAGTAATCGCAGCAGTGTCATGTTCTTAAAATTCTGCTTCACTGAGACTTTAAGCTTTTTTTTTTGCTTATCGAGGATAAAAATTCTTATCAAGCATAAACTGCATTAGATTATTAAACCTGTTTCAAGGTAACTACACTGACGACTCCTGACTGCATGCAGGGGGCAGTGCTGTGCTTATCAGATCCTCCTCTGTACTTCTGCTTTAATTGAATGAATTAAAAGACAATCTAGTTTCAGGAACCTTTATCTTGAATGTCTGAAGTTCCACTGCTTACATTACTACTTTAAAGGTCATGTAGTGTTTAGTACTGGCCTCATTTTAATGCTACATTTTCTTCTTACCCTGTTGGCAGATGTTTCTGTTTGATAGCAGAAGATTTCTCTAGATTACATAATATTTTATGTCTCTGCAGGAGGGATTTTGTTTTTTCTTGCAGTGCATGTTGCTGTTGTGCCTGCAGGAAACCAGAAGCAGCCAGACAGACCAGCATGAGGGAATGAGGGTAAGCAGCTCATCTTCACTATTAAGACTCATCCCTGCTGAGATGATGAGATGATCACCTCCTCCGCTGTACACTGCAGCAGCAGAGGAAGTGAATTCATGTTATTAAGATTAAGAAAATGGCTTTTGTTAGACCTGATGGTGATATGGAGCTGAGGAGGAGATTGAGGTGAGAGGAAAAGACTCTGAAGACTCAGCTTAGGCTCATTTAAATAATGTCTACGTCCTGAGACAGAAAGATGAATCTGGCAGTTAATAACAGAGAGACGAGGGGTGGAGTTAGTTTATATGCAGCTTTATTGGCATGGTGGTCAGAGGTGGATTTGTGCTATCAGGCCTGCAGTATAAACTGGATGATATTCAGGTGTGAAGGTGACAGGAAGCACGTTCACAGCATGACGATATTCCCACAGTGAGTCCTGAGACAGTGCTGGTTCAGCCTCTGGCAGTGAACGGTGAGCAGATATTTAAACTGAATGTGATGACTCTGTGTAGGAAGTGTGTGCAGCCATTTAAATCCTGCAGATTTCAGTCCAGGTTGACTGTTGGTAACAGCAGGTGTGTTTAATACCACAGCAAACAGAAGCTGAGCAGCTGGTGTGTCTGTTTACAGTGCAGCCAAACAAACTCGGGGTGTTTTCATAAAGAAGTCATTCGCCTAGTCTTACCATCGTGACACGTCATGAGCAACCACCACCTGATTTCATTGTGCAAACACAGCCAGTAGTATTTCACACAACAGCAGGACACAGTAAAGGTGACAAAATGATACGTTTCCTGTGACTGCTTCACAGTAAAAGCCCCCCGGGGTTTGAAGGCTTTTAATGTGAAGCAGCAGCAGGAAACAAATTCAGTTCAGCAGCAGGGTTGCAGGAGCGAACCGGTTTTACAGCATACCATGGTGTGCAAATGGTTATCATACCATTTACATTTCAATGGTACTGAAAAATTAGAATTACCGCCTCATGGTTGTAAGCCTCTGCACACCAGTCAAGTTCATCCATGACAGTTTCCATCCATGTCTGTGAAAACATGAATGCTTCACACATAACTTCCCCCCTGGCAGCACAGAAGATCTGTTTTTCAAGGTACTGTATCCAAGTTAGAAATTCCAGTATTGTAATTACACTAAAACTGATACCATATTTTCTGAGATGGTTATTATGAAGAGCTCGTACCCTTGCAACCCTAACTAGCAGTGACTTAATTCAGCTCTGACACAGCTGCAGGGTAGTGACCAGTAACACTGATATGAGTAAGATCAAATAACAAACAGTAACACTGGATTTATTTCATCCATTCATCTATTTATCCAGGGCGGGGTCACGAGGCAGCAGGCTAAGCAAAGCACCCCAGACGCCTCTCTTCAGAGTGAAACTTTCCAGCTCCTCCTGCAGGATCCCAAGGCGTTCCCAGACCAGACGAGATATATAATCCCTCCAGCGTGTTCTGGTTCTGCCCGGGGGCCTCCAACCAGTTGGACCTCTACGGCTAAGCCCAGCTACCCTACAAAGGAAGCTTATTTTGGCCACTTGTATCTGTGATCTCATCCTCTGATCATTACCCAAAGCTCATGACCATAGGTGAGGGTTGGGACATAGATGGACCACGACATCAAGAGCTTTGCCTTCTTGCTCAGCTCCCTCTTCACCACCACAATCCGGTGCAGCACCCACAGCACTGCAGACACCGCACCATACTGCCAATCCATCTTACGCTCCATTTTACCCTCATTACCTCTTACCACCCATTGAGAACCTGGATTTGTTCATGTGTGGATATGAATATGAATCCAGTGCAGGAGTGGCAGATCCTGCCACTAACTAAAAAACTACTGTATAAAGAGAAGATTACAGAATGTGAATAAATAGTATTAAAAAAGGTTTTGATTTCATGAGAACATTAAAGATATACTGTGATACAAAATTTAAGGTTGTTCTAAGTATCATTAATGAAACAGCATCACTTCAGCCTTGAGCTCTGCACACTGTGTTTTTACCTTAATTCTCTTCATGTAACTTTTGAACCTAACAGGTTGCAACTGAGAAATACTGAGTTTGAACTTCCCTTTTGTCATGAACGCAGCATTATTTCCATCCAATGCTGCCAGATGAAACATTAATGAAAATGTTTTCATGAATTCAAAGGAAGCTTGTTTGCTGTACATATGACTGCATGTATATCTGGCAAAAAATGGCAACACTACTAAGGTTGTGACCTTAACGTTTAGAAAACTCCGATCAAACTGGCATCAGGCACACTGTGCGTGTAGAGAAAATCACTGCAGGTCAGCGAGTGCAGTTTGGAAAATGCTGGAACGAAGCACTGAAATGCATCACTCCCTGAAGTTTCAGCGGCGAGGAAAAGAGATGAATGGCTCCTATTAGAGCGCAGCGGCTTTAGAGGGAAAGTGATATTCAGCTGAGGAGGTGATGAAGGTGAGAGGAAGTTAAGACTATTAGAACCAAGACTGATTAAAATAACGTCTGTGTCCTGAGACAAAGTTAATCATCCCCTCTGCAGCTCAGCTGAGAACACACACAAACCTGAGCTTGCATGGCCGCCATGTGACCACATTAAACATCGTCTGTGTCGTACTGAGGGGGTTTATCATCTCCTCCTCTCAACAACTGTGAGTTTGGAACATGTAGATAAGTGGAATTACCGCCTTGAGGTTGTATGCCTCCAGGAACCAGTCTGTTTTTTGCTGACAGTTTATATCCATGTCTGAAAACATGGATGCTTCACACACAGAAGATCTATACAATCAGCACAGTTTCAAGATTAGAGTCACCAATTCAGTATCTGACCAAATGTGTCCCCTTCTGTTCCTGAGATATGACGTTAAAACATGATGATGTCACAGTCAAGCTGACCTTTGACCTTTTGGATGCAAAATGTCATTACTTCATCATTTTATCCTATCAGGCATTTGTGTGAAATTTTGTCATAAGTAGCATAAGAATTCTTAACCTAAGGCCAAAAACATGTTCTGTGAGATCATAGTGACCTTTGACCTTCCACCTCCAAATTCTAATCAGGTCATCGCTGAGTCAAAGAGGATGTTTGTGCCAAATATGAAATTTCTTCAAGGTGTTCTTTAGATGTCGTGTTCACGAGAATGGGACGGATGGACAGACGGATGTACAGATGTTCATTAGTACATTTATAAGTACAGACAACCTGAAAACACAAGGCCTCAGCCACAGCTATTGCCAGATTGTCATATGTAAAAAGAGCATTGGGCCTTTAACTGTTAGTAAACACTATGATGGGTTTTGGTGGGTGGGGCTTAGCTGGAGGCAAAACAATTCTCCACAGACATTAGCTAGTGCTAGCTAACAAGTTCTGTTGGCTTGTTTTCGACAATGGAGGAAGATGATACGAGTCTCTCTGAAAAAGGTGCTTTCAGAAATATTCATTCCAAGCAAACTGAAATGTTTGTAAATTGGGAGCACTGTCTGAATGTAGTGTTGGGTTATCCAGAGCAGCGCACTCTCAGAGTGGCAGAGCACACTCTGGACACTCTGTCTGTGGAGACGGAGCAGCAGAGCGCCGAGCAGAGTGAATGTGTGATTAACTTAACCGTTGGTTCATTCATGTAGAAATATAACGCTGCGTTTCTTCCACCAACAGGGCTCTCATTTTAGTGTAGAGCGTCAGACTGAATTTACCAACACACCATGTCAGGTCACTCACTCTCCGGGACCGCCAGTGTTACTTGAATAAGTAAACACTGACCAACGGGACCAGACTGGCCGACCTGTATGCTCTCACTCAGTGGATGGATGGTTTATGATAAATAACACAACATCTTAAGACTCCTGTGTAGCCTACAGCCCTGTGGTGGCGAGTCGTGTTTTGCCTCTAGCTAATAAAAAGATATATAATTGTGACATCGGCCCTAAAAGGGTCTATAGATGAGCCTTAACATGGACTTTAACAACTTAAGTTGAACCTGTGCAGGATCGAAAAAAGGGTGGAATGGATGTTTAAAGGGCCAGTGTGTAATATTTGGCATGGTTTATTGTTCAATCTGAATCTGAATCTGAATATTCTACCCATTAATATGTTTATACAAGTGTATGATCGCTATAAAATAAAATTCATTTGGTTTTTGTAGCCTTATAATTATGCTTTTATATATATATATATATATATATATATATATATATATATATATATATATATATATATATATATATGTATGTATGTATGATGTATGTGTATATATATATATATATATATATATATATATATATATATATATATATATATATATATATGTGTGTGTGTATGTATGATGTATGTATATATATATATATATATATATATATATATATATATATATATATATATATATATATATATATATATAGGGCCTTGCTTTAGAGAGATCGCCATCTTGCGCCGCCATGTATGTACGGCAGACCGAGTGGACAATCCAGCCAGCCAGAGAACGCGTTTCGTGTGTATAAATGAACCAGCGAAGACAGCAGAAGGAAGGAAGAAGGAGGAGGAAACAGCAGTGTGTTAGTAGTTCGTCGATAGAGAGTAGTGAAAAGTTTTTTTAGTTATAAAGTTTGCGAATGGACCACACTTACCACGCAACAGGAGAGAATGAACCCGAACCGTCATCTGCGAGGAAAAGAAGACGCAACTTCACTCCTTGTGATGCACTCTCTGCGGCGCTTTTCCTCCTGGTGATATATCTCCCCAACAATGGCAGCAGTAGCACCGAATCCCATTCTGTGCATTCAGCCTCTCTTCTCGCCCGGTCAGCATCAAACTCTTCAAAATCGCGTTCAAAGTCGTCCATTTCAGCTACTATAGACCAGAGATATTGCTAGGCTAAATAAACAGCTGAGCTCTGTTTACCGGCTACGCTGTCAGTCAGTGTGCGGGCTGGAGATTGGTGGCGCAGAGAGGGGAGGGGGTCCCCGCTAGGTATTGTAAACGAGTATGTGTGTATGAAGTGTGTGTGTTACGCTAGAAGAGTCAGAGTTTGGGACGGAGTGGAGTGTTACCGGAGTTTCTGGAGTGCTCAAATAAACTGGCCTTTTTCCCGAATGCTCCTCTGGTCTCCTGCTCGTGAGGGATTCATTACAATATCGTAACATGGTTTAGATTTCTAAATAAACATTCACCTCGTTGCTAGATAGACCTACTCCTGAAAAACTCGTGCGCAAGGCTTTTTGTCCCTACGAGGCCACCGTCATTTACCCGACGGGAGGGGTGAGTGAGTGAGCCCTGCAATCTAGAATTTGACCACTGATGTCACTGTTTCCAACAGTTTTCAACCCATTTTACACACTGGCCCTTTAAATTGTTGTTCAGTGATAGAACCTTTAATTTCTTTAAAGCCACAGTGTGTAGGAATTTCTCCCATCTAACGTTGAAATCATATATTGCATTCAAACAGATGGCGCACTCTAGCGCCTCACTGTTTCAAACACGTATTGCAACAACTGTAGCCACTGTGTACCAAAAAGCTATGATAACACTGATGAAACCATGTCATCCGATACTACATGGAGTATTCATTCAGGCTCCTACACAGACACACGCGACGCGAGTTGACAAACCCCCTCCTCACCATGCTGGCTGTGTTTACAACGTAGGACTGTTGGGGCGGATGTAAATTGAAACAACCAATCACGTCTTGTCCTTTGACAACTGACAAGTGGCTCAACCTCACACACCTCATCCCTCTCTTCGCATTACTGCGCCGCTAACAGCTGTTAGTGGCCAGCGGCACTACTGCCGCATAACAAAGTCCCACTCTTTGAGCATAATGCAGGATCATGTATTATGCAGCATCACGGGAGACGGAATCCTCGTCACCAAGAAAGTGCAAAAGGGAATCAAAAAGGCAGCATGACCGGCGAATTAAAAAAACAAGGGTCAGCATTGGGGTTGCCTTTCCCAGGTGGAGAGAGCTGCTGAAGGAGAAAGGTAATACAATCACAGGCCAGCGCTAACAGCGGCTAACAGCGGCTAACAGCGGCGCAGTGATGTGAGGAGAGGGATGAGGCTGTTAGCGACTGGCCGCTAACAGCGGCTAACAGCCAACAGCGGCGCTGGCCTGTGATTGCATTACCATTCTCCCTCAGCAGCTCTCTCTACCTGGGAAAGGCTACCCCGATGTGGACCTTCATTTTTTTAATTCGCCGGTCACGCTGCCTTTTCTATTCCCTTTTGCGCTTTCTTGGCGACAAGGATTCCGTCTCCCGTGATGCTGCATATGCATGATCCTGCATTATGCTCAAAGAGTGGGACTTTGTTTCAGATTTGCCAGGGTTATCTCTTGCTCCTCTCCTGGCTCTCAACGAAAACACCGAAGGCGGTGCTGTATGTCCTTTGCTGGCGGGTGTATTCTCAAGATGGCGAAACATAATGGAACCCCACAGACGACTTACCCGCACAATGTACAAACAAATCCGAAATTCTCCTTTTACGAGAATAAGTCAGATTATTGGTGGAGGTAATGGTACACCAGTGATGACATATTTATGAATGCAGACATCAATTTTTGCCAATAAACAACTGAAAATGTTACACAATGTCCCTTTAATTTATGTTGGAGCCAAAGCGTCAGTCTGCTTTACTTTCTGTCTCTATCACAATAAAAAGATATAAGAGTTCTTTGCTTCAACACAGAAGCTTCCTGTAAAAACTTAGTTTGCAGGTCATTTCAAGCCCACAGGAAAGAATGTCTGACTCCGTCATAACCTAAAGAATAACCCCAATTTCAGATGTCAGCAGTGTGTAAGAGCTACTGAAGCGTTCATCCGTGCAGTCCACACCGACTGTGTTACAGCAGCAGCTGTCTGTCAGCAGCACAGATAAACTCAGTCTGAGAGGGCAGCAGCCAGCCACGGCGTCGTTATCTGGATGACTGATGTCAGAATTACCAACAAAACTATTGATCTGCAGAATAGTTTTAAGCACTACATGAGATGCGTGCAGGAAGAGAACAGGCGCACTGTCATTATCATTTGTTGCTTACAGTATATGCTGTGCTGCTGACTCTGTGCACTGAGTGTTTTCACCAAATCAAATTCCAATGACTTGCACAGCCATTAAAGTGAAAGGTTTTTATTTATTGACTCTGCACACCATCGCTCGATATGCTCACAGTGAAACTAGAAAGTTGACAGTGAACCTGAAGGTCTGGATCCATAATTACAGATTAGAACTGTGTTAATGAATTCACAACATATAGACAGCAAGAGATTTGTGTAATCTGAACGGCTGCTTGTGGAGATTATAACTTACACTGAACAGGAAACAACAAGTAAGTCGACTGTGAGCATACGGACATGCATCTCTCAGTGTGGATTGTGCCATTAATTAAGATGGCAACACTCCAAAAACACTTGGTATAACTCTGGCAGTGCGGACTGTCCTTGAGGTTTCACAGAAAGTGAGTTTACATGTAATCCAACACCCAACCAGTGTCCTCTCTTCACTGGACATTCCTCTTCTTTCTAACCTTGCGACGACTAAAAAGACACAACCTAGTGTGCAGCAGAGAGCAGCCTGTGGTGACATCAGTGTGTGTGTGTGTGTAGTGACATAAGGCCGGTTGCTCCTGTCAGAACTCTCCTCCCTGCCTGCCCTCTTCTCCTCTCACAGATTGTGTCCTACAGTACAGCTCTCCCTGCACCTGCAGAATCTGAGCTCAACCAGCCACATTAAAACCAGCTCTAAAATCTTGCTGACCACCAAAACCTTTTTTATATTTCCCAGCTTGAAATAAAGTAACTTATTTATTCCTCCTTAGATGCAATTTTTATGCCAAACAACAAAATTAGACCTGCAAGCACTCTGAGAACTCACACTGCAGCCTTGTCATCTAACCAACCCAATGGTCTGAGAAAATGTTGGCATTGTACTTTTCTGCAAACCATGGTGTTACACCCCACCCTTAGGCCCCTATGGGGCGAACAAGGCTCCAACACTGACCCAAAATAATCACATAAACACCTTTAAAACACTGAAGTCCATGGCATTTAATACAAGTAAAACATGCAAACAAGACAACAAAACTCCCAGGCTGAGAGGCGGCAGGACTAGCAGTCTCCACGCCAGAGGCCTCCCCTCTGCTGCTGGCACAGAAGCTCTTAATCATCTCCTCCATGCCAGGTGCACTGCACCTCATTAACTAATGCAACACACCTGGGCAGATCTGCAAGGGAGGGAAGAGGGACAGCAGTAGAGAATACACAGACAGCCTTAACACATGGATATGTAACATTTGCAGATCATTATGTAGTGGATACGTTGAAACTGAGAGGCCGTTTACACGTGGCCGGCTATTTTCATAAACGGACATTTCACCGTCTCCGTTTTCAAAAAGATCTTCGTTTACACTTACCCGTGTATATATACACAAGAGCATGCCAAACCTGTAGGTGGCAGTGTAACGAGAAGCTCAAGCCTTCCATGTATCCATTGTCACCATAGCAACATAGGTCGCACTTTTTACACAGGCGCAAGTTCCGGCGCATACTGTGACGTCGGCTGCCTATAACTCCGGTTATCTCTGTTTATCTCAGTTTACATGCAAACGCGCAACGGGAGTTTTCCAAAATCTCCACTCTGGCCGGAGTTTTTAGAAAGACTCGTTTTCAGAGGAGAAATCTCCTTTTGCGTGTAAACGAAGGGCACAAACGAAGGAAGATGTCTCCATTTATCAAAATCACTGTGTACGTGTAAACGGCCTCTTAGGGTTTCAAGAACACTGTGGTTAACATGGTTATGCTAAGGCACAAAAACCACTTTGGAATGGTTCAGAAATGATCATGTTTTCACTTGAAATACCTGCTTTTAGTTGCAAGATCCTGGCAGGAAACTGCAATACCTGCGTTAAAAAACAACCACTTTCATGGCACTATCTCCGCAGGAAACGCAGTAATGTCTGTGTAAAAAAACAACTGCTTTTCACTGTACTGTCTCGGCAGGAAACTCAACGATGTCACTGTAAAAATTAAAATTGCTATGCGTGGCACTATCCCAGCAGGAAAAGCAGCAATAGCCATGTTTCCATCAGCCTGTTTAGATGCGCATATAGAAGTATTGCATCAGAAAATTATGATGGAAACGCCAAAATTCAAATTAAAATCCCCTGATTCACACAAACTAAAATACGCTCGCTTTAGCCGGGTTTTGGTTGATTCGAAAAATGTTGATTCACAAAACGGGGGATGGAAACAGTTATGTTCGAAGTAAGTCTGACGCACCTCTCTCCATGGTGATATCCACACTCCGGGTCAGGAAGGCGGTAATGCATTTACAAGCTGGTTGCCAACCGCCAGAAAACGTAGAAGAAGAAGAATGCGAGACTTGTTTTGTTTCTGGTTCTGCGGAAAACTTGTGCGAGTTCATAGTTTTCACCAAAGTCCGTACATTTAATGGAAACACACAGGATTCCTATTTCTTTAAATGCACATTTCCCAAAGATTCGATTCACTTTTGGATGGAAACATAGCTAATGTCTCAGTAGAAAAGCAACTGCTTTTCATGGCATTATTGCCGCAGCAAAAGCAGCCGTGTCTCGCTATAATACAAGCACTTTTCGTGGCACTATCCCAGCAGGAAACTCAGTGATGTCTTGGTAAAAATCTCTGGTGGAAAACCAGTAATAGCTCCCTGAAAAACACCCTCAGTTGGAGCCTAAAAAGCTCCTGGAAACAACAAGTCACTAAAACACAACCGGTTTTGTTGTTTATTGTTATGTATGTGTTGTTCTGCAGTGATCAGCAGCTTGGTAGGCTTCTCTAATTGAACGTCCACCATGAGCCTGTCTGAACATGTGGAGCACAGTCAGTAAGCAAAGCATGACTGTGACGCATCAAACCTAAATTAATGCTGTGTAATGCTGCTTCACTCTGGTGCTATTTCCTTAATAATAAACATTTAATAGTGCAGTAAACTGAGATTTAAAATGGTCGTCAATTATCACCATTCAAATGGTGGTGCATATGCAGCCTCTATGGTCCTGAAATGATTTACTTTAAACTCAGCCACTAAATGGCACAAGGTGGATTTAGTGAACTGGAAGACTGATCAAGTAGCTCATACTGTAGACTGCAGCCACACTGAAATTAAGTTTGTCAGTTAGGCTATTTGTAGGAAAGATCTTTGAATAAATTAACTTCTATTTTCACCTATTTGTCCTTGTCCCTTCCAACACATCTTTGCTCCTCCTTCTGCTCCTCCTCCTTTCTGCCCCCAGAGTCAGTCTATTGTCTCATCTGGACAAAAGGAGGCAGGCAGGGAACAAACAGCCTCTCTGTCCCCCTCAGAGACAGACGGAGAGACAGAGACCTAGAGAGAGGAAGGGGTGGAGGCTATGAAAGATACCTGATCCTAACTATCTAATTACGTAGAGAAGATGGAGAAAAAGGGAGGAGATGGAAAAGGAGACAGTGAGAATATCTGGAGGGTGTATAAGTTTACAAATCATCTTTAAAATAACTGACAGAGAGAAAACAGTCAGAGCACCAAAGGGGGAAAGAACGGCTGCATGCTTCTATGGATTATACCCATTAGTGATATTCTATATTCTTGAATATGAATAGACCAAAACTAACATTGTGTAAGTTCATCTCTGACGTCACCTTTCATTTCAACCAGAGACAACTGTTCAGTTTCTGGTATCAACTGAAATTACTGCCTATTGGTTGCATGTCTCTGCGAAACAGTCCAGTTTCTCTGACAGAAAACATGGATGCTTCAGTCACCAGTTTAGTATCTGACCAAATGTCTCCCCTTCTGTTCCTGAGATATGATGTTAAATAAGCACCGAAAGTGTTTTATGCAGAACATTATGATGTCACAGTGAAGCTGACCTTTGACCTTTTAGATAAATGTCACCTCTTCATCATTTTATCCTGTTAGACATATGTGTGAAGGAACCACTTGCTAACGGTGAGAAAAAGATCATGTTTTGGCTTAAAATTCCTGCGTTTGGTGGCACTGTCACTGGTGTGGAAACAGCAGCGGGTCACTGAAACAACCAGTTTTGTTGTTTGTTGGTCTCGACCAGTGTTCTGCAGCTCAGCAGGCGTCTCGCCTGGGTGTCACAAACATACTGTACTTAAAGTTCACAGTGAATTCCTCAGACTTGCCTTTCTACTCCACAACTCTCAGCCAGCATATATTCACATACATGAGAGAGCAGCATGGATTTGTTCTCCTGTCCTAGTCTACTAAAAGGCAGCAGAGGTGTTCATGAAGTGTAAAGGAGGGAAGTGAATACAGTCTGGAACTGGATAAAAGAAACACATTAACAGTAATATGAGCCACAGTTCACTCAAACACCAGTTTCCTTCTGTGTGTCAAAGAGTACAATGCTGTTTCAGTGAAATGTGAACCTGTTTCCTCCACTGAAGGCTCAAAATAACAGATGACAAAGAGCATTTAAGGACACTCGAGTTAGTTTAGTTTCTGTTTTCATCACTTTAATGTTGGTTTCCACCTGCCTGATAGTGCAGATATGAGCCGAGCTTAAAGTCTGCACTAAATACAGAATCTTTTTCTGTTTTTACTACTTATATATTGACAACCTAAATGTAGCACAGTTAGTCTTTCACTAGAGCTGTTCACATCTGCTGCACATGAGCAATAAGTGTAGCTACAGGTGGTTAAAGAAAAAAGCGAAACAGTGCAAGAAACAAAATGAAACTGCAGGAAGAATTTACAAAAGTATTGTGTAGCTTTTGAGGCTGCTAAACCTGCACAAATAACACAAAGAGGAAAAGGTTAACTCTCAAAGCTCCCACAAAGGGTGGAATGCACCTCGCACCGCGCTGCCAAGTAAATATGCTCCTGTGCTATTTGCACACATTTAAATGAGGTAATATGCAAACACCTGGCACCAAACTGCCCCCTTTCAATGCAAATAGGCCTTACTACAAACTAGTCCAATTCACAAAGATCAGCACTAACAGCCACACACAGTCACAGTGAAATAATTATCACAGAGTTGGTGGGAAGTCAAGTGCACTCACAGACTCGGATATTAAATCACAAACAGGGCTTCTCTCCATCCATCCATTTTTAGTCGCTTAACCAGGGCCCAGGGACACCATGGTGTTCCCAGGCCAGACGAGATATATAATCCCTCCAGTGTGTTCTGCATCTGACCTGTGGCCTCCCACCAGTTGGACGTACCCGAAATACCTCAATTGACCCCTACGACATGAAGGAGCAGCGGCTCTACTCCAAGCTCCCTCCAGATGTCAGAGCTCCTCCCCCTTACACTAAGGCTGAGCCCAGACACGCTACAGAGGAAACTCACTTCGGCCGCTTGTATCCGTGATCTCATTCTTTCAGTCACTACCCAGAGCTCATGACCATAGGTGAGGGTTGGGACCAAGAGTACCTCACCAGGTCTGCGGCTTCTCTCTGTCATTTTTTATTCCCCGCCTGAAGTTTGGAGGAACGACTCTGCCTCTTGTTGGTCAGGACCTGCAGCTCGCTGTCTTTTCTCTCTGCCACATTTATGCCTTCTGTGTTCTCAGTACAAAGGCAACATTTATACTTTGCCACATGGATAATTGCAATGAGGTGCAAAAAAAGGGCAAATTGCACTCAGTTGCAAAACTTAATGGGTTTGTTTGTGCTTTAATATCATCAGAGCAATATCTCTCTACGGACCTTGAGACTGGGCAGAAAGCCAAACCATTCGGCAGAATAAGTGTTTTACATTTCTGCAAATCACAGCTATGGAACATTTGCATGTTGTTATCATGCAGCGGATACATTGAAACTTTACATTTCAATAACGCTGTGGTTAACCTGTGGTCAAATACTACTTGGTTATGGTTGGGAAAAGATCATGTTTTGGCTTAAAATATTCAGTGTTGGTGGCAGTGGGAAAAACAGTGATGGTTTGCCACAAAACACCCACGATGCACCTGACACAATCAAACAGCTCATGCAGCGCTGTGCTGGACTGCATGTGTGCTACTGTGGTCATTTCATTCATCTCAGACTGATTTAGCGCAGCACGTGCAACATATAGACCGACATCGCACTGTAGACTAATTAACAGATTCTGAGTGTTGCTGGAGAACTTGTGAGTGAGTGAGCATTATGTAACACAGCTTGTCCCTGTATCAATATAAACGGTGTTGTCTAAATTTATATCTTGCTTGAAAATATGTTGATGTATCCCACATGGTCGTTACATCGCCCAGCCCCAGACTCCTATTAGTCTTCACCGAAACTGTTGAGGAATGAAACTGCAGCTGCCGTCCTCCACGAAGGAGCGAGCTACAAACCTTTTAGCATCTTTGGGCCCAAACAATCCCAGAGAGCATCACTGTAAAAAAAAAACCCATGTAATCAGACATTTCTGTTCTGTCATCCGTTTACAGTTATCATGGTCCATTCTTAAAAATTAATGAGGCAATGATATGTTGATTTTAAAAAGCTACGTAGAGCCCCTTTAATGGAGCACGTAGGCTGTGCAGGGAACAAACACTTTGTAAATCACAGTAATTATATCTGCCCTGGGGAAGTCCTCACAGGCCAATGAGCTGTTAACGTACTGAATTTATGTGTCATTTTGGTCCCAGCTGTGAAGACACCCTGAGGTGTTGTCACCCTAAAATAAAAACCACATACTTTCTACTTAACTTTCTAAAACCCAAAATTATTCTCCTTAAAACTGCACAACAGCATGAAAACAGTTCTGATTTATAAAAGTAAATCAGACAGATGTGACTTTATAATTCTAAGCTCAGTGATTATGTCAAATTTGGCTTCAGGCTGAACGGGACTTTGAAACTTCTAAAGGTGTCAGAGGAGTCTTTTTACTGAGCAGATCTTAATCTCATGACCCAAATACGTCGACGTTTCTCTGCAGATTTGAATGTTAAACTAACTAAGCTGGAAGTGGCGTCACGAGGTGGCAGAGTGCAGTGAATTATACGGACTGAAAGGAGAAAGTGTGGAGTTTTGGGATAAGCAGGGAGGATCACAGACACAGAGAGAGAGACGGAGAGCGGAGGGGAGTGTGACGACATATTTCAGACTTTGATAAGGAGATTCAGGCCGGAGAATTAAATATTAACGTCTTTTACAATACTAACGATTGTTTTTATTGCTATGTTATCTGCAGAACTTCTGACATGACAGGAAGTCCTGATTTCTTTGGAAACATCATGACATTTAATGACCTCTTAGCCCTTGTTACGCCCCACCCTTAGACAGCCCTATGGGATGAACAACACTCCACCACTGACCCAACATTACCACAGAAGACATCTTTAAACCACTCAGATCCTTGGGATTTATTAACAAATAAATCAAGCGAACAAGACAACAAAAATCCCAGGCTGAGAGGCAGCAGGACCAGCAGTCCCCACACCAGAGGCCTCTCTGCTCTGCTGCTGGCACAGGAGCTCTTAAGCACCTCCTCCATGCCAGGTGTGATGCACCTCGTTAAGCAACGCAGCGCACCTGGGCAGATCTACGATGGAAAGAAAAGGGACAGCAAAGCTCAGCGTGGCATTGTGTGTCTAAACTGAAAATGGAAAAGCAGGCATGGCTTCACTCGGCACGGCCAAAAGTGACAGTGGAAGAGGCCCATGTGGGTTAGGGGATACTGCTGAAGTCTAAAACTGCTCAAACCTGAGGGGAAGTGTGGTTGTTTTTTGTCTTTTTGTTTTTTGAGCTGCTGAACAGCTGAATTTCCCTCCTGGGATAAATAAAGTTCTTTTCTATTCTATTTTGAAACTGTTCATTTAAGATCGAGATGGAGCTGCCAATGGCCACCATGTATTGCCCTGTTTTGCTTGCTGATTCAGTGTTTTACCACAGCACCCAGAGAGGACCTTATGAGCACCAGGGAAACAACCCCAACAGTTTTATTTCCCACTTTTCTCTCTTCCTCAGTGGAATTAATGGATGTTCTGGTCAAAGCAGTGAAACGACGAAGGAGAGGGAAATGAGCCGATGAGCTTGTGCACCTCCACAAGAGCGTACTTCGCACACCATTACCATGAATATTTCTCTACAATGTGCATTCACTGTGCAACACATTGGACAAACTCCAGCAACTGGTGGGGAGAAACAAAGACTTTTCTTCATCTTGCGTTTTGTGCTTCACAGAGACGTGGCTTTGAGGATCAATAGTGGACTCTGCGCTGCAGCTGTCAGGCGTCTAGCTGTGTGAACCTGACTGATGCAGACTGACTGGATACAGAGTCAGGTATCAGTTTATTGCCAAATTAGTCTCAACGCGCCCGGAGGCACTTAATCTATTCCAATTTTCTTGAAAACCACACCATGAACAGTCCAAAGCCTCATCTCTCCAAATATAATCGAGGTTTTAGTCCATGAGGAATAGTTAGTTCTCCTGCTCAGTGTTGTCACGACCACACGTTTCTACCCAAATTTGACGTGCACATTTGCCACAGCACTCACCACACCTGATTGCAGGCACCTAGCTTTGTGTGTGTCCTAACTGCAAACCCAAAGATCCCTACTCCATCTGCAGCGTGCACCCAGCAAACCAGATAAACCAGGGTCTGGAGCCCCCTGCAACTGCTCATCCCAGAGGCCCCCTCCTTCTCCCCCTACACCACGACGACGGCCCTCTCTGTACTCTGTCTTTGCCTCCACTCTGAAGCCCTGTGCTGATTGGCTGTCTCTGGTGTCCGCGGACATCTTTAACACCTTGCTGAAGACATGCCATGAAAACCTTCCAAACCTCCACCATTATCCATGTCCCCCGGAAAACAAGGATCACAGGACTGAATGATTACAGACCTGTCCCCCTGACCTCTGTGGTTATTAAGTCCTTTGAGCACCTTGTTCGATCCCACCGACCCACTTCTGGACCCCCTGCAGTTCGCCTACACAACCAACAGGTCTGTGGACGATGCAGTCAACATAACCCTCCATTTTATCCTTCACCCCCAGCAGCTTACGCCGGGATCCTGTTTGTGGATTTCAGCTCTACCTTCAACACCATCATCATCATCTTCTCCATCAGCTGCACGTGCCAGATCACAGACTTCCTAAAGTGTTGAGCGTCAGTCTGTAGCTTCATGTTACCAGCTTCCATTGAAAAATACTTATAGTCTGTTGCTGCTAACCTGCAAACTGTACCATAATTCCAGCCTTCACCAATCAAACACGTTCAACAAAAACTTTCTGGTTGTTTACTTTGCAACGTGAACAAGGTATCAGTGCCGTCTACCTGACAGTAAACTTTGCTAGGGAAGCCAGACTGGCCCTGCTCGGCCTTCTTCGGTCCCATTCGGCAGTGCAGTGAAGTGTTTCTGTGCAGAGGGCTGACGTGCTGCAGGTAACAGCAGTCATAAAGCTGAAGGAAGCAGGCTATTTAATGGTGTAATAACATTATGTGTTGTTATGGCTGTCAGAGGGGACATTAGCCTGCAGATGTTAGCTAGCAAAGAGTTAGTGCAGACTGCCTCCATGGGGGGGGTGGGGGGGGTGGAGCCTTGGGACATAATGAAGGTAATCTGAGTCATAATGAAGCCCAGCAGCCTCAGCAACACTAATAAAACACATTAACTCCTTTCAAAACACTCAGATCAACTCACAACCTGCTCTGCATCCTCTTTCACTGCTTTTCTCCTCTCTGCTGCTGCAGCTCTTCATCTCTAACTCCTCTTCCTCCCACACCTGTCTTCCTCTCAGAAGTGTTCACTATTTGTTCAACAGTTTTCAAGCAGATTCGTCGCAGGGCTCATTATCACTGCAGCTGTCAAAGGATTCATTGATTGGCACACAGAGTTTGTGTTGACTTGTATTGTCTTCAAAAATGCATGAAAACAGCAGTTTTATACATTTACTCTCACCGGCCACTTAATTAGGTACAGCTGTTCGACTGCTTGTTAACACAAATAGCTAATCAGCCAATCACGTGGCAGCAACTGAAGTTCGAGCTGCTGAAGTTCAAATTGAGCCTCAGAACGATGAAGAAAGGTGATTTAAGAGACTTTGAACGTGGCATGGTTGTTGAAGCAGGTGATGAGCATTTTGTACAATTTTCTGACACTTTACAGACCACATTTACTGGTACACAGTGTGCAGCTGCAAAATGCTCTGCTCAGAATCTGAAGCAGGTCAAATGAATCCAATATCTGAAACAACAAGAACTTTATTTCTATTGTCACACGTTCAGTGATCACGATTGTTTCAGTTTCAGGTGGGAACGGGGTCAAACATAACTCAGCCTCTCAGGTGACACTAAACATTCAGCACAGCTCAGGTCACTGTAGTGAAACTGTAGCCACAGTTATACGATCTATGTGACACAGTTACATTGTAAAAGCTGCAGGGTGGTTCACCTGAGCTCAGTGACACCGTAACCCTCCACTCATAGAGCCCATGCGGGACGTGACCTGTGTGCATGACACAGTGGTCGCTGTATTGGATGAAGCTGCAGCCACAAGGGTCGGACCAAAAAAATTACCCTGTGACACAAATGTTCCTCGAACACAATGCCCAAGTAGAAGGTTAGCTGAAGTGTAGGCTTTATCATTTCAGTATTTTTATTACTTCAACTTATCAAATGAAAGCATACCAGATAACCAGATCAACTTTTAGACTTAATTAGGTTGTTTTACGAATAAGAAAGCTGCAGAATGAAGCTCTCAGTGCACGACACAAAGGCCTTCTGAAGTTCAGATAAATGCAGCTTAAAAGGTTTTACCAGCTAAAATATCAGAGAAAAGTGAAACATGCAGATCACAAATCTCGCTTTGTCCAACCAACATCCCAAACCTCACAGAAATTCTGTTCTCATGATATAAAACAGATGAAAGCAGAAAATGATCATACTGAAGAAGCTAGAAACACAGTGCTAACGGAGTATCAGTACTGCTGTGAATTTATTTTCTGTCAGTCAACTGTTTGGTTGAGTTGCACTAAATTCAAGTCAAGGTGGACACACTGCACTTCAGCATCAGCTGTCTACAGGTCTATGTAACTGATGAAGAGGAATAAACAGAAACATCTGCAACAGTGGTGTAAAACAAACTCCTGAACACAGTCAGGGATCAACCTGTTTGTTTGTCGGAGAATTCACCAGAGACCTCGAGCTCAAACTGACACACACACACAGCAACATGTTTAATTGTTTCTTCAGTTCACGTGTGGCAGAGGATTAGTCTGCTGTCAGACACCCAAAAACAGGTCTGAGTGTTGTTCTGCTGTCAGTGGGTGGAGGAGGTGTTTCACCACAGCGACACATTCCTACAGCAGCACCGACAGCTGCTGCTGCGGTGGTGGTTGTTCCAGTCACAGCAAGCCTGAAGGAACCTGTAGACAATCCAGTGTGACCAAAGACCATCCATTAGGGTGTGACAGGAGCGTGTTTGTTTGTTTGAGGTGGTGGACACAGATAATGAGCTGGGTTACAACCTGGGACCTAACAATTAAAGGAAACATACTGCAGCTTCACAAAGCCACAAAATGTTCAGATTTAAAGCCCATCACAGTTTCCTACAGTCCAACATGAAGTGTTCAGATGTTTTGTTTTCAATTGAAAAGCAAAAATGTTGGCATTGTAGGTTTCTGCAAACCACAAATACGTTACACTGGCATATTTCATATGCATCATTTCAGCTTTTCTAAAGTGACACCTAGACGAGACACCTGCCGACCTGTCGATACCAGCAAAGAGCAAAACCAGTTGTGATCCAGTGAGTTGTCGCTGTGTTTCCAGCTGCTTTTAGACACAAAATGTGGGTGTTTTCTAGCGTCCCATCGCTGTTTTTCCAGCTGGAATTGTGCAAAATAGTGGTTCAGAAACTGCTCCATCTAATTAATGCAAAACTCCAGAGATACCATAAAGCAGCTCTCAGAAGTCAAACGCAAGCAGAGGTATTAAAGGGACAGCTACCTGGAGACTGATGGACACCACCATTCACCAGTCTGTATCAGCTGATACAAACAATATTGGCCAAAAAGTTTATCATCATATATTCTACTATCTCCTACATACAAGATATTACCCCTTACATAACAGATCAACTTCTAGACTTAATTAGGTTGCTTTAAGAGTAAGAAAGCTGCAGAATGAAGCTCTCAGTGCACGACACGAAGGCCTTCTGAAGTTCAGATAAATGCAGCTTAAACAAAAGGGTTTACCAGCTCAGTTAACTAACTACAAATGTCCACTGTAAAACTGAAATAAGGCTCAGACGCTGTGAGCTGTGTTGTTAAACAGAACTGTGTCCTCCTTTGTGTCTTCTGTGTTACATCGTTTGATACAACTATCCAATCACAGCCTGACCTGAAACTATATGAGCCTATAAAATATCAGAAAACAGTGAAACATGCAGATCACAACATCTGGTTTTGTCCGACCAGCATCCTAAACCTCAAGGATATCATAAAAAAGATCTACATTTTGAAGTGACTCCTGCACCATGTGCACCAGACCAGCATGCATGATGCCTGCCTGTCTCCGTAACCATGGCAACAGAGGGACACATGGACACCAAACACACACAAGTCTTAAAACTCATATCCCGAGGGCACACAGGACACTGGATACACTCCTGACAGCCCGGTGTGTGAGTGACTCTACCACACACACACGCAAGCACGCACGCGCGCGCACACACACACACACACACACACACACACACACACACACACAGGCCTACAGTATCCAGGTACAGAATAAAAACCGGTTCCTGAGCAGCACAGCGGTGTAAATTACTACTCTCACAGTCTCACATTAAGCTGCATGTTTCCTCAAAACAACTTGTGTCTAAAATAACAAACAGGTGATGAGAGTTTCGGTTCAGGTGACATTTGAAACTTGTTTACATGCAGATAAAACAACAAAACAACAAAACAACACTCAGTAAGACCTCACAAACCGGAAAACAAACTCACGGTGAGTTTAAACGGTGTGTGAGGCGGTGAACGTGATCTAATTAACGTCGGCAAGATGACTCACTTACCGGCCGGTGGATGAGCTCATTTCAGGAAACGAGTCAAGAGAAAAACATGTCCAGTTTGTTGGGGTAAAAACAAAACTATTCTGACAGTCAGAAACACTTCCGGTGATCCAGGTGAGTTTTGGGCTGGTGGTCAGCTGATAAGAGCTGAGAGATAAAACTCAGCAGCAGCCGTGAAAAACCTTCAGTCTGCAGCAGGAAAACACTACAGGTAACACAAACCTACCTGCTGCAGGTAGTTTATAAGCCACGCCCCCTCCGAACCTTTCCACACACACACACCTGCAGCTGCTCACCTGCATCACGCGCCACTAGCTCGGCTCCTTCTTCCCCGCGTCCCTTTTTCTTTATAAACCTCCTCTGACGTGTCCTACTTCACCTCCTCACACAGAGTGAAGGTGACTTTCAATCTTCCAGATACTTTCATTCACCTTCTCATTCTTTTATCTGTTTTCTGTCATTTCCTCATCGCTCAAAGTTTGTTTGCACAAAGGCAAGGAAGCATAGAAGTGGAGCTGTTACTGGAATGGGACGCGGCCCTCATGGCCTTCTTTACCTTTGCCATTAAACCATAAACCCATAAAACCTCTCCATCAGTCTGAGACCTGTAAACATGTAGATTCATTTTTAATTTAGAAAACACACCAAGCAAACATCATGATGCAGCATTTGAAATGATAATAATAATTAGCAGAAGTAGAAGTAGAATTATAATTATGAACCTTATACATACTTTTCAAAACAAAGGTGCTTCACAAGGAAGAATCAGCACCGATTAGAAGTACAAAAATATACAATAAATATGATGAAACCTTAAGTAAATACTAAATATCATATATCCATAGTTATGTTAATTATTTACCAGTGGTGTTTTTAGGCCTGGGCATCCGAGGTTTCAGCCCCAAATGTTTTATGAATAGCCCTGGATCTAAGTAGAATATATTAAAAATAAAATAAAATTGAAAATAATATGAAGCTGTTTGTTTTAGGTCCTCTGTGTCATTCAAGCAACACATATTGTGTGATCGCATGGAAGAGGGAAAGCGCACCAGTAATCACTTCAATGGTAAAAGCTTTAAATATATTTACTGCTGGATAGTTTAATCTATAATTATACATCATCATTTAGTAGTTGATTATATTTTGTATTATTAATCTGAGTTTTCAGAGTAACTTAAGCTGACAAATAAGTGTAGTGCAGTAAAAAGCACAGTGTTTCCCTCTGAGATGTAGAGGACGAGCAGAAGTATAAAGTAGCATGAAACAGAAATATTTTTCTCTCTAAATTTTAATGATACAGGTGCAAAGTATTCTGTTTCTACTTAATACTAATGACCAACAACTACTACTATTTTCAACTTCACAATTTCCCATTTATCTGTAAAATTTAATCTAAAAAAACACTTTTTAAGGGTAAATAAGATGCCAGAGTGCATTTTGAAAAACTTAACGCTTAACTTAGCTTAACATTCTGTTTCACTCTCTGTATCAGTCCCAAACATTTACAGTGGACAGGAGCACTCTCCTTGACAGACAAACTTCTTCAGCCAATCAGTGCAACAAAACACCAGGGATCATCTTCATCAACACCAACGGAGCCAGTTGAAAGTCAAGCTTTTGTCAAATCCAGTTGGAAGAAAACATCTCTTCCTGTAAGAAACACGGTAAGTGCATGTTCATGTTCTTGTTTAATTGTTGTTTTTCGCTCTATTTCTTTATTCGACTAACGTTAGAGTTAGCGCTCGTTGCTTCAGGAGACACCATTAAGCTGCAGGCTACATGTTACCTCATGAACTACAACGCAGACCCTGATTGGCTACTTATGTTGTCAACTATCCCTGATTGGATTTTAATTTCTGGAAGGAGTTTGGGGCAGCATAAAGTCCAAAACAGAATATTGAGCTGACGCCATCAGGGTGATCTTACCAGGCTGGATTTTCCCATGTTTATGATTCTAAGTGACTCACAGACTTTTTCATAATGTCAAAATCAGCTGCATGTTCAGCCGACATTAACTTCTCGTCGTCTTTAGCCTTGTGAGATTTCAGAAAGAGAATTCCTGTTAGTAGAACTTAAACACAAAACTAATTGGAACAAGTAAAAGGTACAAAACAAAGCACTTCATTTCACTGCAGGATCCTTTCCGCAAAATTTAAGACACTCATAATAACGACCTGAGTCTGTGAGTGGCAAAAGCAAGCACTTTAAATGGATGTAAATTGATGGGGCGCAGGTGCCCTGAGTGGTTCTATTGCATAATAAATAATGAATAAATAATGAAATATAAGGTCCAGGTTGAAAATACTGGTGTTTCCCTTTAAGATCAGCATAACAAAAGGAAACCCTCAGAGAAACTGGAAACATGAATGAAGAACTCATGGCTTGTTGCCAGAGAAGAGGTCACTGTTCATTTGATACAACATAACTGAAACAGTTAGGAAAGACTTGGCATGGCTGCAGCAGCTCTATCTCTTTGTGTGGTTGAGATTTCAAAATACCACACGTGAACCTTCAGCACTCACTCTGCTGCCGAAGATTGACTCTGGTGGGACTCGAACTCAGAACCTTTGAATCTCTCCTTCTGTGTTTGTCTAGAAGTCCAATGCGCTATCCATTGCGCCGCAGAGCCACATGTTGCTGTGTTGATGTAGTGGATCCAACAACCCCAGCCTTTCACCCGGGAGGCCGGTGTTTGCTTCCTGTGAGATTGCAAAGCCAAACCCTGTCCTTTTATTCTAAACCCAACCACATGCCAACCACCAACCATGTGCATGTGTTGGCTAAATGTAACCAACTGTGTTTGTTGTTGAGAGAAAAAACATCAGCTTGTGGAGTTGTACCAAGGTAGTGCATTTATTTTGAAAGAGACTGTATGCACACTGTACATTTCCTGTGAAAACCAAAGTGTATTTTGTAACAGGCCTAAATTAACATTTCATACCTGAATGTCAACAACTAACGCACCCACGGTACATTGCATGTCATAGGTTGATGTAGAAAGTTCATGACCATTCTGCTTTTGTACAGAATCCTGAGGTGGAATAACAGCACAAAGTTCCTACCTTGAACAGGCAGTGCAGAGGAGGCTGGTGTCAAAGGAGATCATGGTCGAATGACTTTTCACCCACTTTACACTGTAAACCTTTAAAGATCGACTCTGGTGGGACTCGAACCCACAACCTTTGAATCACTTCTTTTGTGTATGTCTAGAAGTCCAATGCGCTATCCATTGCGCCACAGAGCCACATGTTACTTTCTCAGATGTAGTGGCTCTTTTTGGACTTAGGACTCCCAGTATTGCTTGAAAATTTCGACCAGGACTCACTCCGAGGTGGTCGAATACGGGCACTTGGTCGGTGACTTCTGGCATCAGACGCCAATGAAAAAACTGTCCTTTCACATTGGCATGATATGCAACCAGTCGCCATTATTGTTTAATGGCGGCCAGCAGCATCAGGGGGAAATGTGGTGGGATAACAAGGAAAGTTAAAGGGGCAGAAGTTCTATTAGGGCGAGTGGGAGGAGTGGTGAATGGGTCCAACAACCCCAGCCTTTCACCCCAGACGCCGGTGTTTGCTTCCTGTAAAATTGCAAAGCCAAACCCTGTTGTTTTTTTTTCTAAACCCAACCACATGCCAACCACCAACCATGTGCATGTGTTGACTAAATGTAACCAACTGTGTTTGTTGTTGAGAGAAAAAACATCAGCTTGTGGAGTTGTACCAAGGTAGTGCATTTATTTTGAAAGAGACTGTATGCACACTGTACATTTCCTGTGAAAACCAAACTGTATTTTGTAACAGGCCTAAGTTGACATGGCATACCAGAATGTCAACAACTAACGCACCCACAGTACATTACATGTCATAGGTCGCTTGACCATTCTGCATTCGTGCCTTTTGTACAGAACCCTGAGGTGGAATAACAACACAAAGTTCCTACCTTGAACAGGCAGTGCAGAGGAGGCTGGTGTCAAGGGAGATCATGGTTGAATGACTTTTCATCCACTTAACACTGTAAACCTTTAAATATCGACTCTGGTGGGACTCGAACCCACAACCTTTGAATCACTTCTTTTGTGTATGTCTAGAAGTCCAATGCGCTATCCATTGCGCCACAGAGCCACATGTTACTTTCTCAGATGTAGTGGCTCTTTTTGGACTTAGGACTCCCAGTATCGCTTGAAAATTTCGACCAGGACTCACTCCGAGGTGGTCGAATACGGGCACTTGGTCGGTGACTTCTGGCATCAGACGCCAGTGAAAAAACTGTCCTTTCACATTGGCATGATATGCAACCAGTCGCCATTATTGTTTAATGGCGGCCAGCAGCATCAGGGGGAAATGTGGTGGGATAACAAGGAAAGTTAAAGGGGCAGAAGTTCTATTAGGGCGAGTGCGAGGAGTGGTGAATGGGTCCAACAGCCCCAGCCTTTCACCCCAGACGCCGGTGTTTGCTTCCTGTAAAATTGCAAAGCCAAACCCTGTTGTTTTTTTTTCTAAACCCAACCACATGCCAACCACCAACCATGTGCATGTGTTGGCTAAATGTAACCAACTGTGTTTGTTGTTGAGAGAAAAAACATCAGCTTGTGGAGTTGTACCAAGGTAGTGCATTTATTTTGAAAGAGACTGTATGCACACTGTACATTTCCTGTGAAAACCAAACTGTATTTTGTAACAGGCCTAAATTAACATTTCATACCAGAATGTCAACAACCAACGCACCCACGGTACATTGCATGGCGTAGGTTGATGTAGAAAGTTCATGACCATTCTGCTTTTGTACAGAACCTTGAGGTGGAATAACAGCACAAAGTTCCTGCCTTGAACAGGCAGTGCAGAGGAGGCTGGTGTCAAGGGAGATCATGGTCGAATGACTTTTCACCCACTTTACACTGTAAACCTTTAAAGATCGACTCTGGTGGGACTCGAACCCACAACCTTTGAATCACTTCTTTTGTGTATGTCTAGAAGTCCAATGCGCTATCCATTGCGCCACAGAGCCACATGTTACTTTCTCAGATGTAGTGGCTCTTTTTGGACTTAGGACTCCCAGTATCGCTTGAAAATTTCGACCAGGACTCACTCCGAGGTGGTCGAATACGGGCACTTGGTCGGTGACTTCTGGCATCAGACGCCAGTGAAAAAACTGTCCTTTCACATTGGCATGATATGCAACCAGTCGCCATTATTGTTTAATGGCGGCCAGCAGCATCAGGGGGAAATGTGGTGGGATAACAAGGAAAGTTAAAGGGGCAGAAGTTCTATTAGGGCGAGTGCGAGGAGTGGTGAATGGGTCCAACAGCCCCAGCCTTTCACCCCAGACGCCGGTGTTTGCTTCCTGTAAAATTGCAAAGCCAAACCCTGTTGTTTTTTTTTCTAAACCCAACCACATGCCAACCACCAACCATGTGCATGTGTTGGCTAAATGTAACCAACTGTGTTTGTTGTTGAGAGAAAAAACATCAGCTTGTGGAGTTGTACCAAGGTAGTGCATTTATTTTGAAAGAGACTGTATGCACACTGTACATTTCCTGTGAAAACCAAACTGTATTTTGTAACAGGCCTAAATTAACATTTCATACCAGAATGTCAACAACCAACGCACCCACGGTACATTGCATGGCGTAGGTTGATGTAGAAAGTTCATGACCATTCTGCTTTTGTACAGAACCTTGAGGTGGAATAACAGCACAAAGTTCCTGCCTTGAACAGGCAGTGCAGAGGAGGCTGGTGTCAAGGGAGATCATGGTCGAATGACTTTTCACCCACTTTACACTGTAAACCTTTAAAGATCGACTCTGGTGGGACTCGAACCCACAACCTTTGAATCACTTCTTTTGTGTATGTCTAGAAGTCCAATGCGCTATCCATTGCGCCACAGAGCCACATGTTACTTTCTCAGATGTAGTGGGTCTTTTTGGACTTAGGACTCCCAGTATTGCTTGAAAATTTCGACCAGGTTTCACTCCGAGGTGGTCGAATACGGGCACTTGGTCGGTGACTTCTGGCATCAGACGCCAATGAAAAAACTGTCCTTTTACGTTGGCATGTTACGCAACCAGTCGCCATTATTGTTTAATGGCGGCCAGCAGCATCAGGGGGAAATGTGGTGGGATAACAAGGAAAGTTAAAGGGGCAGAAGTTCTATTAGGGCGAGTGCGAGGAGTGGTGAATGGGTCCAACAACCCCAGCCTTTCACCCCAGACGCCGGTGTTTGCTTCCTGTAAAATTGCAAAGCCAAACCCTGTTGTTTTTTTTTCTAAACCCAACCACATGCCAACCACCAACCATGTGCATGTGTTGACTAAATGTAACCAACTGTGTTTGTTGTTGAGAGAAAAAACATCAGCTTGTGGAGTTGTACCAAGGTAGTGCATTTATTTTGAAAGAGACTGCATGCACACTGTACATTTCCTGTGAAAACCAAAGTGTATTTTGTAACAGGCCTAAATTAACATTTCATACCAGAATGTCAACAACCAGCGCACCCACGGTACATTGCATGTCATAGGTTGATGTAGAAAGTTCATGACCATTCTGCTTTTGTACAGAACCCTGAGGTGGAATAACAGCACAAAGTTCCTACCTTGAACAGGCAGTGCAGAGGAGGCTGGTGTCAAGGGAGATCATGGTCAAATGACTTTTCACCTACTTAACACTGTAAACCTTTAAAGATCGACTCTGGTGGGACTCGAACCAACAACCTTTGAATCACTTCTTTTGTGTATGTCTAGAAGTCCAATGCGCTATCCATTGCGCCACAGAGCCACATGTTGCTTCCTCCGATGTAGTGGGTCTTTTTGGTCTTAAGACTCCCAGTATTGCTTGAAAATTTCGACCAGGTTTCACTCCAAAGTGGTCAAATACGGGCACTTGGCGTGATGACTTCTGGCATCAGACGCCAGTGAAAAAACTGTCCTTTCACATTGGCATGATATGCAACCAGTCGCCATTATTGTTTAATGGCGGCCAGCAGCATCAGGGGGAAATGTGGTGGGATAACAAGGAAAGTTAAAGGGGCAGAAGTTCTATTAGGGCGAGTGGGAGGAGTGGTGAATGGGTCCAGCAACCCCAGCCTTTCACCCCAGACGCCGGTGTTTGCTTCCTGTGAGATTGCAAAGCCAAACCCTGTTTTTTTATTCTAAACCCAACCACATGCCAACCACCAACCATGTGCATGTGTTGGCTAAATGTAACCAACTGTGTTTATTGTTGAGGGAAAAAACATCATCTTGTGGCGTTGTACCAAAGTACTGCATTTATTTTGAAAGAGACTGTATGCACACTGTACATTTCCTGTGAAAACCAAAGTGTATTTTGTAACAGGCCTAAGTTGACATGGCATACCAGAATGTCAACAACTAACGCACCCACAGTACATTACATGTCATAGGTCGCTTGACCATTCTGCATTCGTGCCTTTTGTACAGAACCCTGAGGTGGAATAACAACACAAAGTTCCTGCCTTGAACAGGCAGTGCAGAGGAGGCTGGTGTCAAGGGAGATCATGGTTGAATGACTTCGACTCTGGTGGGACTCGAACCCACAACCTTTGAATCACCTCTTTTGTGTATGTCTAGAAGTCCAATGCGCTATCCATTGCGCCACAGAGCCACATGTTGCATCTCTTCATGTAGTGGGTCTTCTTGGTCTTAAGACTCCCAGTCGTATATCTTTGCCTGTAAACCTTTGAAGATCAACAGAACTTAAAATGCTGTAAAAACCACCACCGTGCTACATATTCAATGATATATATTCACATACCTACCTACCTGCAAACAAAAACCTCAAGTTAGCAATGCACAGTGTGTGGCTCTGTGGTGAAATGGATAGCGCACTGGACTTCTAGAACACAGGAAAAGTGATTCAAAGGTTGTGGGTTGGTGTTCCACCAAAGGCAAGCATTATAAGATTTATGAGGGTGTTCAACTTCCTTGTAGTACAGGGGAATGTTAAAGACACAGAGTACTCTAAGTTCATTTCGTCTGCGTTTATGGACATTTTCTTAAAGTTTAGGTATACAGATGAAACAGATTGTGGGGGCAGTGTAGTATAGTTCAAGTAAGATACGACCATAGGAGACAAAGAAGAAATGTGAAAAATGGCAAAATGGAACAAATCAGTAATAAAGTGAACATAATTCTCCAGCCACATCTTGCAGTGTTATCACAGGCCACCTCAGTCTACAATGCTACCTCATTGTACATTATTACGACTTCCACTCCATTCCTTGTCTCGATTGTTGTTAGAAACTATGAACTCAGTCTTTAATGCCATCTATTGGCTGTATCTATGCCATCATGCAGGAGATTTATTGTTGCATGTAAAGGAAGTATAAATTCTTTCTGATGCCCACCTTGAAAACCTTTAGAGATTGACTCTGGTGGGATTTAAACCCAAAACCTTTGATTCACTTCTCCTGTGTCTGTCTAGAAATCCAGCATGCTGTCCATTGCCCCACAGAGCAACATTGTTACATTGATATGACAGTTTGTGTTGGTCAGCAGACTTGGAGTACTCTTTCAAAATGGAGTGGGGGGTTTGAAGAGCGGGGCGGTCTTAGCTCAGTGAACCATGGAGAATAACTTTGCTGAAGCCAAGAATAGCATCTGTCATCAGACCGCCATCAGCTAATCCTCTTCACAATGCCTCCAAAGCATCTCCTCACCATCTGAGAACTGCTTCTGTTTAGCTCCATAACTGCTTAAACCAAATCCACTGAATTAAGCTACTGAGAGGGCAAAGAGAGCATCACATTGGGAGTGTGCCTACTTAGCTCTTTAGCTACTTAGCCCCAAGTGAGGCTAATCAACCGTTGAAAACAACACATGCAGCACCTTAGGAGGCCTGCTGCTTCGCACTTTGGCAAACAAAACCCAAGGAAAGATAATGAGCCCTCATATATCTGTAAGGCATCTCAGAAACACATCTAACTGTGGTTACCAACATCCAGCTGAGGAATCAACAGGAATTTGTCCGTCCCGTACAACTGAATCTTTGGTGAAGTGCAGAGGGAATAAAGAAAAACTTTTAGCTCTTATACACGCAGAAGCAAACTTTCCAGAGATCTCTCAGGATTTGGAAGTGTTTCAGATTCATCTGCTGAGCTTTATGTCTGCTGTGACTCAACACTGAAGTGTTCAACTGTGGAACATTGTTTGGTGTGGATTATTTTATTATTTGTAACCCACACAAGACAATCTATCCACAAACATGTATTTTTACATTTGTGTTTTGTAAGGGCATATCCACAAAAATACATACAACTTACTCTGTAAACACGTACTTTAATTTCACATAAAATGTTACAGGTGTTACAAATGTAAAGAGTTTACAGCAAATACACATAAAGTCATATTTTAGCATTTGTGGATCCATTTTGAAACTGGATTTGCACATTTGTGGATTGCTTCCTGTAAGTTTGCAGGTCATGTGACATTTGTGACATGTGTTCTGTGTATCTGTTTAAAGGGATAGTGCACCCAAAAATGAAAATTCAGCCATTATCTACTCACCCATATGCCGAGGGAGGCTCTGGTGAAGTTTGTGAGTCCTCACAACACTCACTGTAGCCTGTAGCTCTAACTGCCTCTCTGTACACTGCGCTGATGTGTGCGCGCTTGCGCGAGACCGTGAGACATGGGCACTGCCTTCATGTGTGTTCATGTGCGTTCGCTGGTCTCGCGCACAGTCCACAGCAAGACAGTTAGAGCTACAGGCTACAGTGAGGCTAAAAACAGAGTTCAAATGACGTTTTTCCAAACAACTTTTTATGTCGGGGCTTCAGGACACTTGGATCACTACGGACGAGCAGTATGGAGATATTTTGTGGTTTCAATTATGTGTTTTTGGACGTTTGAATCTGGGGTGCTGTCAGCCTCCATTAGGTGGAGTTGTGTTGCTACCTCCTCTCCCCTTGGATCTCTGCAAGTGATGTGAGGACTCTAAAACTTCACCTGAGCCTCCCTCGGCATATGGGTGAGTAGATAATGGCTGAATTTTCATTTTTGGGTGCACTATCCCTTTAATACTGTCCAATTCCTACTGCGGCAGGAGTCAGCTGCTGTTAGTTCGTTTCCAGAGAGCATGGAGAATTTTTTGCCCTTTCGGTTTGAGCACGTTTCCTTTGTGTTATGTTATGTAATGTTAAGCATTTGAAATAAAAATGGATCATTTGCAAGGATAATATTTTCCCAATGGTAATTTTCAGTAGCGTGTAATGGTAATTCCCATTATGTGTTAGCATCAAGCTAATGGCCTAATTTGACACAGGGTTGCAGTGGTGAAAGAAGTACTCGGATCTTTTACTCATTACTCAAGTACAAGAGAAACAAAAAGTAAAAGTATTAATCATGCAGAACAGTCAGTTTCAGATTAATGTGTTCTTCACTTTAATGTTGAGCCTGGTAAATGTGGGGCTTCTTTACAGGTCATAGTCAAGTCCTATGTTTATCCATCATAATTTATTTGTTCATAATATTTTTATAATTACAAGTCTGAATCTGCAGTTTGCAGCAGTGGTGGAAGGTAACAAAGTACAGTATAATTCTGATGTATTTGCACTTTACTTGAGTATCTCCATGTTCTGCTACTTTATACTTCTACTCCATTACACCTGAGAAGGAAATATTTTACTTTTCACTGCCCTACATTTATTTGATACATTAAATACTAGTTAAACTAGTATTTAATGTATCCTTGCCTTCATATATGGGTTTCCTGCTCTACCCAGTGAGCCACTGAGCGTGAGTACTTTTACTTTAAGTATGCAAATACATTTTCCTGACACATATACTTTTACTTGAGTAACATTTCTAACTCAGGGCATTTACTTTTAATAACTCTGAAAGTTATATCTACCCCATTTCCCTCATTGAAACCTCCTGAATCTTTGAACATGTGCACATTCTTAATTCAAAAAGTTCAACTACTGGACACAAGATTGGCTGTTATGATGCAAACACATCTCAAACTGAGATTAAAGGTGAGCACAGAGAAACTTCAGCAGATAAAGTAAAGAAACACACAGACCTCATTCTGAGCAGAGGCTGAATATCCAAGTGAAGTAACTTCACTTCACTTGGATATTCTACTGTAAAGCACCTACTCAAAACTTGAAAAGTGACAAATAGGATAGACAGTTGGGAAATACAGTCATTTAAGATACAAAAAAGAGCAAAAGTCCACGACGAAAGCTCTAAAGATAACAGTCTAATAGATTTTCACAATGACACCCCCTCTAATCAGACTGTATTAGTCAGAAACAGAATTTGAAAGGAGCACATCAAACACAATCAGTGCCAGATGAAACAGGACTCCTTTGAGATTCATGAATTATGATCAGCAGCTGAAAGTGAGGCAGACAGAGAGTGAAGACAGACAGGCGGGGGTCATGACGCCCTCATTTACTCAGCTCAGTGGACACTCAAAGGTGCACTCTGCAAAATGTTTCAGTAAACAGCTGAGCCAAGTCCTCCATACCTGAGGTGATATGGACTCTCCCTTTTGTCCTTTGTCTGGTGACTGATGCCAAAAGTTTCTGGTTCCCAGCAGAGAGCAGGAGACCAGATTTAACTGTGGATCTTTGCATGTGTAATTTCAGTTACCAAATTGGTGGCTCTGAAGTCTTCCTTCAAATGACAGAAGTGATGAACTCAGCAGCCACCAGCCTAAATTGACCAGCTCCTTGGCTCGTGCTCAGTATTAAATTCCCTCCTCACTCGTAGCCATAAATACAGCACATTGTCTTGGTGTGATTGTGTCGACAGAGCGCAGTTCATCGTGGCTGTAAATAGCCTCAGAACCAGCATCTTATGTAATTTCCTGCTAAACCTCTTTTTGAAATACGATGCTTACGTAACTGTCCTACAACACCAGGCCTCATTTACATAATTGCATAGAGATAAAGTCACTGCACCAATCTACGGCAGAGTGTGTGTGAACTCATTTACACATATGCAGATCGGCCACACATGTAAACACACACACACACACACACACACACACACAAAAGCCAGGCATTGATTTGTTGTGTCTGTCAGCTCTCCTTGGGTTTTATATGTGTCAGTGTTTGCAGATGTGTGTACGGCTCTGTGGCGCAACAGCATGTTGTCTTTTGTCTCCCTTTATTTTAACTGATATGCACTCACCGGCCACTTTTGTGGAAGAAAGGTGATTGAAGTGACTTTGAACGTGGCATGGTTGTTGGTGCCAGACGGGCTGCTCTGAGTATTTACTGGGATTTTCAGCACAACCATCTCTAGGGTTTACAGAGGATGGTCCCAAAAAGAGCAAATATCCAGTGAGCCAAAATGCCTTGTTGATGCCAGAGGTCAGAGGAGAATGGCCGGACTGGTTCAAGATGATAGAAAGGCAACAGGAAGTCAAATAAGCACTGGTTCCAACCAAGGTGTGCAGAAGAGCATCTCTGAAGCAACAACACCTTGTCCAACCTTGAAGCAGATGGGCTACAGCAGCAGAAGACCACACCAGGTGCCACTCCTGTCAGCTAACAACAGGAAACTGAGGCTACAATTCACCAAAACTGGACAATAGAAGATTGGAAAAACCACATTCAGATGGAAGCATGGATCCATCCTGCCTTGTATCAACGCTTCAGGCTGCTGCTGCTGGTGTAATGGTGTGGGGGAGATTTTCTTAGTACCAACTGAGCATGGTTTAAACACCACAGCCTACCTGAGTATTGTTGCTGAGCGTGTCCATCCCTTTATGACCACAGTGTACCCATCTTCTGATGGCTACTTCCAGCAGGATAACGCACCATGTCACAAAGCTCACATCATCTCAAACATGACAATGAGTTCACTGTACTCCAATGGCCTCCACAGTCACCAGATCTCAGTCCAATAGAGCACCTTTGGGATGTGCTGGAACGGGAGATTCTCATCATGGATGTGCAGCCGACCACTCTGCAGCAATTGTGTGATGTCATCATGTCAATATGGACCAAAAGGAGGAACAGTACTGGCAAGGTGTTCCCTAGCTGGTGAATGTGTGTTTACCTCACTACACTACAAACAAGACACTTCTATTGTGTGTTGTAACATGATGCCAAACCTCTCTTTGTACAAACATATAAAGCTCGACTCTGGTGGGACTCGAACCCACAACCTTTGAATCACTTCTCCTCTTCTCAGCTAGAAGTCCAATGCGCTATCCATTGCGCCACAGAGCCACACATGATACATACTCGATGATGTTTGTTTGCAGGTAGACTTTACATAGAGAAATGATGAAATATGTATTGCTGTGGGGGGTTTACAGCAATTTAAGTTTTGTCAATAATTAAAGGGTAACTTCAGTCACTTTTAACTGGGACCCTATTGTCCCTTTTCGCTCAGTGGCAGAGCAGGATGCAGTCGGAGTCTGCAGTTGGTTTGTATGGTTTTATCAGCTTTACAAGTATTAATATCAAGGGAAATAATGACTTAACTCTAAGCATTCTAAACCTGTAAAGGTCGACTCTGGTGGGACTTGAACCCACAACCTTTGAATCACTTCCCCTGTGCTTAACTAGAAGTCCAATGCGCTGTCCATTGCGCCACAGAGCCACACAATTTGTGCTGAAGCAATGGGTTTTTCTGGGCAGACTTGATGTATCGACATTATAGTACTGTAATGGTTTTACAACACATTCTCACTCCAACCTTGTCACATCCATTTTTGGTCATGGACTTTCCATGTCAAGATATGACGTCCAAGGTACCCTGGGTGTGTTGGTTGTTGATGTTCAGAGATGTTTCATTTGTCTGTTTTCAAAATACACTTCTGTTTTCACAGGAACTGTACAGTTTAAATACAGTCTCTTTCAAAATAAAAGCACTACGTCAGTACAATATTACAAATTGATGCTTTTGTTCCTTCAGCAAAAAAACGCACATGGTTACGTTTTGCCAACACACACACACACACACACACACACACACACACACACACACGGTTGGGTTCAGGAAAAAAGAACAGGGTTTGGCTTTACAATCTTGTGGGAGGCAAACACCGGCCTGAAGGTTGGTGGTTGTTAGACTCATCCAGCACTCATGCCAGAAATCACTGATCAAGTGTGAGATTTCAAGGACCTCATAGTGAGACCAGTTTGGGTTTTACAAGGTTGTAAGTTTTGCTTTAGCTTGAGTCATTAAGATGCATCAATTGTTCTGAATGTCTGAGTCTACAGTTGATTTCAGCTCATGATTTGCATCAACTTCACAAGTATCTACATCAAAGAAAATCATGGTTTAACCTTTAAGGATTGACTCTGGTGGGAGTTGAACCCACAACCTTTGAATAACTTCGCATGTGTTTGTCTAGAAGTCCAATGCGCTATCCATTGCACCACAGAGGCACAGGTTTAGTGCTAATGTGACTGTTTTTGTCGGCAAACTTGATGTAGAGGAACAATTAAATATGCAGTACTTAAGTTTTGCATCAGACTTTAAAAAGTTCAACACCACGTCAAAATCTAGCGTCCAGATCCTGGATCATGTCTTGTGTCTTGTGTGTTTGAATTTGTACAGAACATTTCCAGTCTGATGATCAAAGGGAACCATTGGAGTATCACATTTGTGGCTCTGTGGCGCAATGGATAGCGCATTGGACTTCTAGACAAACACAGGAGAAGTGATTCAAAGGTTGTGGGTTCGAGTCCCACCAGAGTCGATCTTTAAAGTGTTAGGCAGTTAAAAATACAAAAAGCCTGTTCAAGGTGCTGTTATTCCACCTCAGGGCTCGTATAGCAAAAGGGGGTACACAGTTGTCATGCCAACAGGTAGCAATAGTGATGGATGTATTCAGATCCTTTATTTAAGTAAAAGTACTACTATTACACTGTAAAATTCTTCAAGTCTTTGTATTTGAGAAGCTGATATAATGAAACTAATCATTTCAGCTACACGTGTATATTTTCATATTGTTTGTTTCCAAATACCTTAATTTGTAAAGTCCCTAAAGTTATCAAATAATTTTTGTGGAGTAAACAGTGTTCTCAAGTAAAGTGAAGGTACCTAAGGTTTGTTTTTCTCGTATCTTAGTCAGAGTGCTCTCAATCTCATGTAACATGTTCTCTGACCTCAGATAGGATCAAATATAAGACAACACTGGTGAATCCCAGAAATCACTGGGTACTGACAAAATGAGAACAAATCATGGATATGAACAAAAAGAGGAGGAAACTTGTCTGTATACTGTTTCTTGTATGAGGCTCAATATAATGTTAATTAGGTTACAATATGTGGGAGTAACGATGGGTCACATGAACACTATTATTATTATTATTGAAATAATAACTTCTTTTTTTTTAAAGCTACAGTCATTCTGCAGTAACACAGAGAGCTGTAAATAATTATTGATCAGTTTTGTTATCATCAGCTGATTTATAAAATAAAAGGGGGAAGTATGACCAAGCAAATGTAAAATATCAAAATATCCAGGCTACGAAAACACACAAATTAGAGTCTCAAATGATTTTATTTCACTTCATATTTTTCCCAACGTGCTGCAGAAGACGTCTTGTCCTGCATACAACACAATGGACTGAACACACACACACACACACACACACACACACATTCACACACACACACACACACACACTGACCTCCTCACCTTTCCGCCTCGATGCCCAAACAGCCTTTTGTTCCCTGAACTGACCAATGACACGGCCATTGTCCGCCTGTCAGCCAATCTCAGCTCCTATTGTGATGCAAACTGGCCAATCACAGCGCTGTATGTACCCCCAAATGGACCAATCAGCTCCTTACCATCTTTACGCCACGCCCACTTCTTTATGCACACACACACACACACAGACACACACGAACACAGACCCTGCACAATTGAACTCAAACTCTCCTCCCTTCACCCTTTCTTTTGTTCAACCGTACACTTGTACATGAGCTGAGCACTGTGTATGCTCTGTGTGTGTGTGTGTGTGTATGCTGTGTGTGTGTGTGTGTGTGTGTGTGTGCTTCTGTATGCATTTCCTGACCTTTACTGCTACATCAGCTCCGACCTTTTTAATGGCAGCGAGTGGGAGCATTTTTTCCACTTTAATGTGACACACTAAAAGGAGAGAGACGACAGGAAAAGGGTCAGATGTTGTGTTTTGTTGTCCTTGTTGATTACGGCTGACATTTCCTCATATTTCCACTGAGCAGGCCTTGTGTTTAACGTAAAACAGGTCACAAAAACTACTGATGATTGTCAGTTAGTGGAAAAGGAGAGCTGAAGTGGAACTGAGACAAAAATCACCAAAACTTTATGTTTCAACGGTGCTGTGGTTAATGTGTTTGTAGGTTACGGCACAAGAAGCACTTGGTTATAGGAAAAAAAAAAAAAGGTTCATGGGGTCAAGGATCATGTTTTACCCAACTGAGATCAAAACAAACCTTTTATATTAGGTATGATTATTTTTTATCCACTGGGGTCTTTGGCAGAGATGGTTAGTAGCTGTTTGTGTCCTTGTGTTGTGTTGTTAACGTGCTGACTGGCTGACGAGCATCTTGAATCCGCCCTGTCGATCCTCAGGTTTCCCTTTCTGAATGACAAATACATAATGCTTCTCAAAGTCAAGGAGGCTGTGCATTGAATCCCGCCAAAGAACTGTTTTAATGTCAAGGATCCTTTGAATTCTAATGAGGACCGAGTCCTTCCTTCAGAGAATTTTAAAGGACACATGAGTGTATCTTCAGCTGGCATAAAGTACCCACAATTCTTTGTGCACAATTTGCCTAAATTTAAGGCGGGGGCCAATCTGAGTTCACTAAATGCTGGGAGGAAGTCTCGCCTACCCTCTGTAGAACCCAACTTGGAAGGACCCATGCTACCAAGGAAGCATCCTTGACTTTGAGAGGCACTGACAGACTACTGCCATCTGCTGGTATGAAGAGATTCAGAAGTAGAGTAATTGGCTTTCATCTCTGTTAGTTCTTTGATGTCAGTTTGGTGTGTGATCTCCATTCTCAGAAGTCTTGCACCCACCTAACTTTGCAATCTTTAAAGATCGACTCAGGTGGGACTCGAACCCACAACCTTTGAATCACTGCTCTTGTATTTGTCTAGAAGTCCAATGCACTATCCATTGCGCCACAGAGCCACATGTTGCTGCTTATGATTCTTATGATGTCTGTGACTTCTGGCATCAGACGCAGATGAAAAAAACATCCTTTCACGTTAGCATGATACGCAACCAGTCGCCATTATTGTTTAATGGCCAGCAGCGTCAGGGGGAAATGTGGTGGGATAACAAGGAAAGTTAAAGGGGCGGAAGTTCTATTAGGGTGAGTGGGAGAGGTGGTGAAGGGGTCCAACAACCCCAGCCTTTCACCCGGGAGGCCGGTGTTTGCTTCCTGTAAGATTGCAAAGCCAAACCCTGTTCTTTTTTTCTAAACCCAACCACATGCCAACCACCAACCATGTGCATGTGTTGACTAAATGTAACCAACTGTGTTTGTTGTTGAGGGAAAAAACATCAGCTTGTGGAGTTGTACTAATGTAGTGCATTTATTTTGAAAGAGACTGTAAGCACACTGCTGGGATGGAGAGTTTTGGCCGAGACACAGGTGACGTTAGGCAGCAGAACATTTGGCTTTCATCTCTGTTAGTTCTTTGATGTCAGTTTGGTGTGTCCGGAACTGTGATCTCCATTCTCAGAAGTCTTGCACCCACCTAACTTTGCAATCTTTAAAGTTCGACTCTGGTGGGACTCGAACCCACATCCTTTGAATCACTTCTCCTGTGTTTGTCTAGAAGTCCAATGCGCTATCCATTGCGCCACAGAGCCACATGTTGCTCCCTAAGATGTAGTGGCTCTTTTTGGACTTAGGACTCCCAGTATTGCTTGAAAATTTTGACCAGGTTTCACTCTGAGGTGGTCGAATACGGGCACTTGGTGAGTGACTTCTGGCATCAGAAGCAGATGAAAAAAACATCCTTTCATGTTTGGCATGATACGCAACCAGTCGCCATTATTGTTTAATGGCGACCAGCAGCATCAGGGGGAAATATGGTGGGATAACAAGGAAAGTTAAAGGGGCTGAAGTTCTATTAGGGCGAGTGCGAGGGGTGGTGAATGGGTGGCTTTCATCTCTGCTTGTTCTTTGATGTCAGTTTGGTGTGTCCGGGACTGTGATCTCCCTTCTCAGGACCTTGCACCCACCTAACTTTGCAATCTTTAAAGATCGCCTCTGGTGGGACTCGAACCAAGAACCTTTGAATTACTTCTTCTGTCTTTGTCTAGACGTCCGATGCGCTATCCACAACTTCATGCAGCAGACATGATGTTTTCTCTTGCTCTGCAGAATTTGAGTGATCTGTGATCTTTAGTTGAGGAATCGCTCCAACATTTGGGAAATTACTGAGCCTTTTTTTTAAAAAACATGAACCCAAATATTTGTGAGTTGTTTTTAAAGATTTACGTCTTTGGTAAGAACCAGACAGGGACACAGACAGGAAGTCAGGAAGTCAGACAGTACTGAGAGACAGACTTCACAGGATTTAAAATGTGATAATTAGAAGCATGTCTGTATGTTCTGTGTGTCTCCTTCTCTCTTCAGGTAGAAGCAGAGGTTATCATCCACGTCTGTGGAAACCTGGGGCGCATTTGATTTATCAGAAGGGGTAAAGGCGGGGGGGGGAGAGATCTAACTGAGGTCTTTGCAAGAGGAAAGAAAAAATCCTGCAGAAAGGAGCTAAATCAAGCACGCCTGAAGAGAGATCACATTATTCAGAGAGAGACTTCTGTATCGCCTCAGGTGACGAGAGAGTGAGTATGTGTGTGTGTGTGTGTGTGTGTGTGTTGAGGCAGGCTGTGTGTGTGTGTGGTGTGTCTCCTGTGGGCTATGTGGGGCAATGAAGGTCGGACAGTTGTCTAATGACTGTCTGGAGTGTGCGTGTGTGTGTGCGTGTGTGTGTGTGTGTGTCAGACAAAGAGCCAACAGTTAAATGTCTTCACGTTATTCTCTGGTTATATTGTATTAAGATATTACAGGTTGAAACAGGTGCACAGAGTGAGAGGAAGGAGACTGCGGAGAGAGACAGACAAGAGTGAGTCACTTTGAAAGAGGATGGAGGGAGAGAGGGAGGAAGGCTGAATGGAAGATAAGTCGATGAAAGGATAAGAGAGAAGCAGAGAGAGAAGACAGAGACGTTACATAATGGTTTTTAGCAGCCGTCTGTCTGCTCTGCTGTCTGCGCCGCCTCCTGCTGGTCACACCGACAAACTGCAGCTGAGGCTCACAGCTGGGAATATTCAATCAGGCTCATTATTATGTAAGTGGGCTCACAGATGACACAGTGTCAGCCTTGCACCAATTAAAAGCACCAAACAATATAATAAATATAGTAGAATATTGCTGCGGTTCGGTCTAACTGAAGTCATGACGTTGTCTTTGTTGTTTATTTATTTTCCATAATAGCTTATCCTGACATCGGGCGAGAGGCAGGGTTCACCCTGGACAGGTCACCAGACTATCACAGGGCTGACACATAGAGACAGACAACCATTCACACTCACATTCACACCTACGGACAATTTAGAGTTATCAGTTAACCTGCATGTCTTTGGACTGTGGGAGGAAGCTGGAGGGTGCGTTCCCCATCGCAAACTTTTTCTTTTTACTTTTAGTAGGTAATGCAGCTGCCCTTAAAAAGTACATACTATATTCTGTCAAGTTTATGCTCATGTGTTTGTGTCCACTTTCTGTTTTATGTATATATGAAGAGAGACTGATGAGGGTAAAGATGCAGGTGAGGAGGTGGGTGAAGAAGGCCCGTAGCAGAGCTGAGGAGGACAGTGGGAACAGGTGTGTCGATGCAACTCATCCACCAGAATTGCCACTGATTGTGTATTTCTGCAAAGCCCACACACATTTGTATGTCATTATATAGAAGGTATGATGAAACTTTCTGTGTCAGCAATGCTGTGGTTTACAAAAACCACTTGGTTATGTCACAGCTCAGGTTCCTCAGGTTATGTTTTTAATTTAATTCATTCATGTTGTTTCCTGTTTTACTTTGAAACTCACATCTCCTCTCGTTTCAGATCACTTCACTTACTGCCGCTGTGTGTTTTCCCTCCCTTCTGATGACGTCACCTGTGTCTGATTGTCTGTCCCGCCCTGATCAGCCTCACCTGTGTCTCGTTATCCTTCCCCTCGCCACAGTATTTAGTGTGTCTCTTGTTTTCTCTCAGTGCCAGTTTTTCTCAGCTCCTTGTGTGTCATGTTCCAGCCTTTTGTTTCCCTGTGTCCTTTGCTTGTTTTTTTTTATTTTACTTGTTGACTCTGCCTCTATCTCATCCCTATAAGATTTGTTTGCCTCCACTGATTGTCCTTCTGTGTAATGAACCCAACTTTGACCAATGAAGACTGTTTTATTTTACCCAAACTGTCCTTAGAGTCGAGCGGTTGAGTCCACTCTCCCCTGGTCCACCAGTTGTTAAAGGTACTGGTTTGGGAAAAAAAGCACATTTTGGCTTAAAACACCCAGTTTGGGGGGTGCAAAGCAGCAATTTCTTGGTATAAAAACAGTCATTTATCATGGTGTTTCCCCTCTGGAAAAACAACAACCAAAAACAATAATAAGGGGTGGGAGACACAGTGACAGGCCACTGAAAAACACCCTCGTTTAGCCCAGCGACAGTTCTCACATTTGTGTCTGAAGAGCTGCAGAAAAAAAATGACGAGTTGCTAAAAACAACCAGTTTTGCTGTTTGTTGGTGTATCAGTGGTCTGCAGCTTGGCAGGCATCACTCCAAGGTGACACACCATCCATCATCCCCGCCACCTCCAGATAACAAAGCCAGCTCATATACAACGTTACTTTAAAAACATTGGTATGATATGTATGAAACGTACAAATGAAACGTGTTTTGCAGGAATGTACGATGCCCACATTTTCTCCAGGCGACTGGGCTGGTGGATGGTGGTGTAGTCAGGTGATGGGGAAAGGAGGGAAAGTCTGAAGGCATCTGGTGGATGGGTGGAAAATGGCAATGAAGGGGTAAGCAAGGAGGGACAGAGAGACAGAGTGGGACATATATCAACACTGTTCTGTCAAGCCAGCCTCACTCCAAAGTCGTCGAATTCCAGCGTTTGGGCAGTGACTTGTGGCATCAGACACTGACGAAAGAGCTGTTCTTTAACATCAGCATGAGATGCGGCCAGTCGCTCAGCAGCGGCAATGGTCCAAGCAGGGCGGGCAGGAGGGGTGTCCAACAAACACCAACTTTCACCCGGAAAGTGGCGTTTGTGTCCTGTAAGATTATAAAGCCAAACCCTGTTCTTTTATAAAAAAAAAAAAAAAAACCTAACCACGTGCTTTTGTTGCCTCAACTCAACCACGGGCATTAGTTGTTGGAGGGGGGAAAAAAAAGTCAATTTGCGATGTTGTACTGACATAAAGCTTTTATTTTGAAAGAGACTATATACAAACAGTAAATTTCCTGTGAAAACAGAAGTGTATTTTGAAAACAGACAATGCATGTAACAGGCTGAAGTTGATATACCGTCCCAGAACATCAACAACCAACACACCCAGGGTACCTTGGACGTTGTATGTGGACGTGGAAAGTCCATGACCAAACAACAACATGTGACGAGGTCGAAGGGAGAATGTGTTGATTCTTGTGCCCTTCTTTGCTCCAGGATGAAGATCAGACTGTGTGGGTTGAGTCACATCACTCCTGGACTCAGTTATAATTTGTTCTTGGTGTCAAAGAGCAATTTAAACATATCAAATTAAGCCAGTTTGAATCATGTGAACTGAAAGCCTGCACTCAGCATGTTAACAGCATTTCAAAATGAAGACATCAGTCTGCTGTCAGTCAGTGAAACTACATTTATCTGCATCACTGATGTCACTCATGATCCTGAGCCAGAGCAGGTTATTAACTAAAGAATCTGCAGCTTTTAAATCTGCATGTAATTAATTTTGAAAACCATTCAGCTCTACGAGAGTCAATATTTCCAAACTCGTCTGATTGTGTGCCTGCAGGCTGTGAGATGAGTCATGCACCGAGCAGAGATCCAGAGAGAGTTTTCAGTTTGATGCCAGCAAGCATGTTGTCAGACTGAGGGCGCTTCATTCACAAACTGAACTCCAAACAGTTTCAGAAGGCAGACCACAATAACCCTCTTCTTCAGGAAGATCTGGATCAGCTGATCTGACCTGTGGACAGAAAGAGACAGTGATTCTCTCTTTTTATTGACTGATCAGCATCAATAAACAAACACCATCAATCTTCATATTATTTCCTCGCTCCTCCAGTTTCCCTTTTCTGTCTGCTGTCCTCAGAGTTCAGGTCATCGCTGGGATACACACATCAGTCTGGATGAGACTCAAACCTCAAACTCTCCCTCCTTCCTCTTTCTCTCTTTCTCCTCCTCCTTTTTTATGCCAGATCCCAACCTGCATGTACGTCATGCGTGGTGCACCAATTTCAGCAGAGTACCCTGCTTTTGTTAGTACACTTCCATGTAGTACACTACACTATGTACTTCTTGCATGGTGCACTAATTTCAGCAGGGTAGTGTTGTCTCAAATTGTGGAGCATTATCGCCAACATTTGGCCGCTATCTCTTCCCACACATGAACCAAACTTGTGCCACAATGTCAGTGCTGATTAAAATGTAGGCTACCAATGTGCCGCTGTGGCTAGGAGCAAGTTAGCTAGGTGGTGAATGCTAATGTTAGCATTTTCATCATTGTTTGCGGTACCAAATCATCACAGAGCCAACAAACATTTCTGACTGTCACAGCTCAGGTTCCTCAGGTTCTGTTTTTTTATTTCATTCATTCATGTTGTTTCCTGTTTTACTTTGAAACTCACATCTCCTCTCGTTTCAGATCACTTCACTTCCTGCCCCTGTGTGTTTTCCCTCCCTTTTGATGACATCACCTGTGTCTGATTGTCTGTCCCGCCCTGCAAGGCAATGCAAAAGTAGTGCGAGGCAATGCAAAAGTCAGTCCAAAAAAATCTCCCGACTTGACCATTAAGGAGCTCCGTATCTAACCCATTCTGTTTGTTGTTGGTTATATCCTTAAAAACTCCGACTTTATTCTCGTAATATTACGACTTTATTCTCATTAAATTATGACTTTATTTTCATAATATTCCGACTTAATTCTCATTAAATTGTGATTTTGTTCTTGTAATATTACGAGTTTTTTCTCGTAATATTACGACTTTATTCTCATAATATTACGACTTTATTCTCATAATATTATGACTTTTTTCTCATTAAATTACGACTTTATCTCATAATATTACGACTTTATTTTTGTAATATTACGACTTTTTTCTTGTAATATTACGACTTCATTCTCATAATATTATGACTTTATTCTCTCAATCTCTGAATTTCTTTTCTTCAATGTGGCCCTAATACTCCGTCGTAGTTGATTCCATAGTTTCAATTAGATTTGTGTACAAAAAAAAAGTCTGTAATCTATAATACTGTTGTCCAGAAGAGCTGCAGTAAATGGATTGTACATAATAACTCAAAAGTATTTTGTCCAAATAGTGTCAATATTAGTTGGTGTAGTTTAGGCCACGGTGAGCTCCTGCATGTGTTTTTATTCGTGGTCAACATTTTATATGAGTGCTGATGTAATGAGACACATTCTGAGAAAGATAATCTTTAAAATATGAAACTCTCAAATTACCAAAGCAAGAAACAGCCACTGAACAGTAATAAAACTACATCAAAAAACAGCTCTGAGGCCTCAACAGAAGGCTCATTGGACTGTGTTGAAACCCAGCCCAAAGATACACTACGTTACACTGCAACCAGCCAACAAAGTGACTCAATAGTACTGAAACCCAGCCAGTAAACTAGCACAGTTTTGAGATCGAGCCCTGAGGCCATTGGTCAGAGTATTGAGATGCAGCCAGGAGCCAGTGAAATGTCTAACACACATTGCAGGGCAGACACAGAACTGAAACCCAGCCGACACAGCGAGCGGACATGGAAGGAGAGATGAGCAGTTGCCAAAAGGCAGAGTGAGAGAAGAACTGAAACCCGTCCAAAAAGCCCTACGAGTGAACTCCCGCCGTGCTTACTAATCAGCGACAGTACAGACAGTGAGCCAGCAGACAGAGAGGGAGAGTCCAGCTCACTGAGCAGTCTGGGGCCTCATGATGTTTTGCTGATTCATGCTGAGACGAGCTGAGAGTCTGACAGAAACACTCACACCTGATGTGGCGGCTAATATGAATAACCCAGCTGGACTCATTCAGTGTTGTAAGACAACAACAAGATGACCTCTGCTTCCTCTCATGCTGTGCAAAAACCTCCTTCACTGGGATTGGCTGAAACAAAAGTCCGCCCACGACCCCTAACGGTGCAGTCACCCTAGATTTGGGTCCTCATTCATTTCAGTGAGAAACAGGGGGAGACGTCGTCACTTCCTGTCCCTAATTAACCCCGCCTGGTTCAGATATCAGCAGTGGTGGAAAGTAACTGAGTACCTGTACTTTATACTTCTACTCTACATCTCACAGGGAAATACTGTACTTTTACTGCACTCCATTTATCTGACAGCTTTGGTTACTTCATAGATTCAGATTATTAATACAAAGTAGGCCCGCGTCCTCGTGTCTACGACCAAATCACAGCCGTGCTTACATTCAGTCCAGCAGTGTGTGCCAACAAGTGCCATTTAACAACAGCAGAAAGCGGCAGCAGGTTATGATATGTATATTTATTTCATGACTTATTTGGTTATATTTAACTTTCATCCTTGTCCTGCCATGTTTCTCCTGACGCTGCCGGGTGCCATTAAACTATCACGGAAACTGGCCGCGATTCATGCCAGCTTTAAAGGACGCTTTTCTCTGATGCCGTAAGTCACTGCCCAAGCGCCGGATTTTGACGACTTCGGAGTGAGACCAGTCTCCATCTACAGAGTCACCATGTTGTGCTGCCATGTTTCTGCAGTAGCTCAGAACGGACAAACCAAACACTGGCTCTTGATGGGGACATTCATGTTTCCATGTCAACCACTGTAGTAAGAAGCCCCTCTGAAACGAGTAGTGTCAGTGTTTTTACTGGTTTAAGGGCCTGTTTATACGGTTCTGTTTATTTCTGAAAACAGGTATTTATCTTTGCGTTTGCACCTGTCATTTACACAAAAGCGCTGTTTTTCTCAATGAAAATGGAGATTTTTAAAAAGGCCTTCCAATGTGAAAGTTTGTGCCCATTAGGCGCCCGGTAACCACAACAACAATGGCGGATATGTGCCGGGTTGTTTGCATCGTGTTAGCACTTTTGGGACTACTTACGAGCGTACAACTGAACTTAGCACTGCTGCACCAACATCACCGCTACATCGGCGCACAAAGACGTCTGCTGTGCCCAATATTAGTCAGTGCATAGCAGCTAACTATGCTACATGAGGTTCAAATGTAGTTTATCATTGTTTTTATCACTAGTGCCATGAGGAAAACAAATCACTGTGCAGGGGCAGAACGTTCTTCTATGGTGTTTGATGTATGGCGTATCGCCACCTACTGGCCTGGCGTGCTAATTACAGCAAAAAGCTGCAGTTTTTGCTTTTTCATGTAAACAGGGATATCGCTTTCACAACTGATCACATAAACCATTTTTTTTTTATACAAAAGAAATAAAAATCAGTTTTTATTTGTATCGGTATCCCTGTAAACAAGGCTTTAATGACCTGGTCCATTTGTTCTGGAGAGGAAGAGACCTCGGTGGATAATTCAGCTCTGCTACAGCTGTGTGTGTTTTCTTCCTGTCCAGGTGTGCTGCATTGCTTAAGGAGGTCCATTGCACCTGGTGTGGAGGAGGTGCTTAAGAGCTCCTGTACCAGCAGCAGAGCAGAGAGGCTTCTGGCGCTGGTCCTGCTGCCCTTGCTGCCTCACAGCCTGCGATTTTTGTTGTTTTGTTTGTTTATTTGTTAATAGATCTGAGTGTTTTAAAGGTGTCTTCTGAGGTTATTTTCGGTCAGTGGTGGAGTTTTGTTCACCCCATAGAGCCTCCCAAGGGTGGGGCCTTACAAGCTCCTGTTAACAACCTCCTGACGTCAGGGACCAGTTGCACAGCACACCTTTAGTTTTCTCTTTAAATATGACACTTAAAGCTTAATTTCTCCTTAGCTGAGGCACAGAATCCCTTACAAGGTTTCCTTAGTTAAAGAAAGACATTAACTAATTTACTGTGTTTTTTACTGTGAGATTTTACAGCGGTGAAAGTTTCCATGTTTTATTGTTGTGATGGACTGAATTATGTAGACCAAACTTTTTATGCCTAAGGCACACCAGTATTTGTATCTGTGTACAATAGCCTCTATAAAATGTGTTTTCACTCAAATCATGACATAAATGTTTGTTAATAGTTACTCATATCAGACAACAATCGACAACCAACCATTACTCATGAAATATTTATTAAGAAAATGATTCAAGAATTCATTTTAAACATTTTAAAATCACATCAAAGCACAAGTAGCACATCCATTTAGAAGAAATAGTGTGAAAGAGAAATAATGTAAGATAATGTGACGTGTCACACACTTACAATTCCCTCACATGAACGGTGACAAATAGGTTCCCCATGAAGGGTTTTTATAAAAATTAAATTAAATTAATTACACTTCTTAGCTAGAGTTTGCCTCTTTATTAGGAAATGTGTGCACACAACATACTGATACAGTCAATTAAAAACTCATTCATAACGTTTTGTACAAGCACAGTTGAGGTAATTCATTCAGGTACAAATGCAGATGACACTATTTCAGCGGTACATAAATTCCAAATAATTTTTTAAGAAAGAACTTTGTCGGTAATAGAGAATAAACAAGAGCAGTGTGATTTGCAATAACAGAATATTCATTTGAATTTTAATTATTTTCTGTCAAGGAAATTCTTTTTTCCCCAGATGAGTATCACATTACTCAGTTCTATCCAAAAACTTTCTAGGGAACTATTTCAACATTTTGGACCCATAAAATGTTGTTTTGTGATTTTATTATCGTAAAGTGAATTTTAATCATCACAGCACAAATACACAAACACATAAAAAAATTTTTTCCAAAGACAAACAGACTTTTAAAATCCCACAGGACTCAAAATGTTCTTCACAACTTGTAATTATTTATCATGATTTTGTCTCTTTGTCTTTAATGTTTGTATATTGTGCAGCCGAGCCTACTGTGATCCTCACTGAACACGTTTGTACCACTGAAATGTGTGAATGTGCTGTTTGATCGTCAGTCTGAGGATGTTTGATAATCTGCTGCTCTTTCTGTTCCTTCCCTTCATGTCTGTTAGTGATCGATCAGATCAGAGAGAGTTTAAAGAGACGGCGCTGACTGATCTGTTATTGATCACTGATTGATCTTTTCTCAGAAGTCAGACTGAACTAACATCCGACACACTCACAGGGAAACAAACTGTGGAAACTGAAACTCAAAACATATTTAATGCTTTTCATTTTTGACTTAAGACACTTAAATATTTTCTTATTTATCCCCTCATTATTATAGATGATGAAACAACAAGTCTTAAAAACTCTGATAAAGCTGTTACTAAATCAAACCATGAGGCCTGTACATTTTCTTTATTTAAACCTGTAAATAAACTGTGGCACAGAAAAAGTCTTAACACGTCTACTCTGTATACATGTATATTGTACTTACTCCTACTAAGTACATCTGCTGCAGGCAGAACTACTACCTCAATATCAAGCAGGTCTCACTCCGAAGTCGTTGACAACCGACACTTGCTCAGTGACTTCTGGCGTCAGACACCGACAAAAAAAGCTGTCCTTTCACGTGGCATGATAAGCAGCCAGTCACCAATATTGTTTAACATCAGGGGGAAATGCAGCAGGACAACAACGAAAATTAAGAAAGTGAAAAGTCCCAGTAGGGTTAATGGGTCCAACAACCATTGACTTTCACCTGCGAGGCCGGTGTTTGCTTCCCATTTGAATATAAAGTCAAACTCTGTTCTTTTTTTCCTAAACCCAACCACATGTGTTGTTGAAGGAAAAAAATGTCAATTTGTGGAGTTGTACCAACGTAGTGCTTTTATTTTGAAAGAGACTGTATGCAAACTGTACATTTCCTGTGAAAACAGAAGTGTATTTTGAAAACAGACAATGCATGTAACAGGCTGAAGTTGACACGGCGTCCCAGAACGTCAACAACCAACACACCCAGGGTACCTTGGACGTCATATGTGGACGTGGAAAGTCCATGACCAAATGTGGACATGTGACGAGGTCACAGTGAGGATGTGATGTCAGCATCACTCACATCAACTGTGCTTTTACTATAGTAGCACAAAGGAGTGTGGAATAAAATACATCACATTCCTGTGGACAGTTTTATTTATGATCATATTTAGTTTGAGTCAGTTTCGGTTCCTGCAGGTTTTTAACTGTTTGAACTGAGAAGGTGAGAAAAGCTCAGTGTCATTTACAGCTTTGATCTGCTGTGACGTGACAAAGATCCTCTGCTGCAGATCAAAGCTGGTTTCACTCTAACACTCACTGTGTAGTGACGAAGCAAATACATATTTATATTTAGCCAAATATTGTACTCAAGTAAGAGTACTGATGCTTTAGAACAATTTACTCAAGTAAAAGTAAAAAGTAGTCATCCAAATAATTACTTGAGTAAGAGTAAAAGAGTATTTGGTGAAAAAACTACTCAAGTACTGAGTAACTGTTGAGTAACGTCTGATTTAGTTGTAAAATAAGAACATGAACGTAATCAATCAATCAAAAATAATAATCTGCAAATTCATGTATTTTAAACGATACCCCTTTAACTAAAACAAAAATAAATTAAATCTTTACAAACATAACATAAATCAAGGCACAAGAAACACAAATATATTCTTATACTGTACATATATATATATGTATGTAATTATGTACTCAGAGGTGGGTAGAGTAGCCAAATATTGTACTCAAGTAAGAGTATTGTTGCTTTAAAACAATATAACTCAAGTAAAAGTAAAAAGTATTTTGCATTAAAACTACTCTGAAAAGTACAATTTATCCAAAAAGTTACTCAAGTAAATGTAACTGAGTAAATGTAACTAGTTACGACCCACCTCTGTCAGCTTGTGTGTGCGTGTACATATCCTTATATTAACACTGTGTAACATTCCTGTACAGTTTCCTACAACATCTTACTGTGCAATAATATTTATATATTTCTTTTTTTTTCTATTTTATCTCATGTCATATCTTTTGTCTTTTGATTCTGACTCTTTAGCTGCTGTAGTATGTGAAATCTCTTCTCTTCTCTTCTCTTCTCTTCTCTTCTCTTCTCTTCTCTTCTCTCAGACACTGTTGGCTGTTTTCCCTTTTCACATTTTGTTTTTGGAGAAATAGTAATTTAGAAGCCAGCAGGTTGTTTGCAGTCTGTACAAACGCTACCGGTGACATCTGCAGGCCACCGGCATTCACTGCAGATTATTCCTCCTCAAAAATCCAAATGATCCTGAACACAGACAGTAGCAGATGGCAGAAGACAGTGAGGAGAGAATAAAAGGAAAGGAAAGAAATAACTACAAAGTGTGTTTTACAGCACCTCTGGTCCATAGATGGACGTTTCCAACACTTTAAAAGGTTGAAATATATTTTTTTTATCTCTAAAAAGTTCAAAAACAAACTGACCAACATAGATTTAAACCTAATTTGGGGTACACAGATGGCTGACAAGGTATTCTGAATAAATAACATGTACCTGTACACTTGGTCCTACTGTCCCAGTCTTTGTGTAGCGTAAAGTACATTTACTCAAGTACTGTACTTAAGTACAAATTTGAGGTACTTGTGCTTGACTTGCTTAATTTTAAGAAGATAAACTTCATTAATCCCTGAGGGGAAATTCAGTTTTGCCACTCACACATTCACAAACAGGACCCATACATGAGGAGATGTTAGAGCAAGAATTGCTACTAATGGACAGGTACCCTAAACAGTTGGGTGTTTGGTGCCTTGCTCAGGGACATCTCTCCAGCTGCCAGTCCACGCTCCACATTTGGTCCAGACGGGAACTTGAACCAGCGACCAAAGTCCCTATGGACTGTGCAAAAGCCACTTTATACTGTTGCTCTGGCATTTGAGTGCGCCTGCCATGTGTCTACAGTAAAGACAATTAATTTGAGGATGCAAAATAACGCGGCATGTGTGCAGCAACTGCACAGCTGCCCTGTGTGGGCGCAGCAGGACGACCCCTGGTTATTTGACTGGAGCAACAGTCTTTTAACTGTGTGTGTGTGTGTGTGTGTGTGTGTGTGTGTGTGTGTGTGTGGTACTCAGCATCTGAGAGGTACAGCTTAGTGTGTTACACCTTATAGGAACTGGTTAGTATTGTATGTATCAGTGTCTTTATGTATAATTTTTGTACTGTGTAGTTTTTAATTCTTCACTCTTGTTGTTACATCTTACCCCAGACTGTGTTACAACCTGTCCCAGTGTAGTGGAGCAGGCTGTAACAATGGATCTCCTTGTGTTGGACATCAGTTAATGACGTCTGTGATGTAGCTGGAGAAGTTGGAAAGACTGTTTGTTAAGGGTGCAAAAATTTGAGACATCCAACACAAACAGTTTAAGTGCTGAGACAAAAGTGTTACAACTATATGCTACCTGGTCTCCCCTACTTTTACTTTTACTGTACTAACACAAGCACATTTTCCTAATTACATTTACTTACTTTTACTTAACTAACTTTTTCAATGCAGGGCTTTAGTTTGTGGTGGAGTACTTTCACAGTGTGATATTAGTACTTTTACTTGAGTAAAGGATCTGAGTACTTCCTCCTCCTCCAGTTGTTTGAAGAAAAGTGAAAGTTAACAGCTGATTCAAAGATGAAATGAACAAACTAAGTGATTCCAGTTTACAGACTCAGTCCCATCATCACATCATCGTCCAGTTCAAAGAATCAAAGGGTTCAAGAGGTCAAATCAAAGTCCAGATTTCTTCTCATGTCTGACTGAACTTCAGCCATCAAACGCTCAAGAAGCTCATTAACATATTAAAGCGCAGTCAGGTGTTTGATGGCGCCTTCACACTTTGTGCTTCTCTTTAAAACTGGACACTGGAGCTCCAGAGCTCAGAAGCAACTTGTTCAGACATTCAAGTGTAACGATGGACAGAAGGAGCGGCGTGTCGGACTTCAGCATGGAGCGCATCCTCTCCCCACAGTTCGGACACAAGACCTCGGTGATGGAGTTTCCACCAGGAGGTTGTCTCCAGAGGATCCAAGACGGATTCAGTTTGGACTCCGGGAACATCAGACCTCCTGCGCCGGTCCTGGTGCCGGTGCCGGTACCAGTGTCAGGCTGCCTTCAGTACCGAGGGATGAGCTTCGGAGAGGCGTTGTACCCGTGCGGAGCCGGTTTCCATCACACAGACTTCAGCATTTATCCAAACTTACAACAAGGAGCTCACGTGCATTTCAGCAGCAGCCAGGACTCTGCAGGTTATTATTATTTTTTTTTTTTACATTTCTAAAGATAATCTTGAAAAGTTTGTTGACATAAAGTTGTATTTGAATTTAAACTTGTTTTTAGTTTAAGAGTAAACTCTTAGATCGACTTAATTCAGGATCACTTTTCGCGCATTTCTTCCGTTTTTCGCTCCATAAACTCGTTTAAATGTTATTTTTTTATCAGGTGCTCAACAGTTTGCAAGTCACCATGGTTACCATCAAGCTGGGATGCTGGCGCAGTCGCGTCAGAAGGCCCGGATGAGGACGGTGTTCACCGACAGTCAGACCAAGCGACTCGAGGCGCTGTTCGAGCTCACCGAGTATCCAGCAGTTGAGGCACGCGCTGAGGTGGCGAGGAGCACCGGCCTGAGCGAGGAGACGGTCAGGGTGAGTCCCACGTGATGATTAGTGTTGGCTTTATTTTTATTTTTCATTAATTTAATAGGCCGGAGAAAGAAAAAGGGCGCAAAGCCCCTCCAGGCTGCGTAAAATGTTGCCAGTTTGGATTTTACGCACGGTCTCATCCATGAAGTTTTTTTTCTTTTATGTGGCAAATCAAGTCTGTCCTTTTACAAGGAAAATTATTATTTATCGTTATATGATTCACAGTATTAAACATATACAACCCACATGCGTATGCGGAGCCGCTGAGGTGATTTATTTTAATCATGTGTGAACAAGGAATGCGCAGAACCTGTCCATATGGCAGTTTTACGCACGATCGCTTTCTTGTTCCATATTCTTCTGGTGTCGTAGTGGGAGGGGAAGGTGGGACTGATTACCCAGGGCTCCCAAAACTGGCTGAATAAATCTGCTGAAATACTTAACTATGTATTAAAAAAACATGGAAGCTATCTGAGACCTCTCTCACCCCGTAGGGAGTGTTCTTATGAAGGTGGTGGGAGTGGTGCCTGTCAAATAATTTAGTAAGCACTTGGGGGGGACTTCTGGCTTAGGGGAGGAGCATACACATTTGAATAGTTGTATTTTGTATTTTGTATATGAACGGATTTTTAAAGAAAGACAAATCACCAAAATTACACCATTTATCACAACTAGAAACTGTAAAACAGAAATTATTGCTGGATTTTCAAACTTCCGATGGTTTAATCTCGTCTCTCTTTCTGTTTGTGGTTCCAGGTGTGGTTTAAGAACCGCAGAGCCAGGAGGAAGCGACAGCACAGCGGGTCGAAGGTCAAATCCCCCTCCTCTCCCACCAGAGCTGGAGCAGAGAAGAAGTTCTTCACCTCCTTCCTCTGAACCCGACGAACCTGATGCTTCTCAAAGTCAAGGAAGGATCCTTCAATGCCCTGAATTTTAAGAAGGACTGTACCAGTGTCAAGGACCCTTGAATTCCACTGAGGACTGAGTCCTTCCTTCAGAGAAATTTAAAGGATGCATACCCACAAGACCCACAATTCTTTGCACACAATTTGCCTGATTTAAAGGCAGGGCCTCTTCAGTGACGCACACCTGTTTGAATGTATGCTCACTGAACACTAGGAAGGAGTCTTGCCTTGCCTCTGTAGGACCCAACTTTGAAGGAAGCATCCTTGACTTTGTGAAGCACTGACTGTCCACCTGCTGCTCAGAGGTCAAACTCATCCTGTAACATGACTTCTGCTATCAGAGGTCAAAGGTCGGCTGACAGCATCCTGCTGTTGGATAACAGGTTTGGCTAAACAGACAGCTGCTCTGATGTGACTGCAGGTGATTTTCTAAGTGTGATGACGCGTTCAGAAGCTGCAGGGAAAGTCCGACACCTGAGACTTCAAACCCTGATGAGTTAGGAGACCTGTTCGGCCTGAGCTGCAGTTTTATCTCAACGGAGTGACTTTTCTGTGGCTTTTAAATTATTTTGTATTTTTATGTAATTTATTGAGATTTGTGTATTATAGATGCCATGTGCAGGTTTTAAACATGAGCATCATTGAGTGGTTTCTTCAAAAAAATAAATTTTGTTGAAATGAATTTAGTCTTGTGTTGGTTTATTTTTATACATTTATTCATTTTTGTGTATCTTTATTTACTGTATAAATTATGCTTCAGCAAAATTTAGATAAACATGATTTATAATGTACTTTGTATTTCAGCACACTGTGAAAAACATTTAATTTCAAAATGGCATTTTTACAATGACACTTTTTTTTATGAGAAAGGCATCATATCTTCGTATCTGAGACCAGTGAATATTCTGGATTTTTGCTCAGAAGATAAAACAGTAACATAAAAAGTCACATAACTGCTTTAAGTTTGCCCTGTCCCTAATAATGTGACAGCATAAGAACAATACATCTAATTATTCTCTAGATATTCTGACACACTACAGGGAGACAACTTACAGGTCTAAATGCAATATTACTCTTACACAAAGACTTTTTTCATAAAAATATATCTTCAGAACATAAAGCTCAACATTTTAAAAGGTGTTTTTTTCACTGGAGTTTCTTCCAGTCAAATCTTATCTTGAAGTATCTTATTTTACAGCATCTTAAATTGTAAAATGTATTTTATATAAACTTATCTAATCCAGAAAATGTCATTAAATAGTGAAAAAAGCCTGTTATATTTTCACACAACCCAGACAGATAAATTCACAAAAATATTAAGTAAATGATCATATACAACCAAAAAAAACCAAACTTCATATTTGAAAAGCTGGAACCAGCAAATATTTGCCATTTTTGCCATGAAGCTGTAAAAGTCACATAAAAGAAGTCACTAAAATAATTTGCATCATTAACAAGGTGAGAACATGAGAAACATCTGATTATTTGCTATATAATTCCTTTGAAGATATTCTGACACATTACAGAGACACAATAAATAGATTACGATGCAGTATTGCTCTTAAATAAAGATTTTTTTCCCCATAAAAATAGATTTTAAAAATTCTTCAAAACATTATAGCTCATCTTTTTCAATGATGTTTTTTCACTGGAGTTTCCTTCTGTCAAATTTTATCCTATTTTATCTTAACGTTTCTTATGTAACCTTCATGTCTTGGAGTATTTTCTATGACAAAATGTAATAAAACACTGAAAAAGCCCGTTTGAATTTCAAACAGCCCGAACAGATTAAACACAATTTCCTGTTGTTAATGGGCCAACAGTTTAAGAAATGAAAACAGAGCAAGAAGCTCACATATGACAAAGAGAAGCAACAAGGCTTCATATTTGAGAGGCTGGAACCAGCTTACAAAATGACATAAAGGATGAGTTGATTATCAAAACAGTTGCGACTGATCGATTAATCAGCATTTTGCTGCAGCTCCTTTCTAACGTGTCTTGTGGAAGACTTTTCCATCCGGCTGCTTCTTCCACTTGAGTTTGATGTCATCATTCAGCCCATGGTCCTTCAGCCTCTCTTTGAGCTGAGACACAAACAACATAACAACATTATCATCACAAACTGGTAGTCAAAGGTCAAGGCCACTGTGACCTTGCGTCCATCTCATTCTCCTGAACACAATATCACAAGAACACATTGAGGTTATTATCTTGTTTCCTAAATTTGGCACAAACATCCACTTGAACTTAGCAATAAACTGATTCAAATTTGGAGGTCAAAGGTCACTGTGAGGCTGTTACATAACTGCTGTTGTGAGTAGGTACATTATCTAATACATATCTACATTACAATTTAATGTATTAAAAAGTGGAAAACTAGTGTTGTGTTTGTTCCATCACTGTCGATTGCTGTAGTTTTTGTAAAGTCTTAGTATGTTATAAAAATGTCATGAAAAGGTCATGAAAAAGTCATCACAAATGTCATGGTATAATGAAGAAATCATATTGTGTGCATGTTTCCTGTGCAGCCCTCAGTCATATTTAATGAAATGTAATTAAATTTAATGAAAAAATATCCTGGTACAGGATATAAAGCCTCCACACCAGACTCACCAACTACAAAAACAAACCATACAACAAACTAATGTTACAATGTTTAAGATAACAATAATTACACAAATAATCACAAATCAGCTTTAAAGTTATATAAAATATTCTTTGTTGACCAAAATCCATCCAATCTATTTTTGTAGGGGTCCAGACTGCATCCTCTTGTTTCATGCTTGTTCCACCCTGGTGGAAGTATTTTTTTAGGATTTCCCTCTTAAATCATATCTATTAGTCCATACCCATTGGTCACCTTCTACCTATGCCAGTCCTCAATGCCTATGTGCAGTTTCACATAGATTGACCACGTCAGTGAGTAGAAAAACGTGGGACAGACAGAATGACTGACTGACAGAATGACACACTGACAGTTTCCGTGATTATGTACAGCATACCATACCATGACTTAGTCATACCAAACATTAGAAAACAACACCAACATTGGTCCACAGGGGGAGCCACAGCGATCGGTCGCATTTTAGCCATTTTGAAGCATTTTTCTGTTGTTATAGCGCCACCCAGTTGCCAATTAGAGTTAAATTTCTCCAGTCACCTTGAGGCGTCCTGTTCTACATATCTACCAAGTTTAGTAAAAATCCATACGGCGGTTAGGCCTAGATAAGAAATGAGCTCTCTAGCGCCCCCATTTTGTTTGATGGGCTCAATAATGGAGGGGTCCCCTCAGATTATGTGTGGTCATATGCCTACAAAGTTGCGTGGTGATGGGTGAAACCCTTGAGATGTTATACACCTTTATGTGATGAGCCACGCCCTCCGCAATATTCATTGCCTTATAGAAGCTCAGTTTTAGTAAGTTTTCCAACTTTTGCCAAGAGGGAACTTTAGATATTGGTCCCTAGATTATGTTCACCCAGTTTCATGCAGATCGCTCAAACTTCCTAGGAAGAGATCCATTTGAAGTGTTTTTCAAAAAATTCAAAATGGCGGACAATCTATATAAGCGGAAGTTGTGGGTTCTTGAGGCAAATGTGTTCCTCATGAGGAGAGGCATCTCTGTGCAAAGTTTCATGTCTCTACGACATACGGGACATGAGATATGCCCATTCAAAGTTTGACATTTCAATGGGTTGCTATAGCGCCCCCCTTTGGCCAATTGATGTAATATTGCTTCATTGGCATCCTCCCATGACCCTCTACCACTGTGCCAAATTTCACATGGATTGACCAAGTCAGTGAGGAGAAAAACGTGGAACACACACACACACACACACACACAGAGTTTTCATCATTATATAGTAAGATAAAGCCCAAACTTTATGTCAATAACATTAAGATGCAACAATAACCTGGTTGATCCTGCCGCACTCTCCCTGCTGACCCATTCTGGAGTTTTCTGATGGTGCCCCAGTACTGCTTCACTGGATGGGGGCCACTCCTCCTAACTTTATTATAATTAATCATTGGTGTTGGTAATAACAGGGTAAGGGAAGGATTAGTTTTAATATAATTTCTTCCCTTTCTTTTATTTTCTCTTCCCCCTCCCCCATCCTTTCACCTGTCAAACCTGTAGAGTATATACACACAGACACAAACACAAACACACACACGACAGCCAACACAACCTTGTCCTCTTCTCCCCTGACACTTTACTGGCCTAAATTCAGCTCTGTATTCAGTGTTCTTGTTGTTTTGTTTGTTGGTGGTTAATACAAACTTGCAATAAAAAAAAAACTTAGTTTCTTCTTCTCTCCCGTTAATCATGTGACGAACCCTCAGATTTATATGGTGACCCTTCTGAGGGGCCCGACCCCCTAGGGTGGGAACCACTGGATTAAACTAGCTCACTGTGTGTATAGTAATTGTACGTTATTTTTTTTATTAGGAAATCTCCTCTGGGGGAGAGGGGGCGCACATCAGTGTGGATGACAAAAACAGGATCAGTAAGATGATCAGAGAGGCTGGCTCAGTGATCGGCCTCACTCCAGGCCCACTTGAGATCACAAGGCAAAGTGAAGAAGAGAAACCTGATACAGTGCTGCATTTTAAGGCCATCCAGTACATGGTGTTCTTCTCGGATTCAGAGGCTCATTCAGGACGTCTCATTTGCATGTATTTGCTGTATAATGGCTGTGGAAAGGGAAGTTGACAGGAGGAGGGGACAGGGGCTCAACTCAAAGGCAGCTGTTGGCACACTACACGCTTTTAACTGAGAAAATGCCCTGGGCCAAATAATACACATATATATCCATCCATCCATCCATTTTCATCTGCTTATCTGGGGCCGTGTTGCGGGGGCAGCAGGCCAAGCAAAGCACCCCAGACGTCCCTCTCCCCAGCAACACTTTCCAGCTCCTCCTGGAGGACCCCAAGGTGTTCCCAGGCCAGATGAGATATGTAATCTCTCCAGTGTGTTCTGGGTCTGCCCCGGGGCCTCCTACCAGTGGGACGTGCCCAGAACACCTCCAGCGGGAGGCGCCCAGGAGGATCCAGATCAGATGCCCGAGTCACCTCAACTGACCCCTTTCAACGTGAAGGAGCAGCGGCTCTACTCCAAGCTCCCTCCGGATGTCCGAGCTCCTCAACCTATGTCTAAGGCTGAGGCCTTCGATGAAGCGGACCACTTTATATATATATAATATATATATATATATATATATATATTTATATACATACATACATACATATGTATATATGTATATGTATATATATATGTATATAACAAAAGTCCTGGCCAAAGGGTAGAAATTAAATATAAGAAGCTTTCCAGATTGTGAGTCTTCCCATCTGCACTGTGAGCTTTCATCCTCAGGGGGGCGCCACAGACAAGCATGAGTCTGTTTGTACTGTATTGTGAGGGGACGCAGGTTTCTCTTTGACTGGATGGTGAAAACATTCAATCACTGCCAGTTTAGGAAACATGTTAGCATGCTCCTTCCACCACCATCAAACCTCCAAAGGATCCTCCTTGGGTGACTTGAGCTCCATGTAGGCTGCCACCTCATTCTCGGCCTGCAAAGTTTCATGGCTGGAGTCCTCCATGTCGGTGACCAATGTGACCACGGGGTCAAAGGTTACACTTGTGTCACTTACTTTCAAAATAAAAGGAACTGCAACTTGATAATTTAATTAAATATTTACCCATTACACAGTATTTTGCAGGTTACCTGGTGACCTGGTGCAGGATTCTGATGGATGGTGCTGACCCTGACCTTTGACCACCACATTCTAATTAGTCCATCCTCAACTCAAATTGGACGTTCATGCCAAAATCGACCCTTCGCTAAGTCCCGCCCCTGCACGCAGACTGGCCAATCATAACGTAGCATCGGGCTGGCTCTGTCTGCTTCTCTCTGACATCACTCTTTCATTTCTTCAAAATATGATGAGGACAAAAATCTATTCAGTTCATTGTTGAGTCTTAGTGGACATTCAAGCCAAATCTGAATAAATGAAATCATATTGCGTACACAAGAATGGGAGGTTAGTCAACCGGAAATCATAATGCCTCTGGTCTCAGCTGTTTCAGGCGCAGAGGCATTAAATACATATCCTCCAAACTGTTTTGTGTGAGTAAAAGCAATGGACAGGAGAGGTAGGAAAAACAACATCAAATTCTTTATTATATTCATAGAGTCGTCACTGTTATTATTAGAAGCATTTCCATGCTGATGAGAAGAAGATACACATATCGAAAAACCCAAATGAGAAAATATTGAGAGAGAAAGTTACAGAGAGAGAAGAGAGAGCATGCAGTGAGTATCTGTTAGGATGAAGACGTCCGATGCTCCTTCTCCCCTGTTTCCTCTTAAACGTCCGCCAGCTTCACACGCTTTTAAAACAGGAGTTACTCACACACACATGGACTGTAACCGAGCACAAAATATAACACACACACACACACACTACAAAACCGGAGAACAAAAAGTACACTTAGTGAAGTTATCAAAATATAGGCTATATACTGTTTATTCTTAAGACGTATTAATGTTAAAACAACCAGTGCTGAGTTAGTTTCTATGAGAATGACTTCAACATTATATTCTCAGACACGTACACCGATCGATTATAGGAAGATTTAAAAGGACCAAACCGGTGAGTCTAAATATTTTAACTCATCAACTACAAATCACAAATACTTTACATTCCTGCTGATCAGTCTCCAAACCATCCGTCAGTGATTGATTGATTTCTTGGAGTTTTATGTGAGAACATAACATAAACATGACTGAATTTGGACAAAGATGCAAAGTTTCTGGAGCAGGTTTCATGCTGATTTTCTTAGAAATAAACAGTAAGCGAAGGAAATAACACAAAAAACTACAGGAAGGGTTTGGAAAGGAGTCAGCGGAATATAAGTACACATACAATAGTTTATAGTTAAAGAGCTAAAGCAGAAAAGACTCAGCCCAGTCACTAGAAGAAAATGCTGATGTACGTTTCTGCAAAATATGTTACATTAGCACGTCTCATATATCATATCAAGGTTTCTTAAGTGACGAAGTGTATGAGTGAGATGGTGGATGGCGCGTAGGGCAAGTTAGAATTATGTTAGTTGAATCGGATACGGCCATTTAATACAAACATTTTTTTTCCATATAAAGTTTTAAAGTTTGAACAGGGCTCAGCCGGACGTTCAGTGTGACAGCAGCATTCACAGCAAACAAGCTAACGGCGCTAACGACCAATTAGAAATGTGCAACAACATTTTCTGCCAACTCTCGATATCAAACAAAAGTCAGACGCTGTGTTGTATTAACCTGTGAGCTTTAAAATAACCACTTCTACGCAGAGGAGAGAAGATAACGTTATCTCGGAGCCTTATGATGGAAAGTCAAGACAGTGCAGGCAGTGCGGCTGCACTGGGGCCCATGGGGTGGGGGGTCCCGTAGACAGAGTAGCTGGAGAACGGGACCTTGTGAGGGATTCAACTTCCCACCTCAGAACTACGCCGGTGGTTAAAGACAAACACAAAATATAAATGCTGTTATCTGCTATATATGCACTCGAGAAGGCAAACCCATCTCCGTCAGTGTTTCTTTGCTTTTATTTTGTGAAAGTCAGTAGAAATCTATAATAAAATTATTTGTTCATTTTACGTGAACAATATAAATTATAAACTTTTAAAAAATCAATTCAATGTATAATTTTTTAATTTACTTGGTATTTTTGTCACATGCAGATTTGCAGTGACGATTGGTAATATGTATGTTGATACTGTTCAACGTCAAGTCTGTATTTGATCATGTGATGATACTATAAAACATACGGTAGCTTTTTCGACGCAAAGAGCCATAATAAGAGTGTGCACTGGGGCCTATTCTAACTACCATACGCTGCTGCTAGGAACCAAAACCTCCCCAGGAGTAAACTGTGCAGCACACTGACTACCAAAAAAAACAAAACAAAAAATGACTGCTCGATTTGAAGCGATCTTAGTCGTTTGAGGGGTCTGACTTTCAAGGTGCAGCCATGATGGCGCGACACTTTGGTGATATGCCTGCCAAGCTGCAGACCACTGTTCAAAACCAAAAAAACAATAAAACCAAATGTGATTTAGCGAGTCATTGCTGTGTTTCAATGTGGCTATTTTGTAGCGACCTGTCATTTTGTCCTGCCTGGATAGTGGCATGAAAAGCGGCTGTATTTTTACTGAGACATTCCTTTTTTAGCAAGGACTGTGACCATAACAAATGGTTTTCGTTCCTAAACCTAACCACGTATTAATCACAGCATTATTTATACAAAAAGTTTCAATGTATCTGCTACATAATAACGTACAAATGTAACGTATGCATGGTTTGCAGAAACGTACGACGCCAGCATTTTGTTCTGCTGGCTGCAAAACCAGTGTAGTCCTTTAAATGGAGCAAATCAAACAGAGATTATGTAATGAGGAAAGCGTATGTAACGATTTGTTTGTCTTGAAATGATTAACCAGAGACTCACTAGTGACACTTAGTGGCCGAACCAGAGAAAGCTCCACATTTACACAGCAGTAAGAACACAATGTTCAAACCAACAGAGGCTTCACTGGGACACATTAACTGTACTGTACGTTTACTGTACAAAGACAAACCTCACCATCACTGTGGTCCACTGACGTCTATTCTCTAAGGTGACGGAGTCAGCACGTCCTGACTCTGTGCAGCTTTAGCATTGAAAAGCAGGGCTGCTGCAGCAGCAGCGTGTTTGTTGCAAAAACATTTTCCTTTGTGTAAAATTATAAAGAGATGTAAACTGCAACATGTGGAGTTGCTTCAGTTCATCAGGCTCTTTTGTTCAGGTCTGGATGGGACGGTGGGGGAAAGTAGCCAACAGCATGAATGTAGAAAGGTAAAGCTGTGAGTCATCTGCATATCGTGGCATCGACATTCTCACTTTTCAAAAAACTGTCTCGCAAAACATATTTTAAGGATAGTTTTAATAACCATGAGTCCTTCAGAAAAGTGGTGTTTAAGTAGAGTTAATTTAGTTTTCCCAATTTATCTTCAGAGGAATGCTTAATTTGGCTGTCCCTAAACAAAGCTGGAATTTAAAGGGACCTTGTACAGCAATACATCTGGGCAAATGTGAATTCCTGATAACCCAAATAAATCAAACCAGGACATATTTTAGTTTTCAGGAAATAACAGTAATTTCTGTCATGTTTAAGGACATGTTCACATCTAAAAAGCTCCTTTGTCGATTTCCAATTTTTCCAAAAACATTGAGAGTGCTAGATTTCCTAACTCTATTCTTTCCATTTAGTTGCAAGTGCTTTGCACCTTATCAAGCTGATTAAACCAGCCAACAAACACCCTGACATAAGTGTAAACAGAGCAGGAGTTTGTGTTCAAAATGCAAAACTGTTGAGTGCTCCGTTCACCTATCAGGATGCCACATAACTCAACCTACGACTCGTATCAAAGCTTATGAGTTTGGTGAAGTATAACTTGCACCATTTGATATTTTGACGTCTCATTTGCTTTTAGTTTATTGATGACAATGACAAGTTTTCAGTCCGATCACAGCCTGACTAAACTGTGCAGCTGGTTGAGCTAAACTGAGCACCTGATGAGTGCAAAGCGCTGTAGTTATCATCAGTATAATGTTGAAGCTGATTTCACGGGCACAAAAAGAACAGTTATCAACAGCAGTGTGCAGGAGCAACCACAAAGTGTTTCCCTTAGCCGAGGCTGCAGAGCACAGAGACAGACTCAGAGAGATACTGAAACAACAAAGTTCAGTTTGAGGGATTTTACTGTCAGTCTGAACTCCAAACAGACACAATCAGAGTGACAGGCCAGTCGCCTGAAGAAAATGTCGGCATTGTTCATTTCTGCAAACCACAGATTTGTACGTTTCACATTTCTAAAGTGATGTAGTATATGAGCTGACTTTGTCATGGAGGAGGACTGGTTGTGTTCTAGCAAGCGTTTGTCCTCCAGCAAATATTTAGCCACCAAACATGCGTGTTTCTTAGCAACCTCTCACTGTTTTTCCAGCTAAGATTGTGTCTCATAAAGCGGTCGTTTTTGCTGAGACATCAGTGCATTTCCAGCAGTGGGCATTTTCACCCAAAACACAATCTAACCATGACCAAGTTGTTTTTATGCCTAAATAACTTCATGTTAACCGCAGTGTTGTTAAATCACACAGAAATATAACATTTAGTTTGCAGAAAGGTGCAATGCCAACATTTATTCTGGCGACTGGGTTGATAGTGAAGAGTCAGGTTTTTCACCAGAGCAAACAAAGTGTCTCACTGTGCAGCTTCACAGGCTGGTGGATTTCAAAAGTCAAGAACAAAATTTTGGATTTTACCAAAACTTTAAGAGTTGAACGCACAGTTAAACACATTTGTAGGGAAAGTGAAGGTTAAGTGGTAATGTGATGCTGAAAGGATATATTGTACAGCTCTAAGTTGGTGTATATTAGAGCTATGTTTGTCAACGGCTAACTTACAGAAAATAAATTTGCTGTTATGTTACATGACATGGAGGGTTATCCCCTGAAAATTACTGTAATAATTCATTTCATTATAAACAACAAAAGTCCATGAGTTTTCCAAAATTTTAAATGATTTTTAGGAATTCCATGACCTTCCCAGGCCTGGAAAATGAGACTGAAATTCCATGACTTCTCCAGGTTTCCCATGATGGTGGGAACCCTGCTGAGCTCTGTTAATACCTGTGTGTTTTATGTCCAGAATATACATCATTTATACTCAAGTCTTCCTGGAGCTGTAAAACAAACATTTGTCTAAAAAAAACTGTGAATGTTGACTCATGATCATAAACTCCGATACATGTTTGTGAGTTACAGATTTAGATGCAGCTTTGGACCTCCACAGTTGGAGTTGGACTTATCTGTATATTCACCTGCGACTGCGGCCACTTCGTCGACAGAAACAAAAACAAAGCCTCTCACTGGCTCTTGAACTTTTGATTCCACCAGTCCCTGAGGTGTAAACATGCCTCCACAGATTATTCCTTTGACTCGTCTGTATGAACACTTGTTTGAGCGTCTCGTCTCCAGCAGCCTCGGCCATCAGAGTGTGTGAGCGTGTTCATCTCTCTGTATCAGTGCGCTTACAGAGTGTAAAGAGACATTAACACAGGAACCATTTCCACACAGAGATAGGTACACTGTTTACATATTGCTGTTTTCAGTTACACTTCGAGAGAGATTTTTAACATTAAGCGAACACACGTAAGTTCAGTTTAACTTGTGTTTTTGTTTCGTCTTTTCGCAGATGCTCACATTCACAAAAGGAAGCAAGGTCTTATTTAAACGGAGAGAAAGAGAGGGATAAGAGAAGAGGGGAAGAGAAGCAGAGAGGAAAACTTTCACAAATATCATGGACTCTCTGGAGAGTTTATCCAGGGTTTAAATTTCTGTGTTAGGAAATTAAAAACCTTGAGATGACAGAGATGATGAAGGGAAACGAGCGGTATTACTATTATAAACAAATACTAATTTCCCAATGGATTAAAGCTGATATTAACTTTAAATTAAGCTTATTTTCAGACGCGAGTGTGACGGCAGCAACGCAAAAACATTAATATTACATGTAGCAGGGCTGAAAACACCTTTTTTGATTTTAGATTGCATTGGAAAAAGAATAATCATTTTGGGTCTGTTAGCACTTTTGGTTAACTACAGATTGCAGCTCTTTATAAGATTTCTATAATATACTGTATTTTAAATGTAACTAGATGGACTAATGTTTCTATTTGGCAACACACTGATTAATAATGACAGTTGTTCTAAGGCATTCAGTCACTATAATGTCTAACTACAGTTCGTCATCTAAAACGACTAAATGAACAGATTGTTTTTTCTTCTTCTAAGTGATGAAGCAAAAAGTTACTGTTTAGATTTGTTGTTTAAGAAACATCAAATTCATCTTACAGTAATAAAATGGCACCCACATCAACTTCAGAGCAGCGTTCCCTGAACAGTATGTGACGGGAGACACAGAGCCTGATTACACCTGGTACTGGCATGCGTTTCCATAATCAGAGGACAAGTGGACAGCTGAGACGCATCACCGTCCACTCTGGTGTCTGTCATGCGTCTGCAGCTGAACACTTGTGTTCAGATTTCGAAGGGGCCCGTGCACAGTTATTAAGTCCACATGTTCACCAGTCATGCTAGCGGCTGTGTGCCAGCGGAATCCAATGGAACGATGGATGGTTAGCACACTGTCACCAAAGCAACCACCATGTCCTACACTGATGACGCAGTCCTTGTCGTGGCGCATCAGGAAGTGTTAGCTTTCACACCACAGATGACATGTGGTCAAATGCATCCCTGACAAGTGGTTTGAGTGACCGCATCACAATGTGTCTTGGTGGTTGTTTGTGTTTAGCGCTGTCCACTTGTGATAACAGGTATAAACAGGCTGATAGAGACCAAGAACTTTTTTGTTTTCTAAGGCTTAAATACATGAGATAAAAAAATATAACTGACTGTGAGACTATGATAAAAAACGACAAAGTCAGTCGTTGATTAACTGGTTTCAGTTTGACATCTGAGATTAAAGCATGCAGGTGATGAAAATTGTTCACACGCAGTCCACAGTTATAACGACTGAGTTCTTGGTCTCAGGTGAGAAGCGAGGAAGCAGAAACCAAATCTGGATCCAACATTTTCTACACTTTGAATTTCACACAGTGACTACGCTTACATGCACACTAATATCCTAATAAACAGCATATTTCCTTTGGCTATTCTGAATTTGGCCTTTTCCAGATTAAGATATGTGGGATATGCCAGGAGCATTCTTTGGGCATGTATACATTTGGAATATTTATCTCAGTTGTGGTTTTTGCTGCAGTTGTCAACACTTGGCCTCTTGCCTGTTTAGTCAGCTCTGTGAGTTGTACACAAACCAACTAGCTAACAGTTCACAGGCTGGGGTAGAGATGCATGCCCCATGGAAAAGCCCACATTTGGTCAGGTGGAACGACACACCTACTTTCGAACATCATGAAAGACTTGTCTATCAGCAGGTTTATGGATTTGTGCAAAATCCATTGTGCATATCGCAATGCCGACATTTTCAAGAAGGTGGTTAACGGAATGAGAGAAGGAGGCTGCGTTATCACGAGCCAATGAGTCCACCACCGGTGGGAAAAATCTGAAACTAGAATTACCACTCCATGGTTGTATGCCTCCGTGTACCAGTCCAGTGTCTCTTTTAGTTTCCATCCATGTCTGTGAAAACACGGATGCTTCACACACAGATGTTTCAAGATTAGAGTCACCAATTCAGTACCTGACCAAATGTCTCCCCTTCTGTTCCTGAGATGTGACGTTGAGTAATGGCCAGTTAAGTGTTTTTGCAAAATATTATGATGTCACAGTGAAGCTGACCTTTGACCTTCTGGATATTAAATGTTGTCACGTCATTCTGTGTGAAGTTTTGTCAGAATTAGTGGGTGACTTCCAAAAACATGTTTGGTCACAGGGATCTTTGACCACCAAACCACCAAAGTCTGATCAGTTCATTCTTGAGTCCATGTGGACGTTTCTGCTAATATGAAGGAATTCCCTCAAGGCGTATCACATTCACAAGACTGGTTCAGAGATCGACAAACAACCCCAAAACATTATGGCTCCAGCCACAACACTCACCGGCATGGAGCCATAAAATTTTGACACAAAGAAGCAAAATGGTACAAGCGGCTCCAGCCGTTCTAATTTTCCATATTTTGCCTATAAAAAGATGTTAGAGCACGTCTATCAGAGTATACACGCCTGCATGTGAGCAGGAATATTAGTGAAATATTCATTTATAAATATTACCCATGTAGGAATGCTGTCTTTTTCAGGATAAGGGCATTACTGTGTGCATGTAGTGTATGTTCTGTTTGGGCACTTAAAATTCTCAGTGTGACACAAGTGTGCATTTTGAAGCGTCGCAGGTACTCAGAAGATTAATGCTTCCTCACAACTGTCGGCCTGGTTCGTTGGGCCTCTTCTGGACTCAGACTCATGTACAGTTGTCATTTGTTTGGCAAACCTCACCGTTGTCTGTGTTCAGGTACGCAGGCGGAGTATGTCATGGGATTTAACGAGCGTGCGTACATTTGCGAGCTGCAAACCACGAGTCAAAACATCAGCTTTACAGCCTAATTTTTAGCTCGCTGGTGCAAACCTCCAAATTCGGTGAGACCCAAATCGAGCAGCAGCAAAAACAAAACATGCAGCAGCACAAACAGATGTTTTGTGGTTTATGATATCCTGAAATAAAGACGGACGAAGCTGGGACAATGAGATGAGGACTTGTTGAAACTAAAAGATAAGATGTGTAAAGGGGTGAGGAGAATATTTTAGGGGGATTGCTTTAGCAGAGTTTCGTTAAAGGAATGCAGGACATTTTGATCAGATACAAGGCACTATAGATTTTGCTATAGAACGGCTAAATTAGAGGGATTTGGGCTGAGAGTACGAGAGAAGAGGGTTTCACTATACGAGAAGTCTGAATGGCGACAGTGAACGTCTGAAGAGACTGAAAGAGAGAGGAAAGCGACAAAGTAAAAGATGAAGAGAGAAAGCGGAGAGATCAATCTGGTGGAAGAGGACGAAGGAGGAGGGCGTGGTTAGGACTGCATCTCAGCGCGCAGCATCCACGGAAACCAGCAGCAGAACAGCAACCTGGAGGAGAAGAGGAAGAGAGAAATAAGGAGAGGAAGGGGCATGAGTGTACAGAAGAACAAAAGGAAGAGGAGTTGATGAAGAGAAAGAAGAGCAGGAGGTACAGCAGTTTTCATAAACTGAGGCTCTGTTTACACGCCTGGTAAAAGCTTCTCCATCATACATCCATCTTTAGCTGTGCAAGGTGTAAACGTGAGAATATTTTCCTTCTCTAAACCCACATGGAATATTTTCAGATATTTTTAGGCAGAAGGTCAGACTTGGATGTGAACAGCTGTGTTGTGAACGCAGCCTGACAGGTTTATTATTAGCTGTCAGAGAGTCGATCCTGTCTCTGTGACCTCACCTGGATATGGAGCTCTCAGAGGTCAGGTCTTTAGGAGAACGCATCGTGTTGAAGTTACGCTTCGGCTGTGACACTGCAGAACACAAACAAACAAATGACGGACTTTTAATGATACAGAAACGAGGAGGACGTCACCATTACTTATGGATTTGGGGGTGAACATAAAGGTGAGCCCAGTGATGCTATTTCCAGGTTTATAAATGTACTGTATGCCTCTGATCCATACGTTTTGTATTATTGCCAGGTTTTATTGCCGTTATGCAACACAACATACACAAAATGGCGTTCATAAAAATGAGACAGACAAGGTCACAGTGATCTTGACTAATGACCTTTGACCACCAAAAACTAATCAGTTCATCCTTTCAAATTTGAAGAAATTCCCTTGAGGAATTCTTGAGATATCGTATTCACAAGGAGAGGACGGTGATACAACAACACAATGAAAGATACTTACTGGTGACTTGGTGGACTTTCTTCACCATGGAGCTGTCGTTCTGTGAGCCTTCTTTAGGACCTCCGATTCTGACAGAGCAACAGATTTTGTCAAAGTGAATTAATTAAAAGAAGAAAACTTGACTAAAATAATTGTTAGTCTGGTGTAAAGTGGACCATAACATCGCAGCAGACCTCCACTGGTTTGAACATCACGCACCTATAACGTCCTCACCCGGTGCCTTTCATGCATCAAAGCTGAATTAAAAGTCTTGTTTTGGCAGAATATGATAAGAGGAACTAAAACAATGAGAAACTCTCAGGTTTGTGGTGACCTACCTCTGGACTCGGGAGGGCGGAGCAAACACTCCATATTTGGGCAGGCAGCTGAAGTAGCGGACTCCAAACACTGAGCCGTCGTGTTTTCCTGTCGCCTGATCTAACTCGATTCCAAACCAGTAACCTGCAGGAACACAAACAGCTCAGGTAAAAATTGTTTCATGTTGATAGATTTTGTGTAGTTGTATTTTGAATTAAACAGTGCATCTAACGAGCCTATTGAGCTGTGTGTGCAGTACACAGTATAGACAATGTGCTGAAGCCCAGCAGACAGACCTGGAGCAAAGTCGGTCTTGCCGTAGAAGCGGACGATGCCGTGTTTCTGTCCGGCCACCAGAACCTGATCTCCAACTTCCACGTTGAGTCCCTCTGGATCCAGACTGGCTACTGATGATTTCTTCTTCTGGGCTGAGAACACACAGCAGACAAATATATCGTACCACAGAGATTCACACCTGATTCATCAATAGATAAATGTTCTATTTCAAAACGTGTCCAGTTTGAAGAATTTTGATGTATGACACACAACCTGGACCACATCACTCCTGTGTTACCTTTCTCCCTCTCCTTCTCCTTCTTCTCTTTCTCCTTCTTGGTCTTTCCAGCGAGGCGGGAGGCCAGGTCCATGCGGGGGGTTCGGGGGGTGGAGGTGACGGATGAAGGTGTCTGATCCACAGCTTTGGAAATCTTTGACACCGGTGCAAAAATCCCTGCAGACAAACACAGTGAAACCTCAGAGAGCCTGCAGACATAGAGCAACACCATCATCCCATTGGAGTCATTAGAATGCTGTTACCTAGTTTAGGAGGGCAGATGAAATAGCGAACACCGCCCACGCTGCCATCGTTCTTTCCCTCTGGCTCATCAAGCTCCACGCCGACCCACTGACCACTGGCAAACTCTGTAGTACCGCAAAACCTGAGAGTGCCAGTCTGAGAGAGACACACAGAGATGAAGATAAAGAAAGATAAAGATAAAGTCAGAGTTGAAATTCCTCCCCAGCTGGAAACCATTCAGGTTGCGTGGAAGCAGAAAGTCTGAGTGTCTGCTGCTGTGTTTTATGGAGGAGACGGGGAGGAAATGTAACATTAACGCTACAGATGGCGTGTAGGTTATCAGGTTTTCATTTGTCATGTGACAGGAAGAGAAAGTGTTGTCAGAGTGGTGCAGTCAGTTCAGTTAGTCTATGTTCCAGCCGGCGCCCAGTCCAACCAACCTGTGTGAGGTTTGCAGCCGGGCTGTCGTCTCGGCTCTGGTCTGTCTGGAGCTACAGAGCGAGAACACACTGTTCAGAGCTCATACAGCTTGAAGGTGTGAAGGACAAACTGACAGCCATCACACAACACAACTGCAAGCTTTAAAGGGATAGTTTGAAGTTGTGTTGTGTGAGGTACTTATCAGGGGTGTTCACAAAATTCACAGTTCGGTTCGGTACGATACAGTGGTATACAGTACATTGTTGATAAAGCAAAAAGTAAAAATGCTACAGAAATCCTTTTGTTTTTTTGTAATTGTAATTATTTGTTGTATGCACGTGGAAGGGCAGAGAGGTGTGTTTTCTCTGCTTTAAGGCTTTTCGTGTAGGCCCGTGACAGGGTAGGGAGGTTTGCTTTCTCTGCCTCAGGCTTTCTGCAAATGCATGTGGAAGGGCAGGGAGGTGTGCTCTCTCCACCTTAGGCTTTCCTTGTATGCATGTGAAAGGGCAGAGAGGTGTGCTCTCTCCACCTTAGGCTTTCTGCGTAGGCCCGCTGAAAGGAAGAGAGGCCCCAGAACAGAGCCATGCCGCAAAATATAATTCTGCAATGGAAATAACATTTAGACTTAAGACTTAAGTGGTCCTGACTGCATTATGTTTAACACGGACACTGAAAATTAGATTTTCCAAATGTAATAGAATAGTTCAACGTCTAATGGTAATGGTAATGTGTACCAAACCGAAAGCCTTGTACTGAATGGTTTAATACGAATTCGTGTATTGTTACACCCCTATCCTTAGTCAGTGTATTCAATACAGTAGGCAACCGTTAAAATGCCACATTTTGTGCATCGACACATTTTGTCCTTTCTCTGTTTAACAACATTTCTGATCCTCAGTGTGCCTCTGACCTTCATGTCGTCCAGCAGCACACGATCCCCCAGCTTCAGCCCCAGCGAGGACAGCATCAGGTTTCCTGGGATGTTGTCATAGTTTGGCAGCGTGGCTCTTGGAAGGTTGCAGCTCAGAGGGACGGCGTCCAGCAGCAGTTGCTTCAGCTCTTTCGCAACCATGGCAGCCTCCGCCTTGTCCAGACTCATGTCCATCGGGTCGGGAACCACTTCCCCCGGAACCTGGCCCTTATCATTCTGCAGAGAAACAGACCATTCTCTGGTTACATCAAGTAATCAAGTTTTGGCAGTGTGCCGAATCATGACCATGATAGATTATCCACAGGCCACAGGAAGAGTGTCTGGGTAAAGGTGTATATACGTGTGTGTTTGTCGTGCTCAATAATGGCTGTGCCCCTGGTTGGAAAACCAAGCGAGTCAATTACTGTTGTGTAGGCGGGATGAAGATGTTCAGGGATAAATGTTCAACTTGGACCCTATGTTCTCATGTTTTTGTGTCCATGTGACTAATTGGAACTGTACTGTTTTTGAAACTGGTCCAGTACTGAGTGATGTAGTCAGCAGCAGCAAAGCAAGCTGCAGTGTAACCACTCAGGGCATCTGTGCACCATCAGTGTGCATCCACTAAAAGTGTTTGTTTTTTCGGAAAACATTATGGAAAGGATCCCTACAGAGATAGACCTTAAGTTAAAGAGTAAGATCCTTTTTGTTTAATAGGAAACATTTTCAAACCCACCAGACTCCATTGAAATAAACAGTATTTTAAGAGTGTACTGAGGCGGCCTATTGTCCTGTCTGGCTGGGTGAATTAAGAATTTATTTCAACAGTGTGTTTGTTGATGGTGATTTCGGGGCTGTTTCTGGTTACTTGGAAACTGGAAACTTACCCTTAAACAAAAAGGTTTATCTCTGTTGGGATCCTTTCCACAATGTTGTCAGACACTTAGAATAATAATCTGAGCCTGTCAGTGACAAAAACAGTGTGTCTCAATCACTTCTTCTGTACTAAACACATATTTTGAGTGCCAAGTGCACTACTGTAAGTGCGTTCACGCTGCACAGTATGCGAAAATGCAGCGTACTACTGATGCACTCAAAAGAGTCCAAAAGTTGAGTGTAGAATGATGGACACTTCTCACCCTCAACGGTCGCCATCTTTGTGACGTAGCAAACTTCTCAACTTCTGACATGGTAGCCGGACAACAAGAAGCATGTTAGTTATACATGTTTTGTTTTTTTTGTACCAACACTGTTGTTGAATAAAAGTTGTCAATAATGTTTGTTGGGTCTGTTATGATTTGGTGCTGTGAACAATAACTAGCTAGCTAACTTGCTCCTAGCTATGGCGGCACATTTTAATCAGCGTCGACGTTGTGGCGTAAGTTTGATTTATGTGTGGGCGGAGATAGTGGCCAAATGTTGGCGATAATACTCCATAATCCCTTTGCACTTCTCCATCTAAAAACATGGTAAAGAAGAGGAAGAGGCAGTAAAAAAAAAAGAAGTGAAAAACCGGTAAGTGTAAAACGGCAGGAAACTAGTGCACCACGCAAGAAGTACGTAGTGTGCATAGTGTACTACACCAAAGTGTACTCACAGAAGTGTGCAATCTGAGACACTCTTGAACACTTTTAGAGAACGTACACTGACGCTGCACAAATACCCATTAGCTTTACAATGTAGCCTGTTTTGTCGCTGCCGTCTGCAGCACTGTTGCTTAATACTGGACCAACTTTAGAAGCTGTCGTTTCCATTAGTCACTGACTAAACAGCATGGGAAAAGGGTCCAGGTTGAAAATACTGAAGTTACCCTTTAAAGTTTGCAGTCCCTACAACTTCTACCAGAACTTGCCGGCCCTAGTGTCTCATATTTGTTTTCAGTCTGTCTCTGTGTGTTTGCTGGGCGTGGCCTCCTGGTTCCCCCCCCTGCTTGTCTTCTGCCTCCTGATTTGGACTGCTCTGCCTTCAGCTAATCTGCCTGCTCTGCTTTGCCATTCCCTGCCCACCTCAGCCATCATTTCACTCAAGCCATCAGCTCCATGTCTTCAAACTACAATAAATTGCCTTTAACCATTCCAAGTTTCCTGGCTGTGTTTGTGTTTGGGTCCTACGTTGAACTGTCACAACAAGAACTCATGAGAAGACTGAAAATGAGTCATAACTGACTGGTCAGAGCAAAGTAACCTCATGACCAGTGTCACACAGAAGAATAAAGTGAAACCAAATGATGGCTCAGTGTGATTATCAAGCATAAAATAAAATAAAATAAAATAAAGAGTTTTTACCCGGACAGTGGGGTTGGCTCCGTGCTCTAGCAGACATTTGACTGCACCCAGACAGAGGTTGGAGGCAGCAATGTGGAGAGCTGTGCCATAGTGGAAATCACTGCAGGTGGAGTTCAACACTGTGGAAACAACAGAAGAAGAAGAGGTCACAGATTAACCTTCACCCCTGAGCTGGAGCTCCATACATTGTGTGATGTGTGTGTGTGTGTGTGTGTGTGTGTGTGTGTACCTCTTGGTTTAGAGGCTTTGAGCAGGACTCGGATCAGTTCTGGGACGTCAAAGTAAGCGGCGTAGTGCAGAGCGTTCATGTTGGTCCAGCGGCTCCTCAGACTCACGTCAGCGCCCAGAGCGATTAGCTGGCTGCTGAGACGCAGTGCAGCCGCTGGGTCACCTGCGCACACAGTGAGGGTAAAGCTAAGGCTGAGCAGAAAGCAACATTCATATCAGCGCTGCTAAGTGCACAACAGATCCTCAGATCCTCGCCCAGTATTCTGACTGAACTGATGAAACTTTTCTGATAGTAATTTTTCATGTAAAAACATTTTAGCTTCACAGCTTCACAACTGTTTTCTGTTAATAATATTAATAATTATAATAAAGTTGAGGTTTGGTCTGTTGGTTGGACAAAACAAACACTGTAAAAGTGTCACTTTCAGCTCTACGGTAGGTCACTGTGATGCTATTTCTCACTATCTCAGTATTTTTACAAACCAAACAATTCATTACTGGAGAAAAAAATAGTCAGATTAATCCATAATGACAACTAGAATAACCACCCTGTGGTTGTATGACTCCGCCCACCAGTCCAGTGTCTCTGACAGTCTCCATTCATGTCAGTGAAAACATGGATGCTTCACACACTGAAGATCTATACAATCAGCACAGTTTCAAGATTAGAGTCACCAATTCAGTATCTGACCAAATGTGTCCCCTTCTGTTCCTGAGATATGACGTTAAATAATGGACAGAAAATTGTTTTATACAGAACATTATGATGTCACCACCAAAATCTAATAATTTCCTAAAATGTCCAAGTGGACATTCGTCCCAAATTTGAAAAAATTCCCTTGAGGCGTTCTTCAGATATCGCATTCACATAGATGGACGGACGGAAAACCCGAAAACATAATGCCTCGGGCCACAGCTATCTGCAGTACAGAGGAATAATAAACATTAGTTAATTGTTTAAAATGAGTTTCACCTCAACCAGTGCATTAATGCAAGAGTCATAATCATCTAATGAGATCACATTTACTGTAAAACATAAAATAAAAGTCTGTTCCCAATTTAACGCCCAGTCTCTCTTACTAGCCTGGTGTGGCTACACATTTTAACAAATTAAGGCCTGTCTCAATTAGAGGCCTGGTCTGGTTGCCAAGCAGGTCATTGTTTTGTAGAAGTTCTTCGATGTATGAAACAGGTTGCTGGTGATCCACCTGAGCTAATGTGAGTGAGCTGCTTAGATCTAGAATACAAATATAAATGTTTGAACTTTTGTCAGAATGGAGACGCCACACACCGTTAGCTCGGTTAGATTCTCTACAGTTCAATGATTCAGTTCATTTTACTAAAACCATGAGCACCAGAGATGACTGTAATTCATTTGGATTTGCCACTATGATGAAAAAACAAGTGGTGACTCCCTTCCTCTGGAGCTGTGTCCATTCCTTGATTTCGTTAATTACTCATACTCCTTCAGTCTGGAGGGGTCCACCAACCAAAAGAATTGAAGGGTTTTTTTAATAAAAATTAATCAGAGTTATGAATATTGCTTTAACAGGAGCGGTGTTGTGTTGATATGCCAGGTGTCGTAATCCTTGAGTATTGTATCTCTGATGTGTTTTCTCACTGAGCTCGATCAAATGAATGATTCATAATTGATATGTTATTTGAAGCCTAACTTTTATACAAGTAATGTTCATACTGGTTCAAATAAACAATTTGATTGTACTTCCCATCTTTGCTGAGCAACAGTTTTGTGTAAAAGGAATTAAAGGCCTGTCCCAAATATAGCTCTGATGAGTTCAGTGATTTTAGAAATAGCCTGGGCTAACAGTTTAACAGTCACAGGGGACAGTTTGATACTTTAAATACTTTAACTACATTTTACTGATGATGCTTACGTACTTTTACTGAAGAAACATTTTCAATGCAGAACTTGTAACAGAGTATTTTTACAGAGTGGTATTAGTACTTTTAAATCAGTAAAGGATCCGAATACTTCCTCCATTACTGTTTCAGAATATAAATAAAATTGACTCGACTCTACATGGTGGAATAAGCTCTATCAAGCTTTGGCTAAACAGTCGACATTCATTATTACAATCATTACCTAACTAACTGAAAGATAAAATAACACCAGGCGTTTCCTGTCACTGATTACCTTCCTACAAATGCTGCAGTGCAGCTGAAGAGTCCAGCACCAGACTGACTGATTGGATCCACATTAAATATATCTTACCGACTCCATGTGCACCAGCCTTGCAGCTGTAGTGAAGCAGCGTCATGTCGGTCAGACCATCACGGTCGTTCACATGGCAACCGCGCTTCAGGATCTGAGACAAAAACAGAGAGAGACAGAGACAGCTCAAAACACCATTTTGTTTGTTTGTTCAGTGAATCTTTAGTTAATCCTGTTAAAAAGATTTGGAGTGAATACTTGTTTTTGTTATTTGTGTTATTACACAATATCAGGTTTTCTAATTTGAGCTCTTCATCTCTCCATCATATAAACTCACAGAATGATTACCAACCAAATTCAAATTAAAATAATGACATGAGGCTTTAAATCAACTTCATGTAGGAAGTAGTTGCACAAAATTTGACATGACAGGTCAGCGATTGTCTCGATGAGACTTCCTCTCATCATTCTGTCTGTTTCTGAGTCATGTCACTGTTTTATTCCTCCAGGCTGAGTCAGCTTCCTGCTGAGTCATGGTAGAGCCTCGATGACTTTCAATCTCTCTCCCTCTGCACCACTTTCTCCCTGCTCTCCTTTTCTGTCTTTTCAAGTCCGTGTAGCCATTTTAACTGGGTCAGCATCACCATGATTGTGTGAGTACTTGTGTTACTGACATTGTGGGGACTCTCCTCCCACAGGGGACAGAAAGGTCTCCACCAGGAAAACCATTAGATGACAGATTCAGATTTTGTTTTTGGTTAAGAATAGAGTTTAAGTAAAAGTTAGGATATGTATCGAGGGAAGAAATATAATCTCTTAAACCATTCTTCCAGTGGTTCAAACTGGGTTGAGTCTTAAAGTATCCACATTAATCAATGAAAAACTTCCTTAGTAACAAGACAATATTAAGACAAAAGTCTGCATCCTTGTTTTCAACACAAACACAACCAAGAAGAGAAACTTCTCTGAGCTAGAAATGGAAACGCAGATGTCGCCGGTCCAATTTAACCAACTGGTTCTATTTAATGGCCTGAAACGTTTCATTTAAGGAAGTAAAAAAAAAACCACAGCCTGGAAAGAAACCACCGCTGCGGTCAACAGCGTTGCGATGGGCAGTCAAACTCCAGCTGAGGTTGGAATATTTCATTTATACATCTATAATATGTACTGACATATAGCCCACACATATTGATAATATTGCCTACAAAAGTTTGGGCTCCCCTGGTCAAAATTGTGTTTACTGTGAATAGTTAAGGAAGTAGAAGATGAAGTGATTTTCAACTTTTAAGCAAGATCAGTGTTTTATTTTTACTTCGCACAATTTTAGAGTGAAACAAAAATGAAAGTAGCATCATGCAAAAGTCTGGGCACCCCAAAACAGTTGAGCTCTCAGACAACTTCTCCCAGGGTCTCAGACCTTAATGAGCTTGTTAGGGCTCTGGCTTGTTCACAGTCATCGTTAGCAAAGGCTAGGTGATGATAATTTCAAAGCTTTATAAAGACTCTGACTCCTGAAAGCTTGTCCCAACAATCAGCAGCCATGGGCTCCTCTAAACAGCTGCCTAGCACTCTGAACACTAAAAGACCTGATGAAGACTAGAAGAAGATAGCAAAGTGTTTTCAGGGAGCTGTTTCCTCAGTTGGTCATGTCAGTAAGAAATGGCAGTTAACAGGAACTGTGGAGGTCAAGCTGAAAACTCTCTGAGAGAGCTGCTCGTAGGATTGTTAGAAAGGCAAATCAAACCTCTGTTTGACTGCAAAAGACCTGCAGGAAGATTTCTCAGACTCTGGAGTGGTGGTGCACTGTTCTACTGTGCAGACACACCTGGACAAATATGAGCTTCATGGAAGAGTCATCAGAAGAAAACCTTTCCTGTGTCCTCACCACAACATTCAGCCTCACAAGTTTGCAAAGGAACATCTGAACAAGCCTGATGCTTTTTGGAAACAAGTCCTGTGGACTGATGAAGGTAAAACAGAACTTTCTGGACACAATGAGCAAAGGTATGTTTGGAGAACAAACTGTTAAACACGGGGGTGGATGGATGATGCTTTGGGCTTGTGTTGCAGCCAGTGGCACGGGGAACATTTCACAGGTAGAGGGAAGAATGGATTCAGTTAAATTCCAGACATCACAGCAACTGTAAAAAAGCTGCAGATGAAGAGAGGATGGCTTCTACAACAGGACAATGATCCTAAACACACCTCCAGATCCACAATGGACGACCTCAAGAGGAGCCAGCTGAAGGTTTGGCCACGCCCCTCACAGTCCCCCGACCTAAACATCATTAAACATCTGTGGATAGAGCTCAAAGAGCAGAGCATGAAGACGGCCCAAGAATCTCACAGAGCTAGAAGCCTTTTGCAGGAAGAACGGGTGAAAATCCTCCAAACAAGAACTGAAAGACTCTGAGCTGGATACACAAAGTGTTAAGATGATACCTGCCAAAGGGGGCGCTACTGAACACTGACCATGCAGGGTGCCCAAACTGTTGCTTCAGGTCCTTTTCCTTTTTTGTTAATTTGAAACTGTGAAAGATTGAAATTAAAAAGTAATCTTGCTTAAAATATTGAAGAAATGTTTCATATTTATCTTCATGCCTTTTAAAGATCAGTTTATCTTTTACTTAATTAACTACTCAGAGTAAATGAAATTTGACCAGAGGTGCCCAAAGTTTTGTTTTGCACGCCACTGTATATTTCGTTTTGAAAGTAACCTCCCCAACACTGGTGTGTTTGTCCTCACCTCGTTGCCAATGATGTCGATCTTGTGCTGCACCTGGGGAACCCACTGACGCACGATGGCGAACAGCTCGGGGATGGTGGTCCGGGGGTCCATGAGGATCTCCAAACAGGCCGGGTCATTGGGGTCGAAGAAAGTGAAAGCTGCAGGCAGGTGGAGATAAGAAAAAGTTAGAGTTAAAACCACTGATATGTAAAAGAGAAACAGCAGAGTACAAGAGGAAAGACAGACGGATGAGGAAAGAACAGAAGGAAATACAGAGAGCAGAGAACAGTTATCACTGCCGAGTCGTTTCTGTCACCCTCATCAGATCAGAAGTGACCTGTGAGCTCTGCAGTTTCTCTTCCTGCCAGCTCTGCAGTCTGAGCTCTGAGGCAGATTTCATTTCACTGAGTAACTGCAATCAACAAACTTCACTTTTCCTAACTGTCGACAGCTCAGGAAGACGCACGGCTTCACATTCAGACAGAAGTAGTGTGTCAGGCTGGAGGGGGAGGAGGGCCGCTCCGCTCTGTATTCACGGCTGGATAATGGGGATGACATGCAGAGTGTATAATGGAGTCTGCCTGATGAATACCAATGAGCCTGTCGTCCATACAGAAGTCATTACAGAGCTTCTTAAAGCTATGGATCGATTAAAGCTGTCAGTAATACACACTGTGTGCACTGTGCTCTGTGACTCAGATGCTTTCTTTACTTTCACCACTGCACGCTGCTTCCTGTGTGTGTTCTGTAGCTGTGTGAAGTCTGCTGAGGTTGTTGTTGTTGTTTTATGGGCGTTAGAGGCAGTGAGCCCACTCTGTTTACCTGTTGTCTGTTTATCCAAACATCATACAATACCTCCGACAAATCTCTGGACAGCTTTGAGCATTTTCAAAACTAGAATTAATGCTAATGTGTGAATTCAACATGTTGTACCAGTGTGTATTTAAGGTGGTAAGACGTACTGTAGTCTTTGGGCAGCGGCGCCTGGGCGGAGGGGTGCACCATGGCTCGTCGGCGTGGCTCATGAACTGGACTCTGGTACTCAGACACTGACAGCGGCTCGGGCTCGGGCTCCGGCTCGACGTCACGTTCCCGGCCAGCTTCTGGATCCATCTCTTCCTCCCGCTCCTCCCTCTCCTCCCGCTCCTCCTCCTGCTCGTCGTCGTCCTCATCCTCCACCTCCGTCCTCTCCTCCCCCTCCCTTTCCTCTCCTAGCTCATATTCTTCCTCTTCATCTTCTTCCTCCTCTTCTTCTTCCTCTTCTTCCTCCTCCTCGTCCTCCTCCTCGGTCAGTGCCTCTTCCTCCTCTTTCTGGACCTTCCCCTCCTCCTGCTCCTCCCGGTCGTGCCTCTCCTTCTCCTGCGCCTCCAGGTTCTCCTCTTTAGTCATGATGAGGGATGCTGCAGCTGGGCCTGTCAGAGAGGAGGAACCACACTTTAATAATGTTTCTAAGCAGCACTAAATCATTTCTATATTCTAGTGTTGGAACATTCCTGCTGCTTCCATGTTAATAAGACAGAGACAGTCAGGCCATGCATGGTTTAAACACTGAGTTATAATGTCTCTGCATTGAAATGACAGACCGTGTGCCCTTGACACAGACATGTAAAAGACTTCAACTGAAAAACGACTGTCTGCTCTTCCTGCCTCATCACCATCATGGATATTATACACAATACCACGAGACACCGGGTACAGTTTGTATTTACACATTATAAACACATTCAAAATGTTTTACTTTACTGCAGGATTACTGAAGCTCCGGTGTGCAGCTGTATTGTGTTGGGAAAAAATTTAATATAGGTTAATAACTAGAATATCACCTTGCAGTTGTATGTCTCTGCGCATCAGTCCAGTGTCTCTGACAGTCTCCATCCATGTCAGTGAAAACATGGATGCTTCACACACAGAAGATCTATACAATCAGCACAGTTTCAAGATTAGAGTCACCAATTCAGTATCTGACCAAACATCTCTCCTTCTGTTCCTGTTCTAAAAACAGTTCCTGTTTTGCAGATTATTATGTCACAGTCAGAGTTGCAGCGATATACTGGTTTTAAGGCACACTGTGATAAAAAGGTGACAGTTATCATACTGTGTACCTCTGGACGGAGAATCTCCCCTTTATTTGAGCTATTTCCAAAATGGTTTCAAGTTTCAACCAACAATAACCCTTCCATTTTCCTTCCTTTAAAGAGGCAACAGACAGCATCTTTTCCTAAATATATCATGATGAAAATAATGTGGGTTGCACAGGGTAGTGGCCACAGTGAAATCAGACGATCAGCGTTTACATAGATTACTTAGTGGCTTTGCAATCTTTGCAATAAGCTTCTGCCACCGGGGGCGAAATTTCACGGAAAAAATCTGCTTTACGGCAGGAAACGCGTCATGTATTGTGAAACTGGTCGGTCAGCCAATCAGGGACTGGAGCTGGTCCTTATGAGGAGCTGGGCATGAGATAGTTGAGTCACGAGCACAATGGCAGACGGACAAAGTTTGGAGACAAGTGAAAAACGGCCTAGCAAAAGAAAAGGAGCTCCTCTGTGTGAGGAGGCAAAGAAGAGCAAAAAGGAGAGTGATAAAAGAAGAGGAAAAACAAGAGTAAACCTCAGTCAGGCGTTCAAGAGATGGAGGGAGCTCCGTGACCAAAGAGGCTTCAAAACCCATGTCCAGCTAGTTTTCTTTCTAATGGATCAGTAAGTAACACGGCTAAATGTTAGCTAGACCAGAGAGGACTGTACTGTACTGGCTGCTAGTTCATTCCTAGCTGGCCAGCATCGCAAATCGCCGCAACCAGGGAGCGGGTAGCGAGTGTTGGTCGGCTGACATCCTGGTTGCCATTCTACGGCAGCCCTCGGACAGTGATACCCCCCTCCCTTCCTTCTGTTCTCTTCTCACGGAGGCAGCTATCCACGGACATCGCCCAGCTAAGTTACGCCCAGCTAAGTGAACACTGGACTTTGTTTCCCATTCAATTTGAGCTCCAACCGGCCGCATGGTTTCCATACGGTAGCGTTTATTCTAGAATGGGGACTGTTTACATGTGCATATTGGTATAATTCCACTGTGTCTACTGTTGTTTGTACTGATACTGTACATATTGGTATCATTTACTGTGAGCTGTTTGTACTGGTACTGTGCATTCTGCTATAATTATTTGCATTACTATTTGTTTTTTCTTCAGATAAATCTGATAATTGTTGCTCGGTCTCTTTACTCATTTATTTAGTAGAGTGTCCACACACCTTCTCATTCTACATATACATAGAGGTATACTGGCGGCTTTACAGCCTACATTTTATTGATTATCTCTGATCCTCACGCTCAATTTGGTCATTGCGACAGTGCAATGCAACACCGCTGACGCTAGGTGGCGCCAAGCTAAAAAAAAACCGAATCCTATCTGTTGCCTCTTTAAGTGTCATTGTAACTGATAATAATCTTTTCTGAGACAGTTATTATACCATGAAAATTCCATAGCATCGCAACCTTAATAACAGTGAAGCTGACCTTTGACCTTTTGGGTGTAAAATGTCATCACTTCATCATATTATCCTGTTAGACACTTGTGTTAGTTCTAAAGTTGTGACCAAAAACTTGACCTTTGACCACCAAAACCTAATCAGTTAATTGTTGAGTCCAAGTGGACGTTTGTGCCAAATTTGAAGACATTCCCTCAAGGTGTTCTTAAGATATTGCATTCACTGCAATGAGACATATTCAACCCCACGCTGGCGTCTAGCGGCCGGCGGTGTGGGGTTGTACACAAAAATAATAGGGGTGTATTTTTTTATGCGCTGTGTTTGCCCCAGTGTGTGTTTTGGCTAAAAATATCCAGTTTGGGGGAAAAAATCCCTGCTGTAAACACAGTGATGTATTAGTAAAAACAAAAAACGCTTTTCGAGGCACCATCTCCGCTGGAAACACAGTGATGGGTCACTACAAAACACTTGTGTTTGGTGCCTGTTAAGCCACAGGAAACACAGCTATGACTCGCTAAATCACAACTGGTTTTGTTAATTGTTGGTCTTGAACAGTGGTTTGGGGTTCAGCAGGCGTCTCATCTAGGTGTCACACCATCCACCATCCCCTCCACCTCCTGATGACAAAGTCAGCTCCGTCACTACGTCATTTTAGAAACGTTGATATGATACATAAACGTGCAAATGTAATGTATCTGTGGTATGTAGAAATGTATGATGCCAACATTTTCATGTGGCGACATCAGAAGGCTTGACAGTCATCTGATCAAAAAGCAACTCAGACTCATGGGGTCTGAACCAGGTCCAGTCCCTGTAAACCACCACATGGTCCCAGTAAGAGGGTGTGGTGCTGACTGATGGTGACTGGGTGTAGGTCCTCTTGGTTTCTGTTCTGCATCAGCAGATGAAGGCTATGTTTAGCTCTGTGTGTGTGTGTGTGTGTGTGTGTGTGTGTGTGTGAGTGAGGGAGAAAACAGGGAGAAGCAGGATAATTAACCTGCTGCATTGTACTGATAATGGCAGTGGCTAAAAAGGCTAATGCTAATGCTCGCTGTCTGTCATTAGCTGTTGACAGGCCTGACTGGATTAAATCTACTCTCCACTTTAGCAAATGGACGAGACGCTGATCTCCATCCAGCCGCCACTCCCTCCGTTATCGAGCCTCCATTTTCTCTATCACCATCACACATCCGAGGGAGGAAGGAAATTCTTGAAACATTTTCTCAACAGAAAGATTCACAGATGTCTTAAAGAGGATAAAAAGTGTTTTAGCACGTCTTTTTCATCAACGTAAATTTAAACTGGACTTAATCTGATATTGACATTTCTGACTTTTCATTTTTAAATCAACATGTCAATGGATCAACAGATGGCAACAATCTCAGCAGTCAACGTTTTATAAAAGTTTATAAAAGTTCCATTAATATGATATGATATGTGTAGGGGTACAGGGTACAGTTTCTAAATGCTGGGGAAACATTCTGTACATTTCTAACATAAAACTTTGGGGAACTCAACATTCCTGGGTTCACATTGCTGGCATGTAGACTCTCTGAAGGCTAGTGACTGAAAACTCTCTGATGTGAGGTAATGTGACGAATTTAGGCCAAAGCAAGTGTAGCTTTCAAGATAGAGAGGTCAACTTGGGCTCACACTGAAGGACATTTTTTGTCCACCTTTTCCTCGTACGGAAATGTCTTCATTTCAGTCCCTCCTACAACACTCTGATTGGCTCAGCCATTTTTCCAGTCACGGAAAGAGCTGTCACTGAGCACAACATCAGACAGGTGTTAAGCCCGGTATAAACTGCAGTATTGGGCTGTCCCAGATGAAGGATGACCAACGATAAAGTAACGTGGTGATATCTTTGGTTGTGGCTCTAAAACAGTGGTCCTGCGTCACACAGTGAGGGAGGTTCAAGGATGAACATTGTCACAGTCTCACGATCAAAGACAGCCTGGAACAGTGTCATAACTTTGGGATGACCATCTCACTGTGTGTCTGCTGTTACCACCTATGTCTACTAACCAACCAATAGAAATGCAGCATGAAATGACGCACTGATCAGCGCTAAACCCAAACACACAGACAGACAGCAGCTCGCCATGGAGGCAGAACACACTAAAAGAAATGTGTGTGATTCCAGCAAAGAGGAAAACCTTGTGAAGCCTTGTCTGTATGACGTGTCCTCCACCTCTGACCATGATCGCGTAAAGAAGGACGAAGCATGGAAGGAAATAGAGGCGGAGCTACAGCTGCCAGGTGAGACACCTAGCAGTTTGCAAACACACACACACACACACCTCAGTATATAGTGTCCACAAAACTTCACAGTTGGAGGGGTAATAACTCCATCGTACGTCGTAGCCTGTGATTCAGTCGGCGCTGTCATCGTACAGTCTGCAGACATCAAACCTGATGTTGTTCCCACGTTTATCAGATCCATGTCACACAGTGTAGCTGCACTAAACTTATAGGATTGCTAAAATCTCACAGTGTGTAGGAGGCGTAACTCCCTGCAGAGACTCAGAGCTCTGGAACCAGGTTAAATTCTTCCTGTATCGGCACTGGATGTTTAAATATGAACCTAACTCTTGTGAACAGCAGCGGGCAGCCAGCGCACACTGATCAGAAACCATCTCATCTGAGTCACACAGGAGGAACAGTTTCACTGCACCTAAAGGACGCCACCAGAGAGCACAGCAGCAGCATTCAGCTCGTACAAGAAGCCAGTTAAACCAGTAACATCCTCTTTATCCGCCTGCACACACACACACACATACACACACACACACTGATCACAAGTAGGTCAAGGGAGGGGTGTGAGATGTCTCTATAGTCTGCTCAGTTTAATCCACACAAGCAGCAGCTCTGTTACTGTCACTGTTCACACAGAGGGATTCTGACTATTAGAAAACAGTTAAATTTAAATTTGACCTCAAATTATTAACAGGTCACAGCATGTTGTTTTGTATCATCATCGCAATGTCAGCTTGTGCAATAAACACATAGCTGCCATGTTGCACTTTGAATATTAAGAATTAAATTACATTTTGTCGTTGCAACATGTTCTCACTCCGGACTCGTCAATTATCGCTGATTGTTCAGTAGACTTTTAACGTCTACATATGACACGCTAGGCATCATGGGTGTGTCTGTTGTTGACATTTTGGGACACCATGTCACTTTACACCTGTCACGTGCATTGTGAAATACACTTTTGTTTTCACAGGAAATGTGCAGTTTCTGCTCGTTAGATGCAGATGGTCTTTTTTAAATAAACCTACAACGTTGGGAAAACATCCTCGTATTTACATTTATTTCCTTGTGCAACAAAAGCACATGTCGAGGTGCAGAAAAACTGGAAATACCGCCTTGTAAATGTGCGCCTCCTCGCACCAGTCAAGTTTCGCTTATAGTCCCCATCCATGTCAGTGAAAACATGGATGCTTCACACACTGAAGATCTATACAATCAGCACAGTTTCAAGATTAGAGTCACCAATTCAGTATCTGACCAAATGTCTCCCCTTCTGTTCCTGAGATATGACACTGAGTAATGGTCAGAAAAGTGTTGCCATTATGATGTCACCACCAAAATCTAATAATTTCCTAAAAATGTCCAAGTGGACATTCGTCCCAAATTTGAAGAAATTCCCTTGAGGCGTTCTTGAGATATCGCATTCACAAAGATGGACGGACGGAAAACCCGAAAACATAATGCCTCGGGCCACAGCTATCTGCAGTACAGAGGAATAATTAACATTAGTTAATAGTTTAAAATGAGCTTCACCTCAACCAGTGCATTAATGCAAGAGTCATAATCAAATGTAAAATAAAAGTTTACTAGCCTGGTGTGGCTACACATTTTAACAAATTAAGGCCTGTCTCAATTAGAGGCCTGGTCTGGTTGCCAAGCAGGTCATTGTTTTTGTAGAAGTTCTTCGATGTATAAAACAGGTTGCTGGCGATCCACCTGAGCTAATGTGAGTGAGCTGCTTAGATCTCGCATACAAGTATAAATGTTTGAACTTTTGGACCGTTTATTGGACCCATCCACCTCCCCTCCCGTCCGCTGAACAAGGACTTTCCAGCTCCTAAAATCACATTGTTTTCTGACAGCATTTCAAACTGACACCGTCTGGTGGAGCTATAAACACACACCGCCCTGCTGGGTATCACAGCACCGCTACAGGATGGCTTTTCTCATTGGTGTGTGACGTGGAAATCACTAATCAAACAGCGTTATTTGACGACTTCAGAATGAGAAGAGATTGTTCGCAGGTGCTACTTTGTCTGATAAGTACCATCTCTGGCCAGTCAGACAAAGACAGGCAGGCTTAGTCACCTAGCTGATGAAATGACGGTCAAAAAATTCATTGTGTCTCAGAGAAAAACATCCGACTGAGTTGGGAATGACAACTTGTGTCATGAGAGGCGATCGGAGCAGAGAAGAAATCAGCAGTCAAGTTGTCAAGCAGCAAATGTTCAGTGTTGGTTTCAGTTTGTCTGAGAATAAAAACCACTGCAGCTCCTCAAGACAGAGTAACAATGTGGTGATCACGTGACGACAACACGTGTGCTCCTCAGCTTCCTGTCCAGCATGAACGCTCTGATGAAAACTTCCTGTCGTGACGCTGAATGTTGAATTCTGTCTGTGTGTCTGTGATGAGGTTTATGTAACGCCGGCTGCAGCCTCAGCTGGTTGAGTCCTGCCTGAACACAACCGAGCGGTGGTTACCATCTGAAACAGGACTCAGCCGAGGCCACGACAAAGGTTACGCAACACGGCCGTGTGAGTCAGCACGGACTCACACATGACAGCATGCACACAGACACCAGGGCTGCAGAATGAGCACAACAATTCATGTTAGAAAATTAAAGAGTAAAGTCTGAATGATGCATTGTTTCTGAGGCTGATACCAAAACTAATATTTGACTATTTAAATCTGATGATAACATATTTACTTTGCAGAACATTTATACACATTGTTGATGTGGTTTTTGCTTGTTGTTTTTTAGATATTGTATATATATATATTTGCAACTGAGAAATATACTTTGCAGGACATTTTACAGTTGTGACAAAATAAAAACATTTCAAAACAAATCTTTGGCATTTCTGTTCTTCAGTTCCTTGTCTGTTTTCAGCTGATCAGACAATATATACTGTGAGTTGGGCTTTAATTGACGCGTAAGAAATTGTGTTTTTTTCTTGCTGCTGTTACATCACTCTGACTCCACCTCTTCTTTTGTTTTCTGACATACTGACAGGTGCATTTTCCCCGTTTTTAGACCACCAAAAAAACAGTGACAGAGCCGTGGTGGCAGCTCAGTCGCCAGACGACAAATGTTTGCATTGTACATTTCTGCCATCCACAAACACGTTACATTTGTTTCATACGAATCATATCAAAGTTTCTAAAGTGACGTAGTACATGAGCTGACTGTCATCAGGAGGAGGGGATGGTGGATGGAGTGACAGCTGGTGGAGACGCCTGCCAAGCTGCAGACACTGTTCAAGACCAACAAACAAAACTTGTTATTTTTAGTGAGTTGTCGTTGTGTTTCCTGCAGCTTTGAGCCACCAAACGTTGGTGTTTTTAGCAACCTGTTTTCTTTTCCTAACCATAAACAAGTCTTTTTTGTGCCTAAACCTAACCACGTTTGCCACTGCGTTGATGAAACCTAAAGTTTTAACGTATTTTCTATAGAATAACATGCAAAATGAAATACACGCGGGTCGGCAGCGGGTAGGAACAAAAATATTTTTTTTAATTTTTCAGAATAAAACAAATGAAAAAGATGCGCAGTGTGTGTGTGTGTGTGATATTTTATCACATTTATATTTTTATCCGGCATTTTGCTGCACTCCCCGATTTTGTTTTTATACTGCCAATGCTGAAAAAAGACTGATTGGGCTTTCCTGCAAATTTGCACAACTCCTGTTTAAAAAGGTCCGGTGTTTGCTTCCTGTAAGACTGTAAAGCCAAACCCTGTTCTTTTTACCTAAACTCAATCATGTGCATTTGTTGTTGAAGGAAAAAAATAATTTGCAGTGTTGTAACGACGTAGTGCTTTTATTTTGAAAGAGACTGTATGCAAACTGTACATTTCCTGTGAAAACAGAAGTGTATTTTGAAAACAGACAATGCATGTAACAGGCTGAAATTGACACGGCGTCCCAGAACGTCAACAACCAACACACCCAGGGTACCTTGGACGCCATATGTGGACGTGGAAAGTCCATGACCAAACGTGGACATGTGACGAGGTCACAGTGAGGATGAGTTGGGAGAACATGTAAACTCCACACAAAGGGGTTCCCCCACCCCCTCTGTGTGGAGAAACCCTGGGGTCTGTACTGGGAACCCTCTTGCTGTGAGGCGACAATGCTAACCACTGCACCACCGTGCTGCCAGTGTTTTTGCTTTCAGTAATCATAATATAATAATTACTGCATTTTGATTAAACCAGTACAACAGTTTGATGACATTTCTACACAGGCTACCATTGTTGTCTCCAAATAAATGTTTGTTTGTTGCATCAGTTGAGGAATATGATATGAAAGGATACTGCCAAGTATGAAATATGTGAATGACTGACATTATGATCATCTGTAAATGATGTTATTGGCAGCTCTGTGGACTCAGCATGGATAGTACATGGATTGTACTGAATCAGTCCTGTGCTTATAGAGACTGGATCACATGTCTCATACATGAGTCCCAGTGGGAATACTGGCCAAGATGGAAACCATCGTAATAACCAGCATTAAGCTCTGAGCCTGACACACACCCCTACTGTTACACACTTACACAATACCACCGCTTAATGGCTCTATTTCGGATGATTTGAAGGGTGTAGGAATACCATGTGATGTGTACACCAGCAGGTTGTGGGAGTGAGGCGGAGGGAGGCCATGGCAGCATCCTCCTCCTCCTCCTCCTCCTCCTCCATCCATGCAGCCTCCATTTTACAACAAACCAAAGCGGAGACACCAAATATTATAAAAACCCGATCAGAGGCAGCAGACAGTTTGTTCTGCACAGCTTCATACACACCAGCTGATGTTTATGATGCGATCAAACCCAGACACAGCAGATACAAACTGCAGCTACAGCTCCGGGTTGTGCTTTGTGCCAATGTGCGTAGTGAAGGGCAGGATGGGAAAAAAACGCCCCGATGACAGACAATGAAAACACGCACACGCATAAAAACACACGAAGCTGTGAATCTTAATTTCATCTAGATATTAAACACACAGCATGCTCGTTTCTTCAGAGTCTGACCCGTCAGCGTGAGTGTGGGAGATGAAACGCAGGTTTATTTCGGAGGTGTTGTTTTGAACAGCGCCCCTCTCCCCCTCCATCTCTGCCTCTGCCTCAGCATCATCATCATCATCACCACCACACACAAACACACTGATAACGATCATCATGAAGAACAGACACGTGTCGTTAAAAGCTGCAGCTGAAGGTGTTTTTACCTGAAAACAAGCCGCTGGTTGTTCTGTGATGGGTCTCTCTCCTCTCTGGTCCACGGCAGGAACAACACTGATGCTCTGCTCGGTCTCTGCTGGCTCCAACACCCCCTCCCTCCCTCCTCCCTCCTCCCTGCTTTCATTAAAGTCATGATGCTCAGGCTTCACGTCACGCATCGATTCAACGAATACAGAGGAGCTTAAACGGACCGACAACACAAATAATGCCTGCATTAAAAAAAAGTCATGATAAACCTCATAGCTATGGGGACTGAAACAATTGGAGACATTTTATTCTCCTACACTGCAAATATGTCCCGACTTTCCCACAATGTGATGAACTTTCAAAATAATTTTAATTTGAATTGAACTGATTTTTTTAAAGGTTACATTCATAAAAGGTTTCCTGCCTCTCCATAAACTCTCGCTATCCAAAAAAGTCCCCTTTCCCCAAAAATGTTCTCACTTGAAAAATGAATTCACCTTTAAAAATTGTTTAGAATTTAAATGTTTTAATTTTAAGTTTTCAAAAATGTCCTCACTGTCTAAAAAGTAGGCCTACCCATTTTCCAAAACGTTCCTAACACTTTTCAAAATATCGTCAAGTTTCAAAATGCACTCACTTTCAGGATTGGTTTTGAAATACAGTTGAATTGATTTTTTATTTTATTTTAACTTTTCAAAAATGTCCCCACGTCCCTAAAATCACAACACTTTCCAAAATGCCTTCACTTTTAGAAATAGTTCTAAATTTACAAAATAGATAAATACACGAATAAACAAATAAATTAATAACATTTAAATTAAAGTTAAAATAAAAAAGAGCTAGATTTAAAAAAAAAATAGCATTTTAAAAACAATCACTACCTTTCCAAAAATTCTCATTATGAAAAAAAGGTCCCCTCTTTCCAGAAATGTTGTCATTTTAAAAAGTTATTTACTTTTAAAAATGGTTCTGAATTTACATTTTTTTATTTGAAAATTTTCAAAATGTCCCCATGGTCTAAAAAGTCCCCAGATTTTTTATTTTTTTTATTTTTTAAGTTTCTCTTTCAAAAGATTTCCCAACTTTCTCAAACCCACATTCCAAAATATCCTCAGTTTTCAAAATGCCTTCACTTTTGGAAATAGTTCTGAATTTCCCAAATAAATAAATGAGTAAATAAGCATGTAATTTAAAAAAAAAAAAACTTTCAAAAAATAAAGTTAAAATAAAAATAACAGTGTAACTTAAATTCATTTTCCTACTTTGTTTTTAAAAAGTTACATTTTAAAAACATTTCCTACCGTTCCAAACGTTCTCATGTCAAAAAGTCTCCACTTCCCAAAAATGTCCTCACTTTTCAAAATTTCCTCACTCTTAAAGATTTCCCCTCCCCTTAACATAAAAATGTAAAAATGTCCTTACTACCCAAAATGTTCCCAGCTTCCAAAAATGTGAGGTTCAAAGAAAAAATAAAATAAAAATAATGATTTAAAAAATGGAAATTCAGAACAATTTTTTAAAGTGAATAAGTTTTCAAAAATCAGGGACATTTTGGGGAAGCAGGGTTTTTTTTTTAGCAAGTGAAAACATTTTTTGAAAGGTAAGAAACATTTAGTTTTTAATTAAAGTTAACTTTACCAAAACCACAACACTTTCCAAAATGTTTTGAATTTTCAGAATGTTTAAAAAATAGTTATGAATCAAAAATTATATATTTTTTTCCTATCTTAACATTCACCGTCTTAGAAGAACATTGCTTTCCAAAAATGTTGACTCTCTTCAGAAGTCCGTAATTTCCAAAAAAGTGTCTTGACTTTTTCTCCCACTTTCCCAAAACACATTTTTCAAGAATGTCGTGGCTTTCCAAAATGTACTCAGCTTTCTTGAAATGGCCCCAGTTTCCAAATATTTCTAATTTGTCTTCATGTTTCAACATTTTTTCTTAATTTTTGTAAAGCTAAATAAAAAATAATAATAATAACTTTCCAAACATATCCTCTCTGTCTAAATGTCAACTCACTTTTCAAAAATGTCCTCACTCTCAGGGTCTAAAGGTCAAGTGGGTCCTCATTAAAGTAGGAGTGGAGGCATAAACACATACAAACACACACCCACCCACACACACACACACACAGAGGCGTGTGTTTCTGTTCTCAGGAAATGAAAGTGAAACAGATGATTTGTCTGCAGCTGATTTTCCTGTTCTTCCACTGAGTGAAAACAGCCGTGGCTTCTGAACAGGTGAGCTTTGATTTTGTTGCCTTATCTGATTTTATATTCAAATTCATTTGATTTCATTTTCACTGTGACGTACCAGTTTCACTTTCATCAGCATCAGCTCTGGTATGTAGCCAGGAATATAAAGTGGATGCTTGGTCACTGTAAGAGCACAAAAGTAAAGTAAAAATACGCACTGTGAGAATGTAAAGATTCTCCCTGTGTCCCGGTGACACGGGCAGTATATGTATTACCTATTAACAATATGAAAATGCTCTTATTATTCCTCATGTGCATTTTTATTTTTAAGTAATTTGTTATTTTTGACAAATTCACGATGAATGTGACAGGCAGAGAGGCACATGGATCAGTGTACACTGTGAGACAAACTGTGGTGAATAAATGTGACTTCACATTGTTCAGCACGAAACAATCCAGTCCATGTTTTCTGCTCTGCCTTCTCAAGTATGACTCTGCAGTTTCAGTCAGTTATCTGCACTGAACTGACATTAATGAGAGACAAAGATATAACTAGGGATTTCTAACTGCCAGTGTGTGTGTGTGTGTGTGTGTGTGTGTGTGTGTGTGTCAGTGTCAGATGTTGGACTGATGAGAGTCCTGGGCTGTTCTATGTGTTAGACTTTCAGCATTTTAATCAGGAGAGACCAGGATGATACAAGTACAAATTACAGATGTAGCCTACAGAGTAATAGATTAATACAATTTGAAATAAAGCCTACTCAGACTTGGACTCGGACTGGGATGCCGTGTCAGCTTCAGCCTGTTACATGCATTGTCTTTTTTCACAGGAAATGTAGTTTGCATACATTAGTGCATGTAAGGCACAACACCACAGACTGACTTTTTCTTTCCTTCAACAGCAAACGCACATGGTTCTGCTTTGCCAACACTTGCACGTGGGTGGGGTTCAGAAAAAAAGAACAGGGTTTGGCTTTACAGTCTTACAGGAAGTAAACACCAGCGTCCCGGGGGGAAAGTCGGTGGTTGTGGGACCCATCCTCTACCCGTCCCACCCACCCTACTCGGACTTTTGCCCACTTAACTTTCGTTGTTGTCCACTGTGTTTCCTCTTGACGCCAGGCACCATTAAACAATAACAGCAACTGGCTGCGTATCACGCCGTTGGAAAGGACGGCTTTCTTCGTCAGTGTTTAACGCCGAAAGTTACCGACCAAGCGCCAGATTTCAGTGACTTTGCAGTAAGACCCTTTTGGTCTCTGAGATGTCCAGTTCACCAGAATGCAATGGACGGTGTTGACCCTAACTTTTGACCACCAAAGGCTAATCAGTTCATCCTTGACTCAGATTGGACGTTTGTGCCAATATTGAAGAAACTCTCTCAAGGTATTCTTGAGATATCGTGTTCACAAGAATGAGACAGATGCAACGTCACAGTGACCTTTGACCACAAAAATCTATTTAGTTCATTGTTGAGTCAACGTGGACATCTGTGCCAAATTAAGATATTGCGATATGTCAAATAATAATGTCGTCACTGACCAAGTGCCGGACTGTTATGACTTCGGAGTGCGACCAGGTTGGCAAAAGTACAGCCTTCCTGACTGAACTTTAGCTAGAGCTTCATTTCCAAAACAGCATATACTGGAGGCATGGTCCTTGGTGACCCCCCACCCCGACTTTTCCTCTAGCACCATGAAGGAGCTGACATTTGTGGTTTTGAGTGAAATTAAACCTCTTGGTTATGGTGAGTAAAAGGTCATGGGGTTAGGGTTAGGCTTTTGGCTTAAAATACCCAGTTTGGGGGCACAATCCCTGCTGGAAATGCAGCGATGTCTTACGCCGGAATTCCACTGGATGCGTGTCCGTTGCAGAGCGGCTGCGCTGGTTATCCACTGCGTGCTCCGCCATCCGTCAACACCCACCGGCTGCATTTGCTGTGCGGAGCGGTGCAGCTCCGCCTGACAGCAGGAGTCACAGGGACCCACGAGATCTCGCGTATTCATGCATAATCGCGCGATATAATAAGATGTAGTTTCTATGAACAGAACCACAAAACCAGAGGAGTAGCAGGAAGACATCTCAATGCACCTCCATGATTAACATCTCCTCGTCCATGGTGTCAACGGGGTGAAATGACGTCTGAAAACCTCTGACCTGTTGACTTCAGGCCTGCCTCCGCCCATTATGACACTTTCAAGGTGTAGTGCAGGGAAATATGATCCGCCGTGAAGACTGTGTATTTTATTTTGAAAATTAACCAGATGTTTTATTTTGTTTCTGTGCACGACTTCCTGCCCCGCACGATCTGCTCCGTGCTGAATTGCTGCGTTGTGCTCCAGCGTCCAGCAAAAATAGAAGTCCTGCGTATCTGTTGCAGAGGGCTCCGGAGCGCCGCAGCTGTAACGGAGACGCAGCCGGTGGAAGCACACACATTGACTAGAATTGAAACGTATCGGCTCCACTGCTGTTCCGGAGGAAAAACTGGAAAAACTGTGATGGATCGCAACAAAACACCCATGTCTGTTGCTTGTAAAGCCGCAGGAAAAGTCAGCTCATAAACTTCAGAAAGACTGATATGATACGTATGAAGGGAACAAATTTAATGTATTTGTGGTTTACAGAGACCTACAGTGGCACAAACAAATTTTCCAGCAACTGGGATTCAGAGCTATATGCTTAGGCTGACCAAATGTCCTCTTTTGCCCGGACATGTCCACTTTTCACGTCCTGTCCGGGGCGTCCAGGGGGTGTTTATAAATTGATGATAATGTCCGGTTTTCCTTGTGTGTGTGTGTGTGTGTGTGTGTGTGTGTGTGTGTGTGTGTGTGTGTTAGAGTGCGGCACATGATATTTCTGTCCGAACCTGACAGTCATTCTGTTTTGTCATGTCCAAACCCGAACCGAGCCCGACATTATTTAATGACTAAAGCATTGAGTTTGTGTCACACAGTTGTTATGGTTACAGGCTATTTAACAGGCCGGGTGTGCACCGTGGGTGCTCCGCAGAGAGGGAGACCGCCGTGTTTGAGACGGGAGCGGGCGGTGGTAGGTCCGAGACTTCCAGCGAGGGGAGAGGTAGAAACAAACAGCCAGTGTGTGTGTGTTGTGTTCAGGTGTTGTCACGTAAATAACAGTGTCCAAGCAATAAACAGGACAGACAATAGGATTTTATTTATTTTTACACTACATTTTCACTGAAAGCTGACCAAATCTGACCCAAGCCCGAATACAGTTTATACATTTTTGACCAAACCCGGCCCGACCCGTTGGGTAGGTCTACCGTCGGGACCCGTCGGGCTCAGATCGGGTAGCCACACTCTAGTGTGTGTGTGTGTCCCCTATCTATAGGGGCCTATCTGAATTTCTGTCTTTGAGAGATATTATTTTGTAATATCACTGAATTTTCTATCCATACATATGAACTTATATATTAAAATTATAAGGCATCTTTGAGTAAACTGCGAGTATCATCTAAGTAGGCTATCTCGTAGCCGGCCGAGTGTCCTCTTTTTTGGAAATCAAAATATGGTCACCCTATACATGTTTAAGATAGCCCGTTCTCATTCTGAAGTTGTCAAATCCCACCATTTTGTCAGTGATTTCAGTTTCAGACACTGACGGCAAAAACCAACCAGGCCAACAGCACGTACGTTCTGCACCTGCGTGAGAGGCTGGGAGACCATCATGATGCTAGTTAGCCAGTTAGCACATTAACAACACAATCCAATGCTGGAAGAAAAGAGCATACTTACCGTGTGGCAATGACCAATGACAAAAATCATCAGGAAACATTTCTGCTAAAGAGAAAAATAATCTGACCTTATGGAACAAGTTTGTTTTGGTCTCACTCCCTCTGGACTTTAGCTCTTTGTTTACTTTCCTCAGTGTAAAATACCAGGTGGGTAGATCAGTATGTCTGAGTATGAAAACATTTCCAGGAAATTCATGGTGGATAGCTCAACTTGCTGCAGAGCCGGTGGGTTCGGAAGAATCCTCGTAGTGATTGCAGCATTAAGAAGCACCTGTTTAGTCTACCTGTTAACTTCAGTTTGTTTTATCATTTTATCCTTCTACCCTTCTCCTTTTCTCTTTCTTCTCTCCTCCAGATAAAATGGCTTCAGCCAACATTTCCCCATCCGAAGAGCAATTTTTGTGCTCAATCTGTCTGGATGTTTTCAATGAGCCCGTCTCCACTCCCTGCGGACACAACTACTGCAAGGGCTGCATCACAAGCTACTGGGCTTCCAGAAACTGCAGTGAGTGTCCACTGTGCAAGGAGAATTTCCACAATGTCCCTGAGCTGCAAGTCAACACAGAGCTCAAAGACATGGTGGAGCTTTTCAGGATGAAGAAAGTTGCAGGTGATGACAGTAGTTCCACTGCCGGGCCCGGGGATGTGCCCTGTGATGTCTGCCATGGGATAAAGCGTAAGGCTGTGAAATCCTGCCTGGTCTGTTTGGTGTCTTACTGCAGTGCTCACCTGAAGCCACATCACACTCAGGCCTTAAAGTGGCACGAGCTGATCAACCCTGTGAAGACCCTCGAGGACAGAATGTGCAAGAAACACAACAAGGTGATGGAGTTTTACTGCAAGAAAGACCAGAGCTGTGTTTGCCTCGTATGCTTGAGGGACGACCATGTGATGCATAGCGCCATCTCTTTAGAGGAGGAGTTTAAGGAGAGGAAAACTATGCTGAAGTTTGTGAAAAGGCAAGTCAAGCACACTCTGAGCGAGAAATGCAACACGACCAAGAGGATTCAAAACTCAATGATGCAAGGTCGGCAGGAAGTGGAGAATGTGAAGGTGGAAATTGTCAAAGCCTTTGCTGTTCTGGCAGCCTCGATTGAAACCAAAAAGGTGAAGCTGATTGAGCTGTTGGAGGAGAAGCAGAAAGCAGCAGAGCAGCATGCCGAAGCACTCATCAGACAACTACAGCTGGAGATTGCAGAGAACCATCAGATGAGTACCAAGCTGGAGGAGCTTTCATCAAGCGAGGACAACTTTAGACTCCTCCAGGACCTCCCATCTTTCTCCCCACCTTCAAACACAACACACCGCATTACAGAAAGAGTCCAACGCTTCCTGCAGGCAGAGACATTGTGGAGTGTGATAGCCAAGATGGAGGACATGCTGAATGAACAGATGGAGAACGTTATCCAGGAAGTCAATGTGGTGGATAAAGACGAGACAGTTGAGGGATCGATGAAAACCCAAACAGTGAATGCATCTGACGATGAGCTTGGGAAAATCCAGGAGCAATACGCAATAGAAGTGACTCTAGACCCCGACACAGCACACCCCTCCCTAATTGTCTCTGGGGACAGGAAACAAGTGAGAGATGGAGGCACCAAGAGGAGAGTCCCTGACAATCCCACAAGGTTTGACTCGTTCCATTTTGTCCTTGGAAATGAGGGGTTTTCCTCCGGCAAGTTTTACTGTGAAGTAATGCTCACAGGGCAAACAGGATGGGAAGTCGGAGTGGCAAGAGAGTCAGTCAACAGGAAGGGTGCTGGTTTGTCCCTCAGCCCTGAAAAGGGATGCTGGACACTGGGGTCCTATTGGGGAAACTGCCAGGCTAATGCAAATCCTCCCGTCAAGCTTTCCTTGTCTCAACAGCCCCAGAACCTTGGGGTGTTTGTGGATTATGAAGGAGGGTTGGTTTCTTTCTACGACGTGGATACAAGGGCTGTGATCTACTCCTTTACAGAATGTGCCTTTACAGCAAGTGGGACATTTCTGGGTAATTTATTAGCATTCAGGGTTTACAACTCAGGAAAGACCAGGATCTACCCGTTATTCCGACCCGGTGCTGAGTGGAGTGACTCTGCTCCTCTACAGATCACTCCTGTCAGATGCACAAAAGGAAAGTAGTGATCAGTTCAGTTTGTAAAATTAAAACCCTGCTTGACTAATAATGGCAGAGGTTGTTGGTGAATGTGTGTCCAGAATATGTCATCATTACAACAGTGTATATCAGCTCCTCAGTAAGCTGGGGCATATTTTTGCCGACCAAATCGCCGGATTTGGTTGGTACAACACCATGGTGGCATTACAATGCCATACAATGCCCTGTTAGTATTGTACATTTCTGTAAACCTCAGATATGTTACATTTGTGTGTTATTATGTAGCAGATATGATATCGCTGTGTTAAATAGGTTTAGGCACAAAAACCACTTGGGGTTAGGAAAATATCATCCTTTGGCTTAAAATACCCAATTAAGGGGTACAAGTCTGCTGGAAAAGCAGTGATGTCTCAGTTAAAAACAACCACTTTTCATAGCACTATCCCAGCAGGAAACACAGTGATGTCTTAATAAAACAACAACAAAGACTTTTCCGTGGCACTTTCCCCAGTGAAAAAACAGTGACGAGTTGCCTAAAACCACTCATATTTTGTGACTAAAAAGCTGCTGGAAAACTAGCAACAGGTCGCAAAAAAACAGCAACAATAACAAGAAAACATGTTAAGTGGCCAAAAAATGCTGAAAAAACAGCAATGGGTCACTACCAAAAAAAAAAAAGTTTGGTGGCTGAAAAGATCCTGGAAAAACAGTGACGAGTTGCTACAAAAACAACAACAACAACAACAACAATTTTGCGACTAAAAGACCACTGGCAAAACAACGAGAAATTGCAAAAAAAACAAACAAACAAACAAACAAAAACATGTTTGCTGGGCTACAAAGATGCTGGAAAAACAGTGACGAGTTGCTACAAAAACAACAACAACAACAAAAGTTTTGCGACTAAAAGGCCACTGGCAAAACAACTACAAATCACAAAAAAACAAATAAACAAAAACATGTTTGCTGGGCTAAAAAGATGCTGGATAGACAGTGACAAGTTGCTACGAAAACAACAACAAAAGTTTTGTGACTAAAAGGCCACTGGCAAAACAACGACAAATCACACAAAAACAAACAAACAAAAACATGTTGGCTGGGCTAAAAAGATGCTGGAAAAACAGTGACGAGTTGCTACAAAAACAGCAACAACAACAACAAAAGTTTTGCGACTAAAAGGCCACTGGCAAAACAACTACAAATCACAAAAAAACAAATAAACAAAAACATGTTTGCTGGGCTAAAAAGATGCTGGATAGACAGTGACAAGTTGCTACGAAAACAACAACAAAAGTTTTGTGACTAAAAGGCCACTGGCAAAACAACGACAAATCACACAAAAACAAACAAACAAAAACATGTTGGCTGGGCTAAAAAGATGCTGGAAAAACAGTGACGAGTTGCTACAAAAACAGCAACAACAACAACAAAAGTTTTGCGACTAAAAGGCCACTGGCAAAACAACTACAAATCACAAAAAAACAAATAAACAAAAACATGTTTGCTGGGCTAAAAAGATGCTGGATAGACAGTGACAAGTTGCTACGAAAACAACAACAAAAGTTTTGTGACTAAAAGGCCACTGGCAAAACAACGACAAATCACACAAAAACAAACAAACAAAAACATGTTGGCTGGGCTAAAAAGATGCTGGAAAAACAGTGACGAGTTGCTACAAAAACAGCAACAACAACAACAAAAGTTTTGCGACTAAAAGGCCACTGGCAAAACAACTACAAATCACAAAAAAACAAATAAACAAAAACATGTTTGCTGGGCTAAAAAGATGCTGGATAGACAGTGACAAGTTGCTACGAAAACAACAACAAAAGTTTTGTGACTAAAAGGCCACTGGCAAAACAACGACAAATCACACAAAAACAAACAAACAAAAACATGTTGGCTGGGCTAAAAAGATGCTGGAAAAACAGTGACAAGTTGCTACAAAAAAACAACAACAACAAAAGTTTTGTGACTAAAAGGCCACTGGCAAAACACTGACAAATGGCAAAAAAACAAACAAAAAACGAACATGTTTGCTGGGCTGAAAAGATGCTGGATAGACAGTGACAAGTTACTACAAAAACAACAACAAAAGTTTTGTGACTAAAAGGCCACTGGCAAAACAACGACAAATCACAAAAAAACAAACAAACAAAAACATGTCTTGAACGGTGGTCTACAGCTCGACAGGCATCTCGCCTAAGTGTCACACAATCCACTATCTCCACCTCCTGATCTCCTGATGACAGTCAGCTCATGTACTACGTCACTTTAGAGATGTTGATATGATAGCCTACATGTAAAACATACAAATCTAACATTTCTATGGTTTGCAGAAATGTACAATGTCAACATTTTCTTTTGCAGACCTGGCTGATTTTTACAGGGGTTTCTTGTCTTTTACATGATTTGCAAGGTTTCTAGGCAACAGTTGTTGTCACATTATGGATTTAACTAACCAACAAACAGACAAAAAACTTCTAGAGTTGGTGCCTGAACACCTTTAGGGAACAACTGTAATGAAAATGATAACCTTAGGATGACGTCTGCTGGGCAGTGCAGCCTCAGGTGTCAAGTAGTCAAACAGCTGGTGAGATTCACAGCTTGCCTTTTAATTTCTTCAAATAGCTGAGCATTATAACTGCTAATATTATGTGGGTTAAATATATTAAAGAGTATTATAGTCATAGAGTATCAGACAACATGAGAAATGAAGAGCTGCTGGTCATGTTTACCTGACTGTACAGAAAATACAAATTTCATTGAGACTGACTGTAGCACTAACCCAGTCAGCTTTGGAAGTGGTCACCAAGCGGTTAGTGTGTATATATCCATGTGTGTACAATACTCTCTGGTGGCCAAGGTGTGTAATGTCATCCTTTGACATCTTCTGAAATGGGTGTGATTATACCCTGTGACCACTGGGGGCGGTGTAGACAGATGATTTTAAATGGCAGTCAGCTGTAAAAAGCATACAGGCAGACACAAGAATATTTGTACAGTTTGTTCATATATATATTGAAATTAGAAAAGAGTAGATGGAAACAAATATTGTAAGATAAAGAGACAGTGGTGGTGTGATTAATAACAGCACAGTCAGTAGGTCTAACTTCACAGTGCACACCAGACTGATGATGTGATTAAGTAATGGTGCTTCAAATATGTCTGAATTAGTATAGCGATATAAATAGCGATATAAATATCCCTCCCTTGACGGTCCCTGCTCCTGAGTGGCACAGTCAGTTGACAGGCTGTAGGGGGAGGGGCATTAAGTGGGTGCACTTCATATCATGACAAATATTGAAGATGGGGATGGGTCAGCGACTCATGGAGCTTCATGCCATCATTCAAAAATACACTGATCATTTGTATAAATCCAGAATGATGCTGTCAAAGACATTAACCATTATGTACATGCTGTTGTTGTTTCTTCATGTTTATTATGCTTTAGGAGGGATTTTGTTTTAGAAAACTGGTTTGAAGGATAATTTTAACATGTTCTGTTTGTAAATTAATGAATTGCATTTTTAAAACTGTGATTATCAGGCCTTGAATGTCTGTATACTGAAGGATACATTGCCCCGGTCACAGATATGCTCGTGTTTTAAGGCCTATTCTCTACAGATAATCAATAATATAAAGGTGTGAAACTTATTGTATTGCTCCCTGACAGTTCAGATTGAGAGGAGGGAACTAGTGAGGAAGATGAGGATTGCAATGAATGGTAGCTCCTGTGAGGAGAGAGCAAAGCAGAGTGAATGAGGGAAGATAGAAGAACTGAAAATGTTTCTGTAAAAGATGTGGTGGTTTCACTGTACATATTTCATTGCATGTGTGTGTCTGCAATAATACCTGATCAACCCTTGTATTTCTATCTCTCTTTCTCTCTCTATCACTCACTCGCACACACACAACATGAAAGAAAGTAGATAATTAATATGTTTTCAAAATATGCACATGGCGTATTTAAAGAGGTGGGAAAATGTTTACTCTGAATGGCTGATAGGTCTCGGGAGATTTGGAAAATAAAGGTCATCCATCCATTTTCTAACCGCCCTCTTGACCCTCTTGAGGGTCGCGAGGGGGGCTGGAGCCTATCCCAGCTGACATCGGGTGAGAGGCAGAGTTCACCCTGGACAGGTCACCAGACTATCACAGGGCTGACACATAGAAACAGACAACCATTCACACTCACATTCACACCTACGGACAATTTAGAGTCACCAATTAACCTGCATGTCTTTGGACTGTGGGAGGAAGCTGGAGCACCTGGAGGAAACCCACACTGACACATGCAAACTCCACACAGAAGGGCTCCCACGCCAGGGATCGAACCGGCAACCCTCTTGCTGTGAGGCGAGAGTGCTAACCACCACACCACCGTGCCGCCCAAAATAAAGGTCATATTTTTAAAAAAAAAAAAATTGTGAATATGTTTCACTGTGGCCTGTGTACATTAGAAAATAGCAATTCATTAATTTTCCAAAACATTTATATGTACCTGCCCATTCAAGGGACATACTAAAAATCAGTAACATACTATCATGATATAGTATAATATGGTTAATTACAAAAGCATAAGGTGAAAGGATGCATAGTATCATACAGCAATGTAAGATGAGGTAAAATAGAAAAGTAAATATAAAAACAGGATAGCATGGGTATAATTAAATAAAGTGTAGTATATTATGAAAAAGATACATACAGTATATGCAAAAAAAGAGAAAAAAAAACAATCAAATTCCTTGGATGTGAACACATAATTGGCCAATATGATAGAATGGTTATGATAGAATATATTTAAATAAATAAAACGTAAATGATATTATATTATAAAGCATAAGTTGACAGTTTTTCTTTCACAGGTGATGCATAATTTGGCCATTTTATTATAGTAAAGTGTAGTTTAATACAAAATAATATAATATAACATAACATAATATGATATAACATAATATAATATAACACAATATATAATATAATATAATATAATATAATATAATATAATATAATATAGAAACATACAGTATATGTGTTTATACCGTATGTTAATCAATAAGCTGACAGTTTTTGTGTTACAGGTGATGTAATGATGTAATGGACCATACTTTGGGCATTTTGCCATCAACCATCATGGCAGTTTTCTGTCACAATCGAAGGTCAGATTCTCTCTTGCTTCTGATTGGACCAGACGCTGTTGCGCCCGCCCTCCTCCCGCTACATGTGGCCCATCGCTGCTCTGAGCGCTCCTTCCGCCTGTCACTCAAACCGGCCTGAGCCAATCAGGTGCTTTTGTCCTTTTCACATACGTTCGCCGGGCAGCTAGCGCTACTATCCAACATGTCGGCGACTCCTGTGTTCCCCATGTGTGTGCGAGCGAGCCGGGCCCTGCTGAGGCTCAGGAGCGGGGCGGTAGGTGCCTCCTCCCCGGCTGTGGTGGATATCGTCCGGACACTCTCCACGGACAAGTCGCCGGCCGGAACGGGCAGCGCGACGGGCGGACTGGCTCAGGCTATCCTCCAGGAGAGGCTCCAGCAGCAGCAGCAGAGCCAGGTGGGACGGTTAGCCTGCTTATGTGCGCTCGATTTGGTTAACATGTCAGCACTGTTAGCGGGGAGAACGATTACACTGCAGCCAGTGGATCCGGCCGTAAGACCCCGCCCACACGAGTTGTCCATGTAAACCAAATCGAAGCAACGTCTCTGACATTTCCAGCCTCACGTTAAGCTGGAAGCTAATTTACATGTAAATGTTTATGTGAATAACCAGAGAGTGATAGACAGTATTGGTTATTTATCGTGTGTTATTTATCACGATACATGTCGGCGTCAGATATATTACGTTTCGGCTCCAGACTGCGTGTCTGCTGATGAATGAATCTGAGATTAGGGACGCTAACAGGTTAGCCGGCTAATGTTAGCATGCGTTTTTACTGAGACTGATAGGTTCACTGTTTCTCTGTCACGCCTGTCAGTGACACATGAGTTTTACAATCATCACTTGGGGCCAGTCGGTACCTTCCCAACAAAATGATCAATTAAATAATGTGTGCAGTGTTACTGTGGTTTGTTAAGTTAGCATAGCATCAGTTTAACCTGTGCCATCTTCTGAAACATTAAAGTCCCTGCCTCTATCAGCTCCTCACAGACACACTGAGCTAAAACTTGATTTCATCTGTAGCAGCTGCTAGATAAATGGCGTTGACAAGCCAAGGTTTGTTTGGTTTGAAGGTCAGAGCAGACCCCCATCCCCTCCCCCTGTCTAGTCCTTTCCTCCCCGCCGTCAGTTAGCCTTCCCGGAAACCCAGATCTGCAGCACAGGCACCATGTGTGACTGTACAACATGGGGAAAGGTAAAAAGATGACAGCAACAATACCGTCTGATGTATGCAATCAGATGTTATGTTGATGGTTTACCTCTGTCTTTCAATAAGAACTGCCTTGACAAAGATACAAACAATTTGAGCCAGGTACCAAATTTATTTTTTTTTAATATTTAAAATAGTTTGGACCTCAGAAGAAGAAGAAGAAGAAGAAGACTTTAATAAATCAAACTTCCATTTAGTTAGTGTCCCCACCTAACCTGAAGCGCTCCATTTGGAAATACAGCCCCAGTTCCAAAAAAGTTGGGATGCTGTGTAAAATTAAAGTAAATGGGATTCACAAATCCTTTTTGGACTGCACTTGCTCAAAGCTCTTTTACACCGCATGTCACATTGACCCATTCAGGAGCAATTTGAGGTTCAGTATCTTGCCCAAGGATACTTTGTCTACATGCAGCCTGAAGGAACCGGGGATCAAACCGGCAATCTTCCAATTAGTGGACGACCCGCTCTACCTCTGAGCCACAGCTGCCCAACCTATATTCAGCTCAGTACAGTACAAAGACCAGATATATAATGTTGAAACTGATGAGTTTCATTGTTCTTTTTTTGTAAATATACACTCATTCTGAATTTGACGCCTGCAACACGTTCCAGAAAAGTTAGGGAGACGATCAGGCTTACCACTGTGTGACATCATCTTTTCTTTGAGCAACACTCAGTAAGCATGTGGTAACTGAAGTTTTATAAGTCTTCTCCTCATTTTTGCTTGATATACGACCTCAGTTGCCCAATAATAATATTTTGTGCTTCATAATGTTCCACACATGTTCAGTGGGAGTCAGGTGTGGACTGCAGACAGGTCAGTCTGGTACCTGCACTCTTTTACTGCCAAGCCACGCTGTTGGGACACGAGCAGAATGCGTCTCATTGTCTCGCTGGAATAAGCAGGGACGTCCCTGAAAAATATGTCGTGTGGATGGCAGCATGTTGCTCCAAAACCTGTATGTACCTTTCGGCATTCATGGTGCCTTCACAGATGTGAAATTACCCATGATGCCATGCGCACTAACACACCTCCATACCATCACTGATGCTTTGAACTTTGAGTTGGTAACAACCCGGAGGGTCCTTTCCCTCTTTAGCCCGATGTGTTTACTGACAGTGGTTTTCCAAAATGTTCCTGAGCTCATGTAGTAAGATCCTTTATTCAGTTGTGTCAGATTGTAATGCAGCGCACCCTGAAAGGTCAAAGGTCACGGGCATTCAGTGCTGGTTTTCAGCCTTGCACCTTACTGGCAGCGATTTCTCTGGGTTCTCTGAATCTCTTGATGATATTATGGTTTGTAGATGGTGAGATTCCTAAATTCATCACAGTTGTGTATTAAGAAATGTTGTTCTTAAACTGTTGGACTTTGTGTCCTCCCAGTTTGATTTGATCACATCAGATCAGATCGATTTGATTGGAGGAGCAGCTGTTTGAGTGAAAGCACAATGAAAATTTCACTTTGACTGCACCTGATGTTCTGCTCCTCCATCAGCGACCAGAGTTAGCTCTGTGCTGCGAGAGTGTGCATGAATGAATAACCGAATGGTACCAGCAGCGCTCCTAATAACCAGTCCAACTGCAAAAATAGAAAATCAATACATAGCGGCAGATGTTTTAATCGTGGCACGATGCCACAAATAAATGGATATGTAGGAAACCCTGCTTGTGGTGACTGGGCTGAATTGTCTGGTATTACTTTAACTTGCAGAGTTTTGCGTGGTGGTTTTACAAAACAAAAGAATTAAGGATTTGTTCATATACTGAAAGGTTCATTGGTTAATCTCAAAATAACTGACAGATTAATCTCTAATGAAACTAATTGTTAGTTGGAGTCCTACTTGCAATGATAAGGTGATGATCTGATCGGTTATCAGGTAACATTCCCCCGCAGCTCAGGCTAAAGTCCAGGATCTGTATCTGTTGTGATGGTCACGAATGATTCTCACATTTTAATTTTTGTTTGTGTCCAGGGCCAGCCTCCTCCTGAGGGAGGGGAGGGTGAGAAGGAGAAAGAACAAGACGACAAGAAGCAGAAGGAAAACACTGCCTACGCTAAGAAGATGGTGCTACGGTTGGCGGGGCTCATGGGAGTTGGCGGCGCAGTCGGCATAGTCTACGTGTTCGGTGAGTGTGGAAACTATTGAGTGTCTAAAACCTGTAAAAAGAGTTTGGTCATTTTAAAAGGCATTTACCCAGAACTGCTCATCAGACAAGTCTCTGATTATTTTGTCCGAAAACACTCAAAAAAAACCTAAAAATATTCAGGTATACTAATCTGGGGTGGACTGATGTTGTCCAGAGACTAATGTGCTGTCTTACTCCAAAACATGCTGCTTCTGTGACCTAGAATTGTGCAAACAGAGGAGTCATTGCAGGTCAATTAAACGCTGTCAGTTTGTCTGTGCAGTCACTGCTGTGATTCACCACAAACGCCTAACGCTGGTGACCTTGGAGTGACGCCACAGCTTGTGATTATCATTAAGTTAAACAGGTTTTATCTGCAGCCCACACTGACTGGATATATCCAGCACCTCATTTAATCCAGGACTGATCTTGAAACAGGTCGTCTGAAACGGTTCAAGACTAATGTACGCAAAGTGGAGTCAGGTTCATGTGTCTCAGGGTCTGCAGTTGTTCTGAGTTTGGTACAACAATCACAGCACAGTGTCACACGTTGCATTATTTTCAGTCTCTCAATTTGGATTGTTCAAATAGTTGAGTAATCAAGCTGAATCACCAGACGTGATCTTGATCTTGTTCCTGGATTTTCTACTTTTATCTGTTGTATAAGACTGTAAATTCAAAAACATCTTCCAGATCTTGAAAACTCTAATGAGCAGCATTGCTTGTTTGTGACACATTATACACCAACCAATTTTTAATTAGTTGAGAAAATCATTCATCGTTAGTCAAAGTAACCATTAGTTTCAGCCCTACTCTGCAAGGTAAAACTACATGCAGTTGGCCAGACTGAAGCCCCCTCCCCACCCTCACCACCAGTGAGGGGAAAGAAGATGTTGTAAACATTGGGTGTGATTGGTTTATCACGCTCAGCATCCTGTTTAGAAGGACAGCCCACAGATGGGTGGAGCTAGCAGCTGTCAGTTGGAGGTGAGCAGCTTGTCTCCAGAGAAGAGTCAGGCTGAGAGCAATAAAGAGGTTTAATTTGTCAGTTTGTCAAGTTTGATGCAGCCGCTTTAGTTTCCAGTCAGCAGCAGAGGAAACAGCTGATGTAAGAAAGAGCGAAGAGAATCAGGTTTAGATTTGAACTTCCTGTGAGGCAGAGCAGCCAGTAGCTCGGATTATTTGGAGTTTGACTCTGAAGCGAAGATGAGTTGGAGAAATCTTCTTGGCGAAACGACAGGAGGAGCTCGGAGGAACTGTTGACCTTCAGCAGCAGTCAGTCAGTTCACCTCAACAGAGCATCTGCTGGGTTACTTATGCTGTTTTTTTTTTGGATCTTCAGGCTTTTTAGAGACCCTGAAGTTTTCATTTTTAATTCTGGGATGATGCCACATTTGGATTTTTCTGCTTCTTCCCCTTTTTTTATTTGCTGTTTTTCTGAAGTTAACGGAGGTGTTACCAGATGAAGCACTCGGCACTGTTGGTTTATTTTCCGTCCTGAGGAGTGATGATGGCACGGTGCTCACAGCAGGCAGAAGATGGATATAGATGTTTTATGTTTTTTATTCATATGATTTCAGAAGCTACTGTGGAAGCTTTGAAAGTGTGAGATCCCACTTTAACCATCTTTTTAACTATTACTTTCTCCCACTTTTCCCGTCATGTCATCTCTCATGGAATATTTCTGTTCTGGAATACTAAATTGGAATATGCTCTTTTATAATTTGGGATTAAATCACGTTTCTGCATCGTGGAGATATTCTGGAGATTCTGGATTGTAACCTGAAAATAACCGGAAAATATACACATCTACTATTTGTACTTCTGTGTGGTTTTCCTGCAGATAGGTTTGTGAAATACTTTTTTTCTGTTGTCAAAACTTTTGGGTGAGGTGCAGGTAATATTTACAGGTGTTATTGTTGCAAAGGAATTTAATCTCTCCTCTCTGACCTGTTCCCTGCAGGCTCTTAATACTGTGATGAAACTGCAGAAATACTGATGAAACAAACACGTGAAAGGGCTGAGAATGTTGCATGTGACTTTTTAGGAAAAGTTTGGAAACTCATCTGTTGTCTGTTGTAATCGCAGTTTTTTGTGTCACTATTGCAGCTGCAGTCACTGATTAATTCAGTGGTGATTAATCTATTGACTACTTTTTCCCCACATGAAACACTTAGATGAAAATGTTTTTTAAAGAGTTAAAAAATGCCCATCAGAAGTTTTGAAAAAAATCTTACTCGACTTAAACTCAAAGTTCACCATAGAAACAGCCTGCTAGTACAGATGTTGTGCAGATGTCATTTCTTGGAGTATCTTTAATGCATCGTATCCCTTAAGTTGGTACAGTGGGGGCAAAAAACAATTACATAAGGATCCTTTTCTTTTCATTCACTTCAAACAGACAGTGTTTTAAGTGTCAGAGACTGACACAATCCTCCTGGGGACAGGTTACATTTCACCCAAAGGTCAGGGTTGGGGGTTAGGATTGCTGTTGTAGTTGACCAGGAACCGGCAGGTGGGTGCTCCAGTTCTAGCATTTCATTGGAGCTCAATATAGTGTAACTGACTCACACACTAATCAGCTTTTTATGCTAACCTTAGCAAATGTTGCTAACGACATACAGCTGAAAGTTTGCAGGTAGATATTGAGCTTGTGAACTCAACACGAGTGCACCGAACTGTGACCCCCCCTTAAGGCTCGTTTTTATATGAAAATAGATGTGTGCGTTTTGAACATCATAAAATGTCACTGCCCTTATTATTCCATGCATCCTTTATGTTGTTATAAAGACAGCCAATAGATGGCGCTAGAGAGCAGAGTCAAAAGTTAAACACAGCTACAAAAAAGGTGACGTGAAGGAGGTTGTATTATTGTACCTTTTTAAATGAAGGTTTATAGTCTGTGTGACCATTATATACATCCTGACATGTGAATGGAGAATTATTTTCACTTAATTACATATTCTCTCCGTACTGCCATTATTAAATTTCGTCATCCTCTTCTACAGTCGTATCTCACTTGAATTATGATACACTGTTTGCACGATCTCCGGCAGTACTGTTCTGTTTTGTCCGTACCCGCAAGCCTCCTTTGTATTTTTACACAGAACCAAGCAACGATGGCATCATGTTGCTCCAGTGTGTGATTTTTCAGACGGCATGCCGACATTGTGGAAGCAAAAGCGTGACAGGCCTGACAAGTAACACAACAGTGTTGGCCTCTAGTGTTGTATATAACATATATGTGAGCAGCGCTTTATAAACAGTAACGATGGCATTAACATGTCAATAACAATCATTTACCATCCCTGTTATATGGCGGCTAATGTCATCCTCTGATTGGAGAGTAAGGAGCTCCCAGACCCAATTTTTGTTGACAATATTGGCTGCTGTTCTCTGTCTTTGAGTTAGCTGCTAACTGCTAGCAGCTACTTTCTGAATATCCTAGCGGTGGGTCACACACATAACATGTCGTCAAAACGTCACACCCGTCCCATCCGTGGTCGTGTCCTGGCAGCTGTTTGTAAAACCTTGAACATTTTATTGCGTCACGCTGAAAACACTCTCAGTCGTCACAACTCGTTGGTTACAAGTTGTTTTTTCCTGTGAACCTTCAGAGAAGCTGTTTCCACATGGGAGATAAACTGTTGTGTTTCTGTCTCTTTCAGGCAACAATTCAGTGGACGAACAAGGAAATGCGGTGAGTTTTACAGTCACACACACTCAAACATGATACCAGGTGTGATTCTGCACACATTACCAGCAGTACCTGTCAGTGTGTTTTAAGGTGATGGGGTTTAAAAGCTTGTGTCCACACACTGAAGACAGACTCGTCCGTTCAGGCACAAATGTGTTGACCAGAGCTGAGGTGATGTGTCGGCACACTTTGACACACCGCTGTGAATGTCAGCCGCCTTTTTCTTTCCATTGCTTCTCTTTTTGATGTGTGGTGGTGTTTGGCTCGCCTCTCAGGTAGGAGGTCCTCTTCCTGTTGTACAGGACGCTGTAAAGGACACACTTCACAGGTCACTGTGACGTGTGTCTGTCTGTCAGAGGCGTGAATGTGGACAGACGATCGAGGGAGCTGTCAGTGTGGGAAAGGAAGAAGCACACTTATCTCACCTTCAGCATCCCCTTTTGATCATCGTTATACTGTAATATAAGGCGCAGCAGCACACTCAGCAGGTAGCTGAGACATTGTGTTTGTCTGAGCTGTGAGTTTGGGAAAGTCAAACATCAAAGAGCCCAATTATCCCACCTCCACACACTAATGACCTTCACTTCCAGTCCTGTCAAGTTCCACTGACTGGGATCCCAGTGCTGCTTCATGGAGCAGTCGACAATCCTTAACTGTAACTTCACAAGCAACTGAATCAATTTAAAGACGTCAAATCTAAAACAAAGACTGACGTCATCATCAGTTGTCAGTTCAGCTTGCATGTGCAGTGACAGGGCCTGAAATAACTTGAAGGGATAGTTTGGATCTTTTGAAGTGGGGTTACATGAGGTCCATACTTAGTGTATGATTCACAGTGACATTAGAGAGAATCTGTTTATTGTGTCAGTCCAACTAAAGCTGGACTTTTAAAATCCATGTGAACATGTTGGTCTGACTGAATCAGTAATCGTGGTCTGACGGTGAGGTAAAGCAAAATACTCTCAATATAGCGTACATTTAAACTAATACTGATTGATTTTTTTGTGTGTGTGTGTGTCTAAAACATGTGTTGCTGCTGCCCCCGTCCACAGCAGGAAGTGCTTAGCTTCCATGCTGGACTCCTGCTTCTCCAAACTGGGGGCACACTGACTGACGTCTATTGTAGGTAATAGACAGATGAAGTAAAAACACCTCTCACAACCCCACTTTAAAAGATCAGAACTATCTATCACACCGTCAATGTGGTCACCAGTTAGATCCCAGACCTCTAAACTGGTTCTGAAAATTGGTGGCAGAAGCAAAATACAGAGCCAGCAAACACCCAAATGATATTAGACCCTGCAGAGAAAGAGCTGAAAATACCTTTGTCTTGTTCGCTGTGGTACTGCAGTGGTTTTATTTTGTCATTTAATTTTTAAGTCATTATTTGTCTGTAACTTTTTGCCCAAATATTCGTATAAAAAAATTACATTTTGTGTTTGTGCGTGGAAGTTAATTCTTGCCCTGCAGCTCACATGGCAAAATAAATTCAGGTTAAATGTTATTTACAAGCTTTTGAAGCTTTCAGCAGCAACATTCATCCTTGTGCTTGTTGACAGATGAAGTTGCTCCAGAAACTTTTTAATGTGAGAGCGGCGCTCAGCTCCGACAGGATCTGCTGCAGGAGGTGTCGGCCTGGGAAGCCAGGACACTTCAAAGGGCACACTTCTCTCACATTAGGATCCTTTTGTCGGTAACAAAAAGCGGAAATGTGTCAGGATGGCTTCCTGCTAAGCCCTCTTTGTCGTCATGACTTAAAAGCTGTTGGCCCGAGAAAAAAGATTTAGACAGAGTTTTACTTTCTCTAACTCGACTTCAGAAGATGGAAGAATTAATGTGGATGGTATGTTGTGTTCTGCTGTTGAACATAAAATACTCCACCAAGGCAGTATGAGCAAAAAATTGTATCACAGAATATTTTAACATACCTCATATGTTACTCTACAGGCAGGAGTTCAAGTAATATAAAAACATTTTGATGTCATCATACTGGGAGGGTGTCCACAAATTTCTGAATCCATAATTTTCATTAGACTCTTGATTTTAAGATCATGATTCAGTGTTTGATTTAAACATTTTTATTATATTTTTTTCCACAGGCCAGACGTTTACATTCAAGTCATTGTAATAAATATTTTTTGTACCAGTCAATTGAACAAACTATTGAACACACAGACAGCCACTACTACATGACAGAACGGTACTCAATAACAACAGCTTGAGTTTCCCCACCTGCCGAAGGCCACTTGGACTTCCACTGCAGACTGTAGTTGACGAAGCATTTGTTTTTTACACACCATAACTCACGTGGCAACATGTTGTCACACCGTTTCAGCATGGAAAGACACATCGATACAGCTTCCACACAGCGAACACAGCTCCTCTCTAAAGCCCCTTTTACACTGCCAGATTTTCCGCCAATGTTGGGCTGTTTTGCCGGCAAGCTGCGAGCGTTTAGACACACTGAGCCGGATTGGCGAGTTGATCTGAGGTGCCCAATTTTCCGCCTCGTAGGGTAGACATGTTGGCAGAACCTTTTTAGTTTAAACAGACTGAGGTGGCCTTCTGCAACGGGAGGGGCTGTTGATGACTTGTGGGAGGAGCTGTTGATGACGCCGCACGTGCGAGCCACTGGCGGTGGATAAACAGGAAACAGCTGATAGCAGGAATTAGCGAGCAGCTAGTAGCAAGAGGGAAACACAAACCTGACAGACACTGTAAAGATGAGCAACTGGGGAGACAAGGAATTGCGTGCCCTCCTTGTCCTCGCAAACAAAGAGGCCATTAACCGTCAGATGACGGGGACAGTGCAGAAGTTTCAGAAATAAGAACCAGATTGGTCCTTAAAATGAAAGATAGCAGTCACCAGAACAATCTACCCTGAATTGATTGCAACTTGGCAGTTTTAAACTTCTGTTTTTCTGCCAGGTTTGGGGCCAAATGAAACCGTCTGTGACGGGTGACGAGGTGTGGACATGGGAAAGATGAACCGTCTTTTGTCTTGGCTCCGTTCACTTCCTTACAGTTGCGGGAGGATTGTTTCCTTCAAAGAGCACACTTATCTCACCTGGACATCCTGTCAGGAGCATCAGGCTCAGACGACACACTCCTCATGTCAGCGTGTCGGCCGTCCTCTGCACACTTATCTCACCTCGTCATCGTCAGACTGCCTCTCGTCTTCAAGGAGGATATTTAGTGAAGTGACATGTGGCGTGTGCCGCCGTCGTCTGGGAACCTTCGTTTACTTCAAAGACAACAGTCAGTTCCTGGAGTTCCTTAATTAGTTGAGCACAGGGCTGCAACTCATTTTCTTATTTGTTCACTTTTGGATATTTTTGCTGAAAAAAAAAAAAAAAGACTTAAATGACCAAAGATTTATTAAAGTAGGGTTAGATAAAGGTCGCAGACTAAACTAATGTGAGGATAGTGTCCTGCATAATGTGCCCTTATATTATATTATATTATATTATATATTTTGTTTTACCTCATATTATTACTCATTTTTCTATGTCGGGTTTTTTTTTTGTGTTTCACTTAATTTATGAAATTGTGCAGGAGTTAATAAACCGGAGTGATATGAAATAGTAAAAGTGAAATAGAATGAAATATAATCTAAAATACAGTACCATAATATTGTGGCAATGCACTGATAATATGACATTATTGTTGACAGAAATTATGGACAAAACTATCCAAACAAACAAACAAAAAAATAATTATCTTACTTCTGATTTCTCATTGTCATCCACTTGTTTTTTAAGAGCACGATGAAAAGGTCAATCCAGTAATATTCTGCATTATTTTGTCCTCAGGCACTTTTAATATACTGGTTACACACATAAATATATATTCATGAAATAATTAAGTTCTCTGTACGTAGCCCTTCATAATGAGCTCTCTGTGATTTTACTTCAGTGTCACTACCTCATGACTCCTCAGGGTGGCGTTTTAAGACCAATTTCAGGGTGACGGGAATTTGTTTAAAATCTGTAAGTAATACTACAGACGTGTATTTATTGCTTTTTACAAGATATTTTCATGTTTCTTGTCGTAACATGAAACATGTCTTGATTTTTTTTTTTTTTCATTATTATTCTTTTTCTCCTGGCATGGCATCAACACATGGCTGTGTAATACAGTTCAGATTATTTTAATGCTTTTAAAGATATCAGTATAATTAACAGTATAATTAATAACAGTATAATTTTCTTTTTCAGTGACAGATACTGTGATGTATCACCAATGATGGTCTCATCAGGGGTGGGATCACCAGAGGTTCCATGATCAGAAAGTATCACGATACTTCGGTCACAAAACAATATTAAAGGTTACGATATGCAGAGTATACTGATAAAAATATTGTGATATATTTCAATTTATTTCCTTTTTTCATCTATAAGTTATGTCCCTAAAGAAAAACTTCGTCAACATCTGTTTTATCTAAAAAGATAAAGCTCACCTCAGACATTTTATTTGCAGCAAAATGCAGTAGTGGACTAAAAAAGCAATTGATTCAATTATTCAAGTACCTAAAGTTTAATTTGTATTTGTCATATTAAGAATTTGTAAAATAAAAAATTGATACTTGGCACTGTGTGACGATACGATCAAAAATATTGCCATTCAGTGCTGTATCAATTTTTTTCCCACCCCTGGTCTCATGGTAAATCACACGGCAGAACCGTCAGTCTTACATTTCAGATTTTAATGGTTTTGTTTGTATTCTGTGTTCGGTGTGTGGGAACCAGTTCCCCTCCCGCTCTCCCAGGCTGCTGCAGCTCCTGCAGTCGCACCGAGGTGTCGATGAGGTTTTAACAACGTGTTTCACACCTCGGTCCACACTGACGATGGGCAGCTGAGCTCTGCCCCTCGCATCAGTTCACCCCTGTGTGTTAGGACCTGTGTCCGTGAGAGGACATTTGACACAGCGCTCTCGCGGTGTCTTCCTTGTTCGTCTTTCCCTCCTGACGTTTAAATTAAAATGAGTCGATCCTCTCTTCTCACCTCATTGTAAAATGTAGGGAACTAATGAATTCTTCATGAATTCAGCTTAGAAGCTTTTTAGCTGGAGGAAGGGTTGTTTTTTTTTTAAAAGGAATTTCAGCCCCTTTCTCTCTACACAAAAGCAGGAGAGTACTGCTTGTTGCTTTTTCTGGAAGTTGAGTCAAGTGAGTAATAATGCAGGCCAGTCTCCAGAAGAAGGTTTGGCATTGTACATGTCTTCAGAGCACAAATACGTCACATCTGCACGTTCCATACATCTCATATCAGCGTCTCTAAAGTGACGTGATGGATGGTGTGACACCTAGGAGAGACACCTGCCAAGCTGCAGTCCACTGTACAGGGTTCCCACGGTCCTGGACAACCTGGAATAGTCATGGAATACTTTCATGTAATGAAATCAATTGTTACAGTAATCTTCAGGGGATAACCCTCCAAGGCATGTAACATAACGGTGGATTTATTTTCTGTAAGATAGCCATTGACATAACATACTGTAGTTCAAATGTGCGTCAACTTAGGGCAGCACGATATATCATTTCAGCATCAACATTGCGACGTGTGTTGAAGGACATGCAATGTCCAAAGTAAGGACAATGAACTCTTAACAACTTATTTGATGGTTGATAGCCTTCTGCTTTAAGACGTTATGCGTATATGTGACGCACTGTGGCAGAGTTTGTTTTGGGAAGTGAGACTCTCCTGCATTTGTGTGTGTATAAAAGCACTGTAACCAGGCCGGTGAGTGCAGCAGACACAGTGAAGTGCAGGCTTTTCTGAAATGAAAGTCATATTATGGGTTTTGTCCTTTGTCCAAGTTAATGTGTGGGAGCCCTGACTGTTGGAGACCAGTAAACAACTATGGTCGTGCTTTATTGAGTCGTCACTGGGCTCCATATCATAGAAAAGCAGTTGACATGTGCAATGCCAGCATTTACTCATTTACTCTTTACAGCAGATTTTGCACATGCAAACCAAAGACACATTTCTGCCTTTTACATGCAGAAAGTCAACAGTAATATATTCTCTGTTATATTTATTCTGTTGTATAAAGAGCCCAACAGGTGAAATGATTGAAGTCAAACACGGCCAGTTGCAAAGCTATCTTGTTTTAATAGGTTTGATAAGAAATCTGTTTCCCCGCAGCTGGTCTTGTGTTTTCTGTGAAGTGGTTGAATCCTGAGCAAAGATTTGTTTTAGCGAGAGACTGTAGAGACTTGTCCAGAAATCCTCCTGTGGACTGAAAATGAAGTTTGTGACAGGACAGTCTGGTGTCAGTGTGTTTGGATCATTCGTCTGTTTCATGATTTTTAGTCCCCGTTGAAATAATGAAATCTCACGATGCTGAGTTGGTGAGGGTCTGTGTGGTGAGAACAGTTACATGTCATGTCCACCAGGTGGAGTCGTACACCAGAGCTGTGAGCTTTCCCTCTCCTCTTCTTCCTCTTCTCACCCACCTGCTCTTCTCTTCCTCCTTCGCTCATGTTTCTCCTCCTCTTTCTACTCCCTCTTTAATACATTACTTTTACATCCTCTCTTCCCTCTCTGTCATTGTCTTATTTTCTAAATATCTTATTTTACTTCTCCTCCTTTACATCACACTTCTTCTCAGCTTCACTCCTTTTTTTGCTTTCTTGATTTTCTCTCTTTGCACCCTTCTTCTTCTCCTGCTTCTTCTTTTTATTCTTTTCTGTCTTCCATTTTGATTTTCTTTGTTCTTTTTCCTCTGTCGTCTCCCCGTCCTGTTCTTAAAGCTTTTTCCACGCCGCAGCTAATTATTATTTTCATTATCTCTCAGTTATTTTCTTGATATTATCAGTTATTTGTTAAATAAAATAATCAGCACACGTGTCCGTCTGACACGCCCAAATGCCGCCTGCTGCCCACCAGCCTCTGATTGATTTCCATCATCTGTATAACCATCAATGGCAAAGTGATCGATTTGTCGTCATCACAAATCATAAACTCGGACTCGACACATTACACGCACTGATTGGTCCTGATGTGATGCTGACATGATTACTGGTGACACCAAATACTGATGATTGATTGATTGATTGATTGATTATCAGCCAGCTGTTGTGTGCACAGATTTTTAACCGTATCTCCCCTTTCTGCCTCCCTGACAGATTCCAGATGAGTTCGACAGAGGTGAGTGTGAACACACTAATATTACTAAGTGTGTGTATGTGTGTGTGTTTGTGTGTGTGTGTGCAGAATTTCCCTTTTCTTATTAATTGTAATAACTTGAAAAGAGCTGAAAGAGTCTGAGAAGTCCGGAGCTGTTCATGAAACATTACAAAAACACACACTACTGAAGCTGCTTCTCTTTTTTGATCCACCTCACAGTTAGAAATAATTTCGCTTTCAGTCATGCTTGTTGTTGCCGTGGGTAACGGCATGATGTCAATATGTCAACAAGTCGAAATATCGCGAGAATCACGATATGACATCTTCATATGATATTAAAGATTGTACTGGTATTAATGTGAACAAGGTGATGCCACACACCCCTACTACTTTTCTGTTTTTGTGCCAGTGGCATGTTTGACATGTCGTCAACACGCCTGCTCGCTCGCTGTGACTTCTGCGGTCAGTGACCTGCTCCGTTCACACATGGGGTCAGTCAGACACGAATGAAGTCAGTTGAATGTGTGTGTTTGTGTGTGTGTGAAAGGGGCTCTGGTCTGTCTGAAAACACCAACAACCAGCAGCCGGTGTGTGTGTGTGTGTGTGTGTGTGTGTGTGAAAGGGGCTCTGGTCTGTCTGAAAACACCAACAACCAGCAGCCGGTGTGTGTGTGTGTGTGTGTGTGTGTCTTTGTGTTTGTGTGTGTGTGTGTGTGTGTGCGTGTGTGTCTTTGTGTTTGTGTGTGTGTGTGTGTGTGAAAGGGGCTCTGGTCTGTCTGAAAACACCAACAACCAGCAGCCGGTGTGTGTGTGTGTGTGTGTGTGTGTCTTTGTGTTTGTGTGTGTGTGTGTGTGTGTGTGTGTGTGTCTTTGTGTTTGTGTGTGTGTGTGTGTGTGTGTGTGTGTTGTGTATTCCCCCTGCCTCGGTCCAGATGAGTCCTTCTTCCTCCTGAACATGTGTGTTTTTATTGACACTCTGGCAGTGCTGTGTGTGTGTGTGTGTGTGTGTGTGTGTGTGTATGAATGATGGATCACTCCACAGAGCCTTGGTGGCACTGCCAACTGCTCTACCAACCATCCATATGCCCCCGTCCCATCAGTCATTCCCCCAAACTCCCCATCTGACCGCCCAGAAACACAACACACACACATTTACATTCTGGTTATTTACCCAGAGATGGACTCAGCAGCCGCTCATAGGTCACTCAGCATTTAATGACAGAGCAGCAAAATACTTGGAAGAGTCCCAGAAAACACCAACACTGTCCAAAATGTCCCCAGATGCAGAACAACACTGTCAGTCACAGCATGTCAGGAAGTTTTCTCTTGTGTTTGTTTCGTTGATAAAAATTGTGTCAAAAGGTTTTCATCACTGTCAGAAAACAAGAACACTTGGGACAAAACTTCATCAAACAACTGTGACTGAATCTTGAGATATCACTGACAAGAAAAGGTTATTATTAATATCAAAACTTAAACCATATCTTAATGTTTAATCAACCAAAAAAAGAAGAGAAAGAGTCATGTAATCCAAATCTCCTCCTTGTCATTGGATGGCGGCACAAGCTGCATTCTTAATCACAGATTTTGAGGCCTGAAATGTCTGATTTCACTGCAGCGTGTCTAAACAATTGCGATGGATGGAGCTGTGCTTGTGTGATGGAGCTGCACTGCTTTGACACTACGTCACATTCACCCATGCTACCAGCTACTCAGCTTAAACACAGTCACACACATCACACATCGATGGAACAGCAATCGGGAGCAGCTCAGGGTTTAGTACAGCCCCATTTACACAACGCAGTTCGGTATGGTTCAGTTCAGCTCGCTATGCATTTTCCACTGTGAAAAGTTGTGGATGGTCCCAACAGAAGCGTTCCTTAGCGGCCCCATGTTTGGTCCCCCCTCTGTTGGGGTACCTAGCACACAGATCTGGTACTAAAAGGTGGAGCTGTGAACACTACAGTCTGATTGGTCAGTAGAGAAAATATTTCTTTGTCATAATGTTGTTGAATATTATTTCTGGCCTTCATGATTCAAGTATTGTTTTAATAGGCTTGAGGTAACTGTTTTTCATACATGTAAGTTTTTTGTTTTTTTTTTCGGTCGGCTATTGAAAAAACAAATCTACAACATCATGTTCATTTTGCAATGAATTGTGGGTAATTAAATCAGTAAAGTCTGCTGAAAGGATATTTATTCTTGTACATCAGCTCTATGCAGAGCCTACGCTGTAGCCTACGCACGTGGCCTACGGCGTTGTGAGCATTTATGCTTGTGTGGTGGTGTCTGTGTCACTCTGCAGTTACACCTCCAAAACATTATTTGCCGATGAAGTTAAGTTGATTCAAAACAAACATTAAACACACTTTAAACACACAGTTTAAACACACATTAAACACACATTAAACATGGCTTAATAGCGGCAATTTCAAACACAAGTAAAGGAATTGACTTTATTATAGCTTACATGATTCACAGACAAACACTTGTCTTTATCTGGACACATTTTCCCCACAAATACAACATGCTAACATTATTAGCACAAGCCTATGGCATTTTACATTGTATAAATTAGCATAGCGGCTAGCGGAGATTTCCTCTGCTCATATGAAGCCAGGGACAACAGCAACATGTAACAAAGGTAACGTTACAAAATTCAGCTCCATTACAGCTCACAAGGTTCACTGACAAAACAACTGTCTTATACTAAACACATTTTCCAAACACATGCAACATGCTAACGTTATTAGCACAAGCGTATGGCATTTTACATTGTGAATATTAGCCTATCGACTAGCGGAGATTTCCTCTACTCAAATAAAGCCATGATAAATCACACACAGGACTTCAGATGCTATTTTTGTGGAGGCTTTATTGTCTTTAGGATTTATTGTCTGTGAAATTAAAGTAAATAAAGCTTTGTTTCCACTGAGGGAAATGGTTTCAGCTTAGAAAACTAGCCGGGAGATCTGCATTACATTTCTGGGTAGGTGTATGTAGGTATGCAGTCAGTTTGATGCAGAAGTATTAATCCCGCTGAAGTCTGCAGAAAGTCCCATTTAGGCCCCATGTGGACTGGATGAGTTGGATATTTGGGCAGCCCTAAGGACGAGCCTACAAAGTCCATGAGTCTGCAATTTGGATTCAGCCTAAAATACTCATTTTGTAGTTTTGACTGGAACAAGGCTAAAAATGTCCAGAGTTTGTGTTGGCTACAGATGGACTAACAAAGGGGGAATCAAATATGACTTCAAGTCAAGTCAACATTGTTTTACAGCCTAATATCACAGATCTCTAATTTGCCTCAAGGGGCTTTACAGTCTGTCCTTAGACCCAAGATTCTGATAGGAAAAATAAAAACCTATACCGGGAGAAAATGGTAGACACTTGTATAGCATAACTGTGTAAGACTCACACAGACTTGTTATTTCAGTCAGGACTAGGACTAAAAGAGCTGGCAAATTAAACCACTTCTCTCTGATGTGGCTCTGAAAACAGTAAAATTCTTAAAATGGTTTTAATTTATAACATCAGCACCAGACTCCATAATCAAGAATGATTTTAAGATGCTCACTGGTGAGCTGTCACATCAGCACAGATTCCTGTGATGATGACTGACGGTGTCTGACTCTCGCCTCCGATCAATATGCTGCGATTTGACTCCCCCTCTAAACGAGTTCTGATCACCTTCTGCCACCAATAATCACTTCATCAATACCTCTCTCTCCCAGAGGTCCAGTGCGTGTCTCCCTCCTGCTGAATCCATCCCTCCATCCATCACCAAATACTCTCTGAGGTCCACTTTGTCCTCATCTGACTGCAGAACTCTCCTCATCCCCTCCCACTGTGTCAGTAGCTTTATTACTGTCTGTCCTCTCCTCTATTCCTGTCTGTCTCTATCTGTCTGTCCATCTGTCTCCATCTCTGTCCTGGTTTCTGGCTTCCCGAGGTCCTCAGCTCATAAAGCTAATGTGTTGTTTACAGCCGGCGGCTTGTTGTTTTCCACTGAGGCTAAATTAAACCTGGAGAGAAAGTGAATGAAGTTTGGCCAGGACAGACAGACAGACAGACAGACAGACAAAGAGGAGAGGACGGATGGATGCACAGAAGGATGAACGGATTGATTCATGAACAGCAGGAGGGTTGTGGGCGCAGGCAGGACCGGTCTTCAGGAACACAGAGGTATTGATGAAGGGATTATTGGTATCAACAGGCGATCAGAATTCATTTAACAGCGGCGTTCTGTCCCGGCAGATCGACCTGATGTAAACCTCACAGCTGTCGCTCACACACACACTCTCAGTATGGAGGGTGGAGACACCAGCACCTCCATTAGACGCCACAAGTTATACCGGCCTCCCACTCTGTCATTTAATTTGGCTCTCATACACTGTCCTGCTGCCACAAATACACACAGCAAAATGTGAATTAATCCACCTCCAACAAATGTCCTATTTCCTCCTGTTTGTTTGAGACAAACTAAAGTGACACTCTGTTTTAGGAAATTAAAAACATTTGTGTTTTTAAAGATTTACGTCTTCAGTAGGAGCAAACAGGAAGTCATGAAGTATTTAGAGACGGACTAACACATTGTTGGTTTGGTGTTTCTGGAGCTGAAACAATCGGTCATTGTTGATCAACAAAATTATTCACCAGCTATTTTGGGAATCGATTGAGCGTTGAAAGTGCCAAACATTTCAGTGCCAAAATTAGTGTGTGTTCATGGGTTTTTTAAACATGGGAAAACCTGCTAAAAATAGGCTATAGACTCCTTTCCCATTGCCAGTAGACTAAAGTCGTGTACATGGCTCTGCAGCAGACGAGTACCCCTTCCTGTTTTTGTTTTTTTTCCAACTGGTGTGTCACGTCAATGTCACAGACAGGCCAGAAAGCACCATGTAGGCCAGTGAAAATGTTACAGTGGTTACTTCTTTTTATATTTCTCTTAATTATTTAGTCTCTCCTTCAAATTCGGTGCAGGCTCATTTGGATCAGTGTTTGAGCGCTGCTTGGACAGAGATGGTATTTTGGGGTGGTGAGTCATTGCATCTGGACGGTTAAAAGGCAGATATTAGTGCGTTCACCCCGATGCTACAGAGTCCTGCATGGTTCCCTGGTTGAAAACCTGCACCTGCCCTTACCTGTAAAACTTAGTACCACAACCGACCCGTTACTCATCATTATGTCTAAGTCACCCATTAATAAAAGTCCCACAACTCGACCCACACCCGGGATTAACCCCACCCAGGCTCCAGTCCCTCACATTAAGCTGGTTCTCCGTTCTTGAATTGGACGTCTCTTTGACTGGATGGTGAAAACATTCAATCACTGCCAGGTTAGGAAACATGTTAGCATGCTCCTTCCACCACCATCAAACCTCCAAAGGATCTGAACTCCATGTAGGCTGCCACCTCATTCTCAGCCTGCAAAGTTTCATGGCTGGAGTCCTCCACGTCGGTGACCAATGTGACCATGGGGTCAAAGGTTACACTTGTGTCACTGACAAAATAAAAGGACCTGCAGCTTGATGACAGTGATTTAGATGTCAGAATATTACACATATACTGCACATCTTTTTACTTTGTTTTAGTATGAAAAATATAAAATACATTATTGTTCTTGCCTGCTACCCGCGCATGCGTGTAGTTCATTTTTACCCTTGCCTGTACCTGTAAATTTATATATATATATATGTACATATTTTTACCCATTATACAGCTTTTTGCGGGTTACCCATCTGGTACCCGACCCAGTGCAGGACTCTGAGATGTTGTATATCCATCAGTGCCGATTAGAGCTGGAGCCGATAAATACCCATTACTTCTGCAGAGTCATTTCAACTGGGCGTGAATACCAGTTGTAACCTTTCACATTATATTAAACAGGCAGATATTAGTGGGTGTCAGTGGGTTTTTTGAGCGCTGCAAAAGGGGTTTTACATACAGTAGATGGCGGTTGGCATGAAATCACTGCTCACCTGTGAAGCAGTGAAAATAATCTAAATATATCAAAGACTTAAACTGACAGTTATTTTTTCGTGTGTGACTTTGGGCTTTCTGTCTTCAGGATTTCATAGTAGACATAAATATAAATGTTGTCAGGCTTTATTTGAACCCAAATATTATGCTGACATCATGTTATCATTCCATGGACGACGACCTCACATGATCATTACATCACATATTGATTTTACTGAGGTGATAAATGTTATTGATATATAATTATTACCTGCTGACTTGTACATGGTTCAGATCTGAATGCCCCTCTGGAACATTTCCCCATCAGCCCTCTTCAGAGGGCCAGTCATGACCTGAGGGACCTCTTAGGGACCTCAGGGACCGGGGGCCAAATATTCCCTGATGAGCTTAGGGACCAGGGTAAAAGTTCATGATCCCTCAGGGAGCAAAGATGGAGAATCTCTCCTCCTTTTCATCTTCCTTTTCATCCCTCCTCTCTCCTCCTCCATCCCAGTGCCCCCCCTCCATCTCCTGCTTTCCTCCTCCTCCTCTTCCTCCTCCTCTGGGAGCAGCAGACGGTGGGCAGAGTGGATGGATGATGGAGGGATGGATGGATGAATGAATGGGTCTTCTGGGACGTGTTTAGCTACAGACTCTGTTTGCGTGCCAAGTGGCGGCATCCGTGTGCGTGATGCGGAGGAGCGTCAGATACCATAGCAACCACGAAATTTGACACCTACTTCACCCCACCCACACACCCACACCCACACCCACACACACCCACACACACACACACACAAAGCAGTCCCTTTGGATTTCATGTCATATATATACTGACCCTTGATCTTCACAGACAGTAATTTGAGACGAATTGGTTGTTTGTTTTTTCTCAGACACTGGTCGGTTCTTTGAAGTGCGTTTTTACTTTGCCTGCTATAACTGAAACGAATAATGCTTTATTCTTGGAAAGAGAAGCGACTGTGAAAAGAAACAATTTGACAGAGGTAACAGCACAACATTCAGAAGAATAGTGAAACAAGAGCAAAAATCAATGAATGACATCAGTAATTCCTTGTTGGTGGAGTGAGATGGGAGGTCTGATTGGCGGGGTGTGATGGGACGGGACACTGCTTCCTACGTAAATGATGGGGAACAAAATCCTCAGTCCTCATCTTGTATTCAGACTTTAATCTGAAGCTGAGGGTATTGCATATTAGAAACAATAAATCTAAAAGATACATACTCGATTTGCATGAACTTAGACTGCTGGATGGACTCCAGTCCAGGTCCACAGATTTCAGAGTTTACAAGGTGCTCCTGAATGCATCATGAAGTCCCTGTGGCTGTGTGAGTGTCAAACTCATCTGACACAGACACCAAAGTTCAACTGTCATTGGTACAGAGAGCCATCAGAGATCTACTCGCCAAACAGACAATCTACCTGCATTTCGCGCTTGGTGGGTGTTAATTTTGGACTCTGGTGGTGGGCTGTTGGAAGCAACATTAACCGAAAGTAACGTCCCTAATTGGGATGTTTTATTGTCTTGTATGATCAGGAGGAACAGTTACAGCAAGAAAAACCTGTTCAAGGCTCTGATCACACAGACAGTGTTTCAGCAGCTGGAGGCAACTTTTTGTAATTGTTGAATGAGGGTTTTTGCAGTTTCTGCATTGCTACGCACCTCATGTCTCTGCGCTCTAGGCGCCTGGCGTTCTTGCCGGAGCACTCTGAACTCAAGTTGAACAAACTTCAACTTGGAGCAAAAAAGCACCCCACGTCGTCTCCGCTTTTTCTCATTATCTAATCGGATGATTTGAGAGGCGGGCCTTCTGTGGTGTAGAGCTTAGATTCTTTGCCCGAGCCCGAACCCAACACGGGTCGGGTTGGACCGTAATTTTCTGCCACTATCCTTGGGCTCAGATGGGTTGGGCTCCTCATAATAGGCCTAGGCTGTGGAACCAACTACTTATCACACCGGTGGGGCTGTGTAGGCTTTGTCGAGTGTACCAAGTGCAGCATGATGCTGGTATATGACAGCAAAAAGACGGGGACCTCGACACTCAAGAGGCACATGACGAAGGCTTGGCATGGAAAGAAAGACCAAAGTCAGCCTTCAATGTCCACGTTCGTATCCTTAAAAAAGATGTCGGGTTTAAACTGGGCTCGGGCTCGTAATTTCAGTTAAAGGGACGGGCCAGGACGGGGTCGGCCAGAACATGCATGGGCTTGGGTGGGGTTGGGCTGGATTTTTTGGGCCCGATCTAAGCTCTACTGTGGTGGTCACGACAACAAGTTTACAGCTACCATCTCGATAGAATACAGCAGGCGTGGAGGCAGATAAGTGCAGTACTGTAAACGTCCATGATGGAGGAGAAGCTCCTGGACCAACTGGTGGTACTCCCCATGATCCAGCCTCTTTTTTAGGGTCTCATGTACCCACACAGATCTCTGTTTATCTGCTGACAGCCTCTCACCCTCAACCAGAGCTACAGACAGTACCCTCTGCCTCAACATGGCAGCAACTACACACTGATTACTGGAGGATAAATTGAGATAAATAAACGGTAGATTGATTACATGGGAAGGTTAGGGTGAGGAGGAGATGGGGTGGTTGCCTGTTTTTTAAGTAGTGGCATTCAATTTGACGCTTCACCTCGTCTTTCTGTGTGTTTGGGGCCTAAATGTTCACATTAGCATTTGACTGTTGTTTAAAGACTTGACAAATTGCAAACCTTCTCTTAAAACATTTTGGACATGTTTTCAACACAAACACGGCTTTCTAAAAAAGCAAACTTTTGTGTAGGATCAGGAACTGTATCAGTCCGAACTGAGCACAGGAAGAGCTTCTTTATACGTCATCTAAACTCACGCCCACCGCTCAGCTGTGCAGTCCACTCCAGGCTCATTAATCCTAACCCACCCTTTAGTTTCATTATTTGAAGTGTCATTACATGTGTTTATAATATCGAACAATATATCAAAATGTAATGGAGGAACACGAGACCACTGCTGCTCTAACATGAACACACACTCCCCAGAGGCCTGTCACACACACACACACACACACACACACACACACACACACACACACACTGGTCCACACATTAAAGAGGCCGGGCCACGCTGCCGTTTGTCACCCAGAGAGAAAACAAACGATTGACGATGGAGGAGGAGGAGGAGGAGGAGGACAGAGGGAGGGGGTGTTGTTGTGAAGCAGATGCTGAGCCTGACCACAGCTTTTGTTTGGGACGGAGGCCCCTTCATCCATCTCCCCACACCTCCATCTTTTTACCTCTTTCCTCATCCCTTGTTTCTTCCCTCTTTTTTCACTGTTCACTACTTCATCCTCCTCTTCCTTCTTGCCTTTCATACTTTTCATCTTTCCATCCATCCTCTTCTCCTTTTTATTTCTCTCTCGTTTCCTTCCCATTCTTACATCCTTTAATCCTCATTTTTATCCTTCACTCATCCTTTTCCTTTCTTTCCTTTCCTCCAGCCTTTCATTAAATCCTTTCTTTCCTTTTATCCTTAAATACCTCCTGTTATTGCTTCTTCTCCTCATCCCCTTAACTTCCTCATCTGTCCTCTCTCCATCTTTCTCTCCTTTTACCTCATCTTGTCCCCTTTAAGCTATCCTTTCCTACTTCCATCCATCCTTTTCGCCTCCCTTTCATCTTCAATTTATCTGTTGTGCTCCTTCTATTATTTCCCTTATTCTTTTGCTCCTTCCTTATTCTTTCATCTTTTCTCCATCCCTTTATCCTGCATTCTCCACTCTTATCTCCTCTCTGTCTCTGTCTGTTTATACTTCCACCTCTTTCTTCTCTTCCCTTATTATTTTGCTCCACCCCTCCCTCCCTCCTTCATTCTCTCCTTTTCCCTCCTTAACTGGCTTTTGTCAGCTTGTTTACATCCCCTCTCTTTTTTGTCCCTCCTTAGCAGCTTTAAAAGGGAATATTTTCCTACACCGCGACACATGTGACAGAAAATACAGCTTGAAATAGATTTCCAAATATGTGGCGCTCCTTCCAAAACACAAAGAAAAACCCAACATTTAGGGTTTTATTTTATTTCAAAATAAGGTGCAATTATGTTTTTATTCCTTTAATTCATCTGGTTTTATTTCATTTTTCAATTTTAGCTCACAGGAACATTTTCTTCACTCAGACTCCTCTGAAGCTGAAGGGAATATTTGGATCTGACAACATTGTCAACATCTGCAAACACATTGTGAGAGAAGGCAAATAAAATCCAGACACACTGCAATCTAAAGGCTGATTCATAGTTGTACGTTAACTCTACATAGGGTACAGTACAGGTGACAGCAAAACTCTGTTTCCACCAACATTAGCATGTGTACGGGGTTTTTAAACACAGGTAAACCTGCTAAAAATAAGCCATAGATTCCATTCCCATTGCCAGTAGAGCAGAGCTGTGCACATGATGATTTTTGGCATGTCACGTCAATGTCACAGACAAGCAGCACAGAGGAAATGGTGCCACCTGCTCACACACCGACAGAGCCATCAGGAACAATTTGGGGTTCAGTCTCTTGCTCAAGGATACTTCCTACTTCAACATGCAGGAGCTGGGGATTGAACCACTGATCTTTCAACTAGTGGACAACCCGCTCTACCTCTACTTTGTAACAATGTTTGAGCGCTGCTTGGGTGGAGACGGACGGTGTTTTGTGACGGCGTGTCATTGCAGCTCTCCAGTTAAGGAGCTAAAATCAGCGTGTTCACCCAGGTGTTGTGGTCCCATCAATGCCGATTAGAGCCGGAGGTAAGAGATACCTGAGACTGCTGCAGAGTCATTTGACTCAGGTGTGAATGCTGATTAACACCTTTCCTATTACACAAAGAGGCCAGATGTTAGCAGGGGTTAGTGGGGTTTTTGTAGTGGGAAAGGGGCTCAAGTGGCCCGTGCCGTTGTGAGATTTTTTTTCTTGCCAGTGTTTGCTTGTGTACCAGTCCGTCTCCACGGGACCCGGTAAACTCAGAGGTTTTGCAGGTCCGTGAACGCAGCACAGGTGGAATTCTTTGGGGTTTTTTCTCAGCAGCAGTTTGTGGAGTTTTGAGTCATGGGGTGGATAATTGATCTGTCAATCTAATCAGATCGATGGATGAGAGATGCGGAGTGAAAACAAACTTTAGACCTAGTGTACTGAAGGTCAAGTTTTGCTATTTACCTATAGATGTCCCAACCCGGTGCAGGACTCTGATCCACACCTGGTTGCAGCTGAAGTTTGCATTTAACATCCTCCTAGTTCACTTAATCTTGCATTTTCATATATAGTAGCCAAATCTGTACACTAACAGTATGATAACCACAGACAGGATAAATTCAGCTTGCATGGCCTCAGCATCACCCTGAGAGATCAGTTCCAGGCCAGGAGGAAAATAGTTTGGCCCAGATCGTTTGGCCCACCCAGGCTGGTTTGGAGGAAAACACCAACAGCCCTAATCTGACAGCTTGACAGAGCGAGGCCTCCAACACAAAGAGCCGACATTGACTATGAAAGGAAGACCGTTAGAGAGAGAAAGAAGATGAAAGGAGAGAAACAAGAGAGGAAAAGAAAGAGGAGGAGGTGGCCTCTCCTCCCTGAATTCGCAGAATATCATCAGGATGAAACACTCAGGAATTCCAGTTATTTTACATCCAAACAAGTACTCCAGTTTGTAAAGTGGAAGTTTAGAGTTAAACTGAAAACAGGGATAATTTAAGGTGTTTCAACAGTTACTCAGGACGTTTAATCTTGTAGAAGTTTATCCTCCTTAGATGTACCCCGCCAAAATTCAGCCTTGGAGACATTTTAAAACAATTTCAGAAAGAACAGCCCTGTTTTTATCTCAGGTGACGTCCATGTTTGATTTTATTTTCCACATTTTGAAAAGTTTTCAAGTGGTTAAAAGGGGGTTTCTGTGGTTAAAGGAGGCTTCATCCATCTGTTGTCTCTGCCTGCTTATCCTTTGATAGGTGCCATAGGGCGACAGGTGGGGCACACCTGGGCAGTTTACCACTCTACTGCAAACCGTCAACTACTAACACCTGCAGGAGTCTCCACATCAAAGATATGTCAAATATTATATAATAATGGGCGTCCAGTGGCTCGGTGGTTAGCGGGTGTCCAATGTGCACCCAACCCTCCCTCACACCCAAGTCTGTCCCATCAAATAAAGGCAAAAGCAAAAGAATCTAAAATAAAATAATAGCAATAATTTTCTGCATTAAAATGCCTTAAAATGGCCATGTTATATTTTGGTAAGGTTACATTGTCCCTAATGTTTATGACAATGTTCAAACCCAGAGATCTCTATCACTGTACTCAAGGACACAGTCCGTCTCATTTGGTCGCCTGTCAGTGGCCTCATATCCACTTTGCATAGGCATCTGCCAGAAGGTTTCTTTAATTGACTTTTTGTCTAGTTTGTGGAGTTTTGAGTTGCGGAGTGGACAAATGATCAGTCGATCCGATCAGATCGATGGATGAGAGGAGCAGCTGTTTGTGAGTGAAAGCAAACTTAAGACCCAGCGCACTGAAGGTTAAGTTTCACTCTCACGGCGCACCTGATGTATGGGCCACCTCCAAAAACAGTAAATCTGAACATGGCAGTGGATGTTTTCATCTTGTTGACCTGACACAAATAAGTGAATGTGTTGGGAAACCCTGTGAAGTTACCAGTGAGCACAGGAGGAAATGTTAGACAAAAACTCACTTTAGTTGATTCTAAAATCATCGTACCATAATTAGACCATTAGAACAACAAAAAAGAGCCCCTTATTAATTCTGAAAATCTGTTTGGCCAGTAAAGGGGTGAAAATGGCCACCAAAGAATTTTAATTTTTATCATCACCAGCTTCCTCCAGTCAGGATGACAAGCATTCCTCCTCCTCTCCATCCTTTTCCTGTCATCCTCTGTCCATGCACCCATCAGCCACCCTGAGACATCACTTCCACTCCTCCATCCTCCCCCATCACCACCACCTCTCCTCCTCCCCCATCCACCCCCCTCCAATTAACATAATAAAAGCCCGCCTTAATGTTTCCCCCTCCTCCCAAACACACACACACACACACACATCACAGAAGGCATCCACACATACTGACGAGGCTGACATCATTGGAAAACACTGCAATATACTGCATACCAAACACACGCGCACACACACACACACACACACACACACACACAGTGTTCCTGTTATAGGGTGTCTTTGGTTCGGTTCCCAGGAGGTTACTCAACAGCCACACTTAAACATCCTCTTCCTCAGCAGAGTGTGTGAGCCTGTTTATACCTGGTGTTAACGTCTTTCAGTGACCTCAACTCTGCCAAGACATATCGCCGTTCACATCTTATCTGTTGTGTCTCCAGCCGACCAGCTTTTGTTACTGCTTACATCACTGATGCAAGAAGGTTTAAGGGCCTTGTGCACAGTTATTAGGTACACACTCTTGCTAGCTGCTCGCTAGTCATGTTAGCGGTTGTGTTGCTACAGCTGGAGATGTGCCCGTCAGCAGGATTCAACACGTTTTCTTTCCACATTGTTGTTGTTGCTTCCCGGCTTGACTGTCCTCCTCACATTTCTTCCGTCCTCCTGCGTGCTGACGTGCAACGTATCCCGCCTCTCATTGGCTGATGCTCTTTGTCAGAGCATGCCAGTTTTCTAGCATGCCAGATATCCAGTTCGAGTCACAGACGAGGGGGCGACTTGCTCGTAGGCTTGTTCACACATGAGGACTCATTGTGGCAGACTATCTGCCGACTCACCTCCGACCCAAGGTGGCTCTCAAGATCCTCTGCGACGTCAAAACAGTGGTGGAAATTGTGTACTGTGAACCAGGCTCAAGCTTAAGTTATCTTTGGGTTGTGGACAAAACAAGACATTTGAGGACGTCATCTTGGGCTTTGGGAAACACTGATTGACAGTTTTTCCCTTTCCTGACATTTACACTTCAGTTCAGTTTTATCTGTAAAGTCCAATATCACAAATCACAGTTTGCCTCAGAGGCTTTACAGCATATGACAAAACTCCCCGAAAAAAATGCTTTAATGGGAAAAAAGTGGTAGAAACCTCAGGAAGAAGGAACTCTAACTATTGGAGACAAAATTCATCATCTCCTGCCCTCATCTGGCACCAGTCTACCTTCAAGCACAGGGACCTTAGACACAACTGTAAGACCTGATGTATGCTCTGCTCCGTGGCTCAGCGTGGTTGTATTTATGTTTTGCCACCAGCAGAGCTGCGAGCAGTCTCTTTCTACATTCACTCCGATGACAGCAAAGATGCTGAGCAGGCAGGGCACACTGAGCATTACTTTCTTCACCACAGAGGTGTTCATTAATACTGCAGCATGTGTTGGTCAGCCGTTAGGTACTGATCGCTGCTCTGCTCGTTAATGTTTGTAGTATTCATGAGATACTTTACGTTCGCCTCGCAAATGTAGTTATCTAGACATTGAATTAAAAAAGAAAAGCTGAATTACAGGTCAACTCGTGTCTGAGCTGTAGTGTGGAGTTTCACCTTTTTAGCTCCTTCAACATCATGTTATTAATAAACATTTAGATAATCAATTATTGACATTTGTGCATCGATGCTGAAAAGCGATGCATCTTAGGATCGATTTTTCCCTCACCCTCAGTTTGAATGTTACTAATACTCACAGTATCTGTTGGTGGACTGTCCAAACAAAGTGTGCCTGACACATTTTGATATTGCTCAACCCTTGATCAGATAGTTTCTGATTAAACTCTAAATTTATTTATTTGTTGTTTTAGACAAAGGTCTTGTGAAGATTCTTTGTTCGCATCAGTCACACTGCCTCGAAAATTTACTCAAACACGAGCACAAATGAAAAGTTTATCCTCCTTATTGACCTGTAACTTATTAAGAGATTTATAATTTGCTGTAAGAACTGATGGAGCTCACTTTGATCTGTGTCAAGACTCTGAGTGTGTTACATCCGTCTTCTCCAACCTTTGCTCCACCTCTGATCTTTATTAACCTCCCCATCTGCTGGCACATACACATACATGTACACACACCCACACGTGTGAACGCGTCAGCGCGTCATCACAGCAGGACTCTGGCAGATGGCTTCTGTTTCCTGCTTCAGCACGCTGCTATGAACTCTGGGGTATTGAGTCCCCTGGGACCAGAGTGTGCTAGCTTCAGCGTGTGTGTTTAAAGAGAGTTTGAGAGATGGAGGCTGGAGAGAAGCGTGCGCCCGCGTCTGTGTATCTATCGCTATTGTGCTCCTATTTGCAGTAATGAGCCTGCGGCCCCATGGGAAACGAAGTCTTTATTATTATTAGTCATTAGCACGTTGACAGCTGGAGGTGTTAATAGCAGCAGGACTTGGCTGTAGCTGCTTATCAGCAGCATCACCATCAGCAGGTCGGCCTCATTGATCAGTTCGGGGGCTGCAGGTCTGATCGCAGCTCTGATGATGAGAGATAACTGTGATCAGCTGAGCCTCGTGGCATCATCCCGACCAATCAGCTCGTCTAGCTCTGCTCTCAAAGTGAAATGAGCCATTTTACGTTTGGGGCAGCTTCAGATGTGCTTTGTTAGATTTCCTCAGTACCAGTTATTTCAATTCAAAGCTCTCCACGAATGCATCCTGTATTATTACTTCATTAGTGTGACTTGTAGATGACTACAGGACATAAAGCTCTAATGTTTAACAGACTGCTTAATTTTTTGGCCTCATACAAATTCAGTTGATTATACTTGACATGAACGTGTCCAGAAAGGCCTGAAATAATGTCTTTAAAAACAGACCTCTTGCAGATTGCCGCAGGAGATCCTTGTTTGCATTATCCTATTAGAAAAGATCTTAGAAAATCCAACCATAATAGACGGAGTATTTGTTCTTTCTGCAGCTGAGGGCTAAGGTCTCTGTTCATCATCATGTCATGACCTTAAGTTACCTTATGTGTCTTGCAAATGAAGCATTTCGCCATAATTACACTGGTATTTCCTTGTAATGGCTGCGGGAGATTGTTTGTGTAATCCTAGATATATATATATGATGATATATGATCAAGCATTTATTCTTTTTCTGTCTTCTGTCTTCCCCCACATCATGGCCGTATGTTAACTCACTTTACTTTACATGCTGTGCAAACGTAGTATTTTGCAGGAATTACACTGGAATTTCCCCAAAATGGCCGCGTTGCATCGTTGTTTGCATAATTTTGAATACACTTATCTAAAATAAACCGTAATAACTTTAAAGATCATTCTTTTTGCACCAGAAAGCTAAGGCTCTGTCTTCCCCCACATCACACCATGACCTCATGTTACTCTATACCATACTGTACGTGCTGTGCAAACGTAGTGTTTTGCAGGAATCACGCCAGAATTTCCCCCAGGTATTTCCCATAATGGCTGCGTTTAATTGTTTGCGTAATCCTGTATATATTCATCTAAAATAAAAACCATTATAACTGGAACATTTATTCTTTCTGCAGCAGAAGGCCAAGGCTTCTGTCTTACGTGTCATCACACTGTACGCTGGTAAAGACATCATTGCGCCACGTTATGTGAGGTGCACCGTTGCACTCTGCTCATAAATGAGCATATCTCAAAAGCTAAATAATCTACGCAGTGCAAATAACTTTTGGAGCATTAAGAAATATTTTGTTTATGTTTCTAAATCCCACACCCAGCCTCCTGCCCACAAGTAGTCAGCATTAATCAGTCACATGAACATTGATATTCAGTATTTTCACCTTCAATTTGGCTGCGTGTCAGAGTCCAGACAGGCTCCTCAGATGTTATCAGTGATGGTGGCTCCTGAGGGAGTTGTAGTTTTTAGGACCCACTCAGACTACAGCTGTGCTCATTCTGATTCACCTCTGTTTTTATCAAAAGGGATCTAACCACTTTAATGTTGAACTCGTTTGTATTTCAGTCAAACCTGAAAATGCAGCAGGATTGAGATGTTCGTTGACCAGTTTTCTCTCTGTTCTGTTTCCTGTCAGATCCTCCCGTCGTCCAACAGTTGAAAAGAACCTACAAATACTTCAAGGACTACAGACAGGTGAGTGGGCGTCAACAAACATCATGTGAACATGAAATAGAATAACGACTGAGGACACACCCTTAGGTTATTTTGGTTTGGTTTGTTTTTTCTCTGGATATTTGGTGACAGATGTGTAGTTGTGTGTGGGTTTTTTCCTCAGGCCCATAACAATATGTTTAGGCTCTTCTTGCTTTATGAAGAAATACACAACTCCCTCAACAGAATTTATTCAGTGACAAAGGTGAATTGTATTAGTTTGCACAATATTTATTATAAAATATACTATGGTAGGAGTTTACAAGGTGGCCCGGACAAGGCTGGATTTTCAAAATAAATGCCCTAGATTGAATCTATTTTGAAATTCGACCTCTCTTCATACTTTAATCTACAGGCTTCTTTTAAGCTTTTAACAGGCCAAAAAGTAATTATATTTCTCCTGAACATTTTTCAATAAACTACTACTTATGCATATTTTCAGCTACAGAAATCATTCAGGTGTCAAAATGTTATGTTCCCTAATATTAATTATCTTTATTTATTATCATCGTTATTTATGAAGCACTTTTCAAAACACAGTTACAAAGTGCTTTACAAGACAACAAATGAAACAAACAAGTCATAAAAACAACCGATAAAAACACTTTGTATGTAAACTGAGGGAATAAAAAACAGTTCAAAGGAACTTAAAACTCATGTAAAATCAGGAAAGGCTCTCTGATATGTCTCTGTATGTTTTAAGAAGGGACTTAAAAGCGATCACTGACTCGGCCGACCTGATTTCCTCGGGCTGATCGTTCCAGAGCCTCGGGGCCCTGACAGCAAACACTCTGTCCCCTTTAGTTTCAGCCTCTGGAACAGACAAAGGACCTCAAAGTACATCCTGGTGTGTATGGTACATAGAGGTTGGAGATTTAGCTGTTAAAGAGACCATGAAGTAATCAGTACAATCTTAAAATATATTTGAAAACATACTGTGAGCCAGTGAAGAGACTAAAACTGGACTGATGTCATCACGTCTCTGGCAGCTGAATTCTGAACAGTCTGGAGTCGATTATTAGATTTTAGATTCAGGCAAGAAAAGAGACGGTTGCAGTGAACTAGACGTGATGAGATGAAGACGTGTAAAATTGTTTCTGTGTCTTTAAAAGTTAAAATGAATCATATTATTGAAATATTTCCAAGATGATAAAGACATGATTGCACAAGCTCTAACTTTAGGCTCATGTTCATCTTCAACTTCTTTTTCTACATTTTTTGCTGCAGTTGAGTTTCTATCTTTTCTAGCAAAGTATTTCAGCTCTTAATCTCTTGGAGTAACACAGTTAAACTTCAAACCCTGCCAGTTTCACAATTCAGTGAAGTTCTGTGTATTTGCACGTTAAGATTCCTGTATTTTTAGTTATGCTTTACAATTTCAGCTGTCAGCATTCACACACATTTTCTGCAAGAAATGCATTTCCTTGTTATTTTTTTGCACATACATGTGTATAAAAAAGACAGTAAGAATCTAAGAAGTTGTAAGACACCTCTCCTATAAAATAATAATCATACAGAAATGATTAGCATCAGATTGCGCACACAGATAGCATGCTCACAGTCAAAATTTCTTGCAAAATTTTCTATGTACACACTTTTATATACTTATTTTTATACTCATAAATACATGAGAAATGATTATTAATAATAAATAAAATATTTTACAAAATAGTTTTAATATCATCAACTGTTTTCAAATGAATTAAAGCGAGCAAATGAATTACAAAATAAAATAGCTGAATGAATTTAAAGAATTTCGGAGTCTTTGGATGAACAACCTCAGTGTCAGCTGACAAGTTTAAATATTATCATTATTGCATCAATGAGCCGTCCCCCACATCAGGACATGCTCTCTGCTTCTTTCACTTTTACTCTTCCGTCACACTCATAGCAAAGATGATTCACAAAAACATTTTTCTTGTGTGCGTTTTTTTAGTAGAATCATCATAATGAATGGTGATGGTCTGAGTAAGACGTTACTGTGGAAACACTGGATGGGAAAACGTAAGAAAAGTGAACCATCATCTTAAAGGAGCTATACCCAGGCTCAGATTAGAGTTTTGGGGTTTTCTGTAGCACCTTAAGGGAAGTTGTGGTGTTGATAAGTTTCATGATTATATTTTCTGTAGCATATCTCAATGTGGGCTTACCCATCTTCCTGTTTGGGTTTTTCAGAGTCGTAATATGAGCTAATTTTGGCTCAGAAGAAAATATCTATCATCTCTTTGATCTTAAGAATTTTCTCAGACTCGCCAACTTCCTCATCTCACTCTGAAGGTGTTGTGAAAAAGAAAGAAAGTATTCTTTACGAGCAGATGTTAATTAGTCTGAAGGGTTCGATTTGAACATGGAGAACAAGACCCTGTATGATGGTCAAATTGAAAGAGCCAAAGATCCCTCTGAGAAACAGTTAAATAAGAACAGAGGAAATCGGCAATTATTGGTTAAAGAAACTGGAAGCCCAACATTAAAATGTTTGCAGGTTCTGGTTTCACTGTTGAGTGCACAATAATGCCTCTAACAAAAATTAACTTAAGCATAGCTCCTCTTCAAACTTCACGTTAGAAACAGAAGTGTCAGGTTAGCACTGCTGGAATATCAGCTGAGCAGACTGACAAACAGCAGTTTATACTAAGGCTGTAATCATCCAAAGACAGTCTTGGTCAACTGAAATTCAACCTACTTTTCAACCCAGCAATTGGTCGATGAGAAAGAAAATGATGCACGTTATCTCTTAGTCTCGCCACCAGACAATCAGAGATCTCCGCCTTCTGATAGTCTGGGGACACTCCTTTCTTAAGTGTGTTTAACACACCGGAGAAAACGGCCGGCAACAAAGCAACACCTCTTGCATTTTTTAAAAGTACACACCCTCCCAGAAATGTGCTCTCCCCCTTTTCTCGTCCGCAAGGAAACAAACACACAAAGAGCTTGAAAATGGATGCCGAGAGATTTAACTCCATTTTATCAAACGTGTGCTCAGTCCACAAGATTGTGGAAATGAAGGACTTACAGCGACTTTGTTTAAAACTTTTAACGCAGTCGGACTATGTTTACGAGCACAAGAGTTCAGCGAGCCACCAAAGGACCGCCCTGCAGATTTACTATTGGTTCTGCAACATAGAGAGTTTTTTTAAACTCTGAAATTGTATCCGCCCATCTAAACACAAAACCAGGGAGAAAGACATCAGTCTTTAGTTAAGCAAAGCATCTAAAGACTGACTTGTGAGTCTAGTTATCTCTAGATTATCTAAATCGCCACAATGCACTCTACCTGGTAGCATTGTGTGTCCACCAACAAGATGTTCCGATCAGATGTGAAAGGTGAAATGTGTCTGACTTTGGGTAAAAGGTAAAGACCAATCGTAAAAGGGTCTATAGACATTGCTGCACATAACTGTTAAAAGCTGCAAACTCTCGGCATTGATAGTGCACCCAGAAAAAAAGATGTTTGCATTGCACGTTTAAACGGATATCTTAAAACTAAACATTTCAGCAACGCTGTGGTTAACGTGTGGTTA